>NC_056734.1:154544017-154859719 GCF_019279795.1 Protopterus annectens
GACCATAGCAGAGTCATGACAATGCATCACCCTACTATCCCTGTGGCATGTGCATTAGATGCATATCCCTGTAGTAGCACTCTTGAGATAGACAAGGGGTTGTATTGTTTTCCAGTACTCTGGAAAAATTCTCTATCCGCTCTACAACCTATCTCCTTAGGAGTACCTCAAGGATCAATATTAGGCCCACTCTTATTCTCTATCTTTATTAATGATCTTCAATCATCTATCCATAACACTACCTGCATACAATATGCAGATGATTCTACCATCATCTGTACAGCTCCCACCCAATCTGAACTCCAGTCACTCACACAATCTACCTTTTCAACCGTTGAACAATGGTTCTCAAAAAGATGTCTCCTTCTCAACTCCAAGAAAACAAAACTATTACTATTCTCACCTACCCACAAATCTCCTCAACTAAATTTTACTATTACTGCAGCTGACAATTCTCTTATCTCCCCAGACTCTACTACCAAACTGCTTGGTGTTACTATTGATAATAATCTTAACTATGATTGTCATATCAATAACACTATAAAAGCAGTAAATAAAAAGATAGGTTCACTGTACAGAATAAAACCCTTCCTTACTCCAGAAGCACGGACCACCTTAGCTCAATCACATCTTATCTCCACCCTACTGTATGCTTCCTCTATTTACACCAATCTCTCTAAAGGTAACCTGAAAAAACTAACTACATCCTATCATAATATAGCCCGTTTTGCCACAGCATCCCAGTACAGAACTCACCATTGTAATAACTTAAAACAATTACAATGGTTAGAACTACCTAACAAGCTTATCTATCAACAACTCTTAATTACACATAACATTCTTTATCAACCAACAAAAACACCAGCTCTCAGTAACCTCCTTACTCCCTACAAAAACTTGAAACAGTTGCGATCTGCCGAAAAGATACAAGTCACCACAACTAGAATTACAAATTCAGCAGGTAACTGTCTATTTTCAAACTCCATAGGGAAATATGGAATAACCTCCCCACACATTACCTCACTAGACTCCTTTCAACTTTTCAAAAAGCAACTTCTATTACATCTTAACAACTTCTGGCTCTGCTCCTGTACCAATCCAGACTAAATGACTTCTTCGCTCTTCAGCCATACCTCCCTACGTAAAAATCACTATCTTTCCCTGCTATCTCAAATGACTAAATTACTGTACTGTTCTAAAAAAAAAAAAAAAAAAAAAAAAAATATGAATATATAGCTTAGGCTATTTGTTTTTTACCTGTTTTTTTTCGCTGTATTTTCTACTACACTAAAATGTATGCATTGTTGCTTAAATGTTTAACCTTGTTTTAATTGTGGAGCTTTTCTCCCCGGGCCTCCACTGAAAATGGAAATTATCCAGCTGGACTAGCCCGGTCAACAAATGTAAAATAAAATAAAATAAAAATAATAAAAAAAATAAATATTGCAGTCCTGGGCAATGTGTGATGGTGGTTATGTCAGAGTATTATCATGGGTTTCAGTGAGTACAATATCCACAGTGGGGTGTGGGTGCTGGGTATACTCTCTTTACACCATGGTACCCCGAGAACATGTCCCATGTTCCACTGTATAGGGACCACTGTCACCATCAACCATACAGGTAACTGATAACACTATCCAGTCTAGCGATGCATGTGATGTGTGCAACTTATCTGTAACAGAATGGACACACTGACAAGGTAGTTAGCACTGATAAGCCCAGGTCTCTCAGATGTGTGTATGGCTGTTATGTGTTTGTCAATGTGTATATGACAGTATGTCATACTATGTATTGTTCATAAACAACCAGTACATCCCCCATTTCCATACTGTACAGGGCCTGGTGATGTTTTTCACTTAATATATAACCTGGAACACACCTCATCCTAAAAGCTATGTTGTGTGTGCAATTAAGGCCACACACATCAGTAGCACTACATGCCATACCTAGGTAGGATTTCTAGTCCCAGTGTTGCCAAGTAAGAGTGTGTGTGTGCGTGTGTGCATGTGTGCGTGTGTATGTGTGTGTGTGTGTGTGCGTGTGTGTGCGTGTGTGTGCGTGTGTGTGTGTGTGTGTGTGTGTGTGTGTGTGTGTGTGTGTGTGTGTGAAGGGATCTACTACAGTTTGCAGAATATACATGTCCCAGAAGGTCATCTGTCTGAGAACTGCCTGGCAAATGCTAACATTTCACAGGTATCATCCTATGGAAATTCATTCCATCACAACTAGTAGATTTGTAAATGCCCTCTTCCCCACTGTAAAGCTGTACAGCGATACTGGGGTTGGTATATATAGCTGGGTGTGGATCTTGTGGACACAGCCACCATCATTGCAGTTATTGTTGAGTGTATCCCCCACTTAGCTGGCTGTAATACTGTACAGTTCATGTTAACAGGTTAAGTAGTTGTCCAGCACACTATATGCGGTTCTACAGCACCTCACACCCTCCAAAGGGTAGGGCTGTGCCACCCACATCAGCACACCTATATTTACAGAGTTGAGGATTGCACTACATTGGGGAAGGGGACATATACCCTGCCAGTGCCATCATCAATAACATTAAACTAGCAGACTGCTTATTTCCCAATGTGTTGTTGTGCCTATTCGGTCTTGGTAGAATTACATAGGCTAAGATGGGTTCCTTGCATAAGTACATACATCCATGTGTACAATATTCTCTGTGTATTTCATCAACAGCAAAGCCTCTGTGTGTGTGTTATACACAAACATGTGGTGTGTACCACCCAGTACACTTACCATTGTCCACTGTAGAAGGGCTGCTGACATCAGCCACCATGCACTCACCTGTATACATCCCCAGACCTATCAGGCATGTGGCCCATGCAGTAACTGTTATAGAGACCTGTGACGTGTTCAGCTATACCCAGGATATGGCACAGTCATGGTGTTACCACAGTGCCATACCCCTTGTAAGAAACAAAAGCAGGCCAACATCCTGCTGACACATAGACACCTACAACACAAACGGAATACATTATGGAGACCACAATCACTCAGTGTTAATAACAGCTATAATGCATCATGG
Source organism: Protopterus annectens (assembly GCF_019279795.1). Taxonomy (NCBI): domain Eukaryota; kingdom Metazoa; phylum Chordata; order Ceratodontiformes; family Protopteridae; genus Protopterus; species Protopterus annectens. The sequence continues at coordinate 154,547,064 of NC_056734.1, forward strand.
CTGGACAGCTACACTTCCTGACATGTAAGCATTAAACTTTATTGCAGAAAACATGTTACACAACACTACATTGGTACACCATAGTACAGTCACCCTGTGCATCAGAACCATATAAGCCTGTCCCTGCATAGATGTTATGGATGACAGGGATGTGGCACAGGTATCATCATATGCAGAGGGTGTGTTGTTGGTTTGCCAGAAACCTAGGCTGAACCATACGCTTGACATCATGTGTGTGTGTGTGAGGGGGTTTAATTATTAATTGGGATGTTGTGATGTGGTGTTTGTAGGTATGGTGTTGCCCTAGCTGTGTTGGCGATGTGTGTGTGTATGCATGCACACAGTTTTGCCATGTGGCTGCCCTATACAGGGATTTGTTGTACAGCTGCAGACTGTACCTGGCAGGGTGTGCAGTTCACCATTTCCAGCCACGGACATGAAAACTGTGCCTGCCAGGGGTTCCATGGGCACCACCAGGTACAAGCCACAATATGGTACTCTCCCCTGATGATGGCATATTTCCACTGGATCCAGGTCCCTCTTGGGACTGGCCAGGGCCACGTGCATGTGCTGACATCAGCCACCATGCACTCACCTGTATACATCCCCAGACCTATCAGGCATGTGGCCCATGCAGTAACTGTTATAGAGACCTGTGATGTGTTCAGCTGTACCCAGGATATGGCACAGTCAAGGTGTCACCACAGTGCCATACCCCTTGTAGGAAACAACAGCAGGCCAACATCCTGCTGACACATGGACACGTACAACACAAACGGAATACATTATGGAGACCACAATCAGTCAGTGTTAATAACAGCTATAATGCATCATGGCTGGACAGCTACACTTCCTGACATGTAAGCATTAAACTTTACTGCAGAAAACGTTACACAACATTACATTGGTACACCATAGTACAGTCACCCTGTGCATCAGAACCATATAAGCCTGTCCCTGCATAGATGTTATGGCTGACAGGGATGTGGCACAGGTATCATCATATGCACAGGGTGTGTTGTTGGTTTGCCAGAAACCTAGGCTGAGCCATACGTTTGACATCATGTGTGTGTGTGGGGGGGGGGTTAATTATTAATTGGGATGTTGTGATGTGGTGTTTGTAGGTATGGGGTTGCCCTAGCTGTGTTGGTGATGTGTGTGTGTGTGTATGCATGCACACAGTTCTGCCATGTGGCTGCCCTATACAGGGACTGTATAGTCTAACTATACAGGGATCTGTTGTACAGCTGCAGACTGTACCTGGCAGGGTGTGCAGTTCACCATTTCTGGCCATGGACACGAGAACTGTGCCTGCCAGGGGTTCCACGGGCACCACCAGGTACAAGCCACAGTATGGTACTCTCCCCTGATGATGGCATATGTCCACTGGATCCAGGTCCCTCTTGGGACTGGCCAGGGCCACGTGCATGTGGCCTGCTGTGTTGTGGTGTGGACAGCACCCCCCTTACAGTGCTGGAGCTGGTACTGCAACTATGGGAGTGGCTCAGACTTCTTGCACATCCACGTCAACCTCCAGCTGTTGGTGTTGCTGGCCTACATCCACATGGCCGTCACACTACTCACACCATATGCTCAAGCACAGACATTCCAACATTCCACGGTCGAGGATTCCCACCATCTCACCCAACCGTCTATCCGTGATCTCTGCAAAATAATGGTGGGAACCTGCAAGATCACGGATGTTGTCAATAACAGCTGAATGGGTAGCCCTCTGCAGCCTCAGACCCTGTGTGATATACCGTTCCATACGTGCCTATGCCTCCATGACAGACTGAAACATGCCTCCGGTGGCACCAGATGTGGCACTTTTGCCAGGGGCATGATGACCAGCAGCCCTCCTACGAGCACCTCTGTAAATCTAAACAAAATAGAAGAAAATGCACCGAGCTAACACACTAAAAACATTTATTGGTAGACAAAAACAAAAAACAGAAAATGGTGAGCGCTTTCACAACATAAAGTTACTTCATCAGACAGCAGTAAAAAGCTAACACTCTTTTTAAATAGTCAAACATCCATTACTCAACTGACTAATTAAAGCTAGGAAGCTGTACAGAATCAATAATCAAGGAAGGCTTACCACAGTGAATCCTACAATGAGAGTACTATACATATTATGTAACACACACTTACTAAAAAACTGAAACATATATAAACACACTATATATATAGTGTAGAAGACCATATACATACACATATAAATTAAAACAAAGACAATATAAAAAAGTAAGACATATGAAAGCCTAAAAACATCTAAAATGTCTGTTAAAAGATCTTAAAATCAGTGCATAAGTGGTCGAGCCTTTAAAAAGGGGACCAAGGTAGTGGCAGCGTTCAATCCAGGAAACTTCTCAGCATTAAGCCTCAATATCCATTTTTGCTCATACCCCTCTGTTATATTCTCTATGTCACCACCCCTAGGGTTCATATAAATAAGTTGCAAAACCAAGAATTTAAAAGAATGTGAGTGACCATTAAACATAACGTGACAGGCCAAAGCACTAGACTGTTTACAGTTGGTAATATCTCTCACATGTTCTAAAATACGATTTTTCAACATTCTATTCGTTTTGCCTACATAATAGGCATGGTATTGTTGACAAAAACAAAAATAGACAACATCAGTTGTTCTGCAATCTAAGTATTGATTAGAGTGTAATGAAAAATGCCTGGTAGGATGCATATAGTTATTTTTGCTATAGATAAACTGGCAGGCACTACAGTGCCTGCACGGAAAGGTTCCATGGCGAGCAGAATAAGTTAACTTTTTACATGTTTCCCCATGACAAAGATGTTGTTTAAGTGACTTACTATTCTTAAAGCTAAAGTGTGGAGTCAGTCCAACCTTGTCTACAAGGCCAGGAACGTCTTGTAAAAGATACCAGTATTTCTTGACAACATCCACATATTGATTAATATTGCTGGAAAACTGGAGAACCACTCTAAAATCATTCCCATCTGTGGCACTATGTGTTGCATCTGCAGTGGCTCTGTTATGGTTATAATAAGGTCTGCACCTAGTGTCTCTAAGCTTCCAGGCATCAGATATTGTATTATCAATATCTGCATTGGAATATCCCCTGGCCAGAAACTCAGTTTTCAAATCATTCAATGCAGCTACTGCATCTTTATCGCTACTATGTAGCCTGAGTGTCCTAAAGACTTGCCCTCTTAGCACATTCCTAGGAATGTGTCTAGGGTGCATGCTAAATTTATGCAACAATGTGTTCTTTCTAGTAGGTTTATGGTATATATAGTACTACAGAGATGATTTAAGTCAGATTTACTGATCTTTACATCAAGAAAACGTATATCAGTGGCTGAACTCTGGTGTGTAAACCTTAAAAAATCAGTTGTTAAATGCAAATAGTCCAGAAATTGGTCTAAATCAGAGACAGAGCCTTTCCATAACATAAAAACATCATCTACAAATCTAACATACCACAATATTTGTCCAAAAAATGGATTAGTAGCAGACAAAACATTTTGCTCTTCCCAACTAACCAGTGCTAAGTTGGCGTAGGTATTGGCACAAGCAGTGCCCATCGGTACGCCAACCTTTTGTAGGAAAAACTGTTCTTGGAACATAACAATATTATTTTCTAAAATGATTTCTAATAGAGTACAAATTAACTGTATCTTATTATTAGTCAACAGTTTGTGCACAGTAAGAAAATCTCTAATACTATCAACACCCCAAACATTTGGTATACTAGTAAACAGAGATTCTATATCCATGATCACAAGAACAAATTCCTCATCTCTGTCTATAGTCTCCATCCTATTATGTAGCCATTGTAGAAACATCTTGGTGTCCTTTAAAATAGTATAACAATTCTCCAAAAAGCCATGTAATGTCCCTTCTACATATATAGAGAGGGGTTCAGTACACCAGGCACTACCTGAAACAATAGGTCGCATAGGTGGAAGTAGCAAGTCCTTATGAATTTTAGGTAGGCCATATATCCTTTGAACAACAGGCTTATGAACACTAAAATACTTAAAAAGTGGATCATCGATCAAATTAGTTATCAATAAGTCAAAAATTAAAAAAGAAACTTTATCTGTGATGGCATTCACCATAGATTTAGAAATACATTGGTATGTGGTAGTATCAAGTAACAATTTCTCCATTTGTGTAACATATAAATCTTTGTCTAACACAACAATGCCGCCTCCTTTGTCGGCCTGTTTAATGATCAAATAATGTAGTTTTTTTTTAATCTTGCAAACCTCTATGCTCTCCAGTAGTCAGATTACAAAATGACAGATTACAAAGAAATGAAGCATTCAACTCCCTAAAAGCGATCTCACATACATCAATAAAACGTTGAATATCTATAGGTGTAGATGGAATAAAAGTACTAGGTTGTCTATAAATACAGGCTTGATTATATATATTGGTGTTGCCTGCAGGAAAAATACATTTTAGAGAGAGATTCCTGCCCAAAAGTCTTAGATCTTTTAGCATTTCTGCAGGATCAGCCCTCCTTGCAGGAATGAATGATAAACCTTTGTTAAGTAGACTGAGCTGTTCCATAGTTAATTTAAAAGAAGAAATATTAAAGACTAAAAATGGGTCTACAGATGCTCTTCTTGGATTGCTGTGCAGCTCCGTCCATTATATGAGCCCTGGGTGCTTTGTTGTTGTAAGTTAGACTTTTGGAGCGAGTCCTAAATGGCAACGCTGCCTTCAGCAAGAAATCGCCTTTCTATGAGCTGTCTAAAAAAACACTAGTGTCTTTCCTGCTAGCAGGTGATGGAATAACATTTCCGGCAGGTATACTTGAAGTGATGGAAGTATGCGACGTTACCGTCGACGCATACGAGGGTTTGGTGGTATTAGAAGACTGATCTCCTACTACAGTTGTTGCAAAATTACCTAAAACAGTAGAGGCAGCTTGTACATTCAAGGCAACATGCTGAGCGTTCGTAGGCATAGACGCCATAGCTGGTCGATCAGTCAGAATACCGGAATTAAGACCGGAAGCGCTAACTGCACTGTCTAATGCAAGAATAGTATTCGGAGCAGAATTCAAAGTGCTATTGCCTTGATTATATCTATTGGTAGCTTATTTAGGCTAAGAAAATGCACCGAGCTAACACACTAAAAACGTTTATTGGTAAACAAAAACAAAAAACAGAAAATGGTGAGCGCTTTCACAACATAAAGTTGCTTCATCAGACAACAGTAAAAAGCTAACACTCTATTTAAATAGTCAAACATCCATTACTCAATTGGCTAACTAAAGCTAGGAAGCTGTACAGAATCAATAATCAAGGAAGGCTTACCACAGTGAATCCTACAATGAGAGTACTATACATATTATGTAACACACACTTACTAAAAAACTGAAACATATATAAACACACTATATATAGTGTAGAAGACCATATACATACACATATAAATTAAAACAAAGACAATATAAAAAAGTAAGACATATGAAAGCCTAAAAACATCTAAAATGTCTGTTAAAAGATCTTAAAATCAGTGCATAAGTGGTCGAGCCTTTAAAAAGGGGACCAAGGTAGTGGCAGCATTCAATCCAATTAAACTGAATTAAATCTACAAATCTAACATACCACAGTATTTGTCCAAAAAATGGCTTAGTAGCAGACAAAACATTTTGCTCTTCCCAACTAACCAGTGCTAAGTTGGCGTAAGCACTGTAGTGCCTGCCAGTTTATCTATAGCAAAAATAACTATATGCATCCTACCAGGCATTTTTCATTACACTCTAATCAATACTCAGATTGCAGAACAACTGATGTTGTCTATTTTTGTTTCTGTCAACAATGCCATGCCTATTATGCAGGCAAAATGAATAGAATGTTGAAAGATCGTATTTTAGAACACGTGAGAGATATTACCAACTGTAAACAGTCTAGTGCTTTGGCCTGTCACGTTATGTCTAATGATCACTCACATTCTTTTAAATTCTTGGTTTTGCAACATATTTATATGAACCCTAGGGGTGGTGACATAGACAATATAACAGAGGGGTATGAGCAAAAATGGATATTGAAGCTTAATGCTGAGAAGTTTCCTGGATTGAACGCTGCCACTACCTTGGTCCCCTTTTTAAAGGTTCGACCACTTATGCACTGATTTTAAGATCTTTTAGCAGACATTTTAGATGTTTTTAGGCTTCCATATGTCTTATTTTTTTATATTGTCTTTGTTTTAATTTATATGTGTATGTATATGGTCTTCTACACTATATATAGTGTGTTTATATATGTTTCAGTTTTTAGTAAGTGTGTGTTACATAATATGTATAGTACTCTCATTGTAGGATTCACTGTGGTAAGCCTTCCTTGATTATTGATTCTGTACAGCTTCCTAGCTTTAATTAGTCTAGCCTATGGCTGCTGTGTCCAGAAACATGTGCCATAGACACCACACTGTCCTGTCCCATGCCACCACCCGCCAACTGTCTCTCATCTATGGACACCGGTGATGGGGTATGTATTGGCAATGTGACTGTGTGCGGGGATGGGGTGGATAACACTGGGATGTCAAACAATGGTGCAGCTTCAATCCCTGACAACCCTGCCTGTGCCTCAACACACCTATCATCATTATCAGTGTCTGTATGGACATTAACATCAGTTTGCCTGCAGGAGGGACCCTGACCCACCTCGTCACCTGTGAGGGAAAACAAGAAATGCACTTTAAGACTTGTACGTCATTGCTTAACAGCACAACACACACACACACACACACACACACACACACACACACACACACACACACACACACACACACACACACACTTACAGGTGAGGTTGCACAAAGATTTTACACACAGACCTCTCATTATCCATCTGTCAACATGCATGACATATGGCACTCAACAGTCAGTCTCTGTTACCAACATTATACATCTCTGTGATGCATGGGTTTTGTTAGTAGGTGATTCCCCTTCCCCTGGAACACACTGCACCCATGTACACAGTATTGCTGTGCACCTGTTCAGCACTCTAACATGTAATGTGCACCATACCTCACAGGTGTAGACACAATTGCTTAATGCGTATATGTGTGTCAGTTATGTTTGCTCTGCTGCTCACAGCCCCTATGTGTTTGTCCAACACATACCTGAGATGGTATGTGGACAGATGTCATTTGTGAATGCCTGATGTCGGATTTACAGATCTCATCATCAGTGGTGCATGTATGCCCAATAAAATATAATTACACAGACAACTTTCAAACCTTACTGTGGCTATGGAGAGTGTACACACCCTTAATGACATGGCACCCTCTTCCCTGATATGCCATGGGGCCATATTACTGCATATGTTAACATTACACAAACCTGATATGTGACATATGACCTGTGCAATCAAATGCAGTATCAAACAAATGTGTTAGTTGTGTAGATGCTGATTGAGATGCATACAATTTGTGGGTGCATATGTGTGCACAGCCTTATCATGATGGTTTGTTGCACCAACTGTTACATGTACTACAGTAGTCACTATTCCTGGAAGAGGTATACTAGCATGGGCCATCTGTATTTTCCAGTATTTGGTCACTCTGCCCTACAAATGTCCCACAACTCTGCATGATTGCAAGGTCAACTGATGTGCACAGCCCTTGGAGGTCACACAAGGCTGTCACTATTGCTGTGGAGTCAGGGTTATGTCTACCACAATTCATGACCTTGACTATGTGCAGATACAACCATTCCTAGTGAGCTTTGGATGTCTGCTTCAGTTTACTGTTGTGTTTCAGGATGACACCCCCCCATCCTCAGCCTTTTTGCAGTTGCTTGACAACCATGGGCTACACATGTGTGTCATTTTGCAGTGTCCCAAATTCTGCATACCATGTGTACCAGCCTAGTCCCTGCTAATGAATGGCAAACATACAGGTGTACACTGGCACCAGCAAGGTACAGATGGGGATGGTGGGCCTGAGGTGGGGAGAGGTGTTGGTTGTGCAGCACATGTATCTTAACTGATACTGTCTGTAGGTTTCCAACTTGGTCTTGGCACACCAGTACATATTGCAACACATGCCTTTGGGGGACTTTTGATGTTATGCATATGCTACCTGTAGAGAGCCCTGGCTGATGTTTCCTGTGGAACAACTGTCCCATCTGATTACCCTAACCCATGGGCCACACTTATGCAGAGTCCAAGCGATTGTCGACACAGGTACTGCACAGCCAGTACTTGCTAGACATTCCTGCAACTCCCACAGTGTTGTGGCATGTCACTAGGCAGCCTGCATGACCTGTTTGCAACATGTGTCATCAGCTATCTTGGATGGCCATCTGTTTATTTTCTACATTAATCTTGTCCCATACATCCTCGCCACATACATGACTGCACTGTTTGCCATGGTATATGCAATGGTAGGGTAAGACTACATGTCCCACTCCTGCATGCTACCTGTTGGGTATGGGATCCATTCCATGGCTTGTAAGATGTGTGCAAGCCATGGCTGCCTCTGTTGCAGGTAAGTGGGCACATTTGATGGACAAACATCTTGGGCAGCAGGCCATTACTTGATGTGACATTGAGGACCTGTACTTACTGGAAGGTCCATACTCATGAAGAGTGAATGCTGTCAGTACCTCAAAAGTTGCTTCCACAATATGTTATTTGGAGTATATGCACACGTATGCTTCCAGTGTTTGTTAAGGTATGTATTCCCCATATTTGCTGTCCTAACATAGGACTCCATATTACACATTCATTGCTCATGTTAGGACCACATTACAGGTTGTAAGGGTTGTGGAATGTGATATTGTGATATGCCATTGTGTAGATCTGTAACAGTTGCCATTGTAATAGTGGTATATACACTGTTGTAGCACTGTATAAGGGTGATGTTTCAGACATGTTCCTACTGTAGGGCATTTGTCCCACCATTATGTTCATCTCTGTGCACACATCTTGCAATGACAGGTTGTTAGTTATATTGCAGGACTCTTACATACCCTTCAGATATGCCACCATGGTGACCACTGTGACGCAGTGCAGTTAACAGCAACATACAGTGAACATGTACAGCATGCATTATGGGTAGGTGTGCTAAATGTGTGCATGGCAAATACCATGGCCATAACATGGCCGGTGTATTGGCAAACATGAACAAACAAAACCATACTCACTAGCTATAGGCTGCTGCCCCAGAGGTATACCAGAGGGACCTACATAGTTGTGTGAGAGATGTGATGTCAATAGCCACACCTGTGGCATTGGTACAGGGTGGGAGCAGCATTACAATACATCAACAGTACAAACCCACAATACTACAGATTATGCACATCTGTTTATTGCTAAAACGCAGCAACAGACTATATATATTTCTTTCACATATGCATGATTAAACTCTATAGATGCAGATGGATACACATCAGTGGTCTACTGATGTGCCCTGTAGCCTTACCTGCACACACCTCATCCATTGTGTGGGTAGCAGGATATTGTGTTTGCAGGCTTGCAGGTGCCCTGAGGCTGATGAGGAGCTCCTCAGCATGTGTCGGGGGGGCTGGATGGCATGACCCCCTGTGGCTAGCTGATCCCTCCTAACTGCAGCAGCAAGCTGACGAGCATGGTGGAGTAGGTCACCGATGTACCGATGTTGGACCTGCTCATAACTGTGGTTATGCAGGCCGACATCGTTTACCCTGTGGACAAGATTGTTCCACAGGGCAGCCCTCTCCTGCAGATCATGGGCTGCACATCCAAACAAGGTGTGGTAGCGCTGCACCAGGTGTTGTATAATCACCTCATTCTCTTGAGGGAAGTACACCGGCAAGTGCTCCCATGACATGCTGCCTGAAAAACATAAAGAGGTAAAAAGGTCTAAGGACCTCATACTGCAAGGATATAATAGTTGTTAATACACATCTCTGTCTCCTCCCCAACATATCTGCAACAACAATCTGAACACACAACTCAACGGGTATGTTTACAGCAAACCTACTGCTGGGATATATATTGTATTATACAACAATTTGTGCAATGTGTTTGTAGTCATGTTCCATGTTGAAACGCTATCATTGGTGGCCTATTACGAACAATGTCACCTGCATGCCATTGTAAGGGCCACTATGGTTCCATATATGCATGTGTTCTATTTGCTATGTGACTTATCCAAAGCTGGTGTTTTGTGTTAATGGGGATATCTATGCATGCAGTTAGATATAATCCTGGAATGTGTAGACACATATGTTCTATAACTGTGACACAATAGCATGTTTGGGAAGACAGTTCCCAGCAGAACCACCTCTCCAACCTCATCTTGCCATGTTACCAGGCCACATCACATCTGGGACCCACCCCGGGACCTCATCATCTGCTGGTCCTGCCCTACCTTCAGGTGGAACCACCTCAGGGGATAGTGTTCGCCCCCCCCCCAGGAGCACACACAGACAGAATCCTGTCAGCCAAAGTCAGGTCCAGGGTCTGGTGCAAAGGGAGCTCCACAGAGCCTTGGGGGATGTACTACACCACCTTGAGGCCCTCAGTACACAATCATAGGGTCTGCATGCTGCTCCTGCTCAGCCCCCAGTCCAGGCACCTTCAGAGCTGTGAAAGTGCAGTTGTGACTGCCCATGGGTGGCGACCTTGGTCCCATTGTTTCTATATGGTGGCTCATGGGCTTCCCCTTTCCAAACACCACTCCCCACCCAAGGTGATTACCCACCACATGTGTCATATACTACCCTGTATGCTGTCTTGTCTGTCTTCCAACCCAACCTACCTCCCCAAATATACCTACTATGCTTCCCCAACATACCAATCCCACCTTCACAAATAAGGGCAATGTGTTCCCAAAATGGATTTCACACCAGACATAACTGCCCATTTTGCACCCACTTACTACTCTCTCTCTCTCTCTATATATATATATATATATATATATATATATATATATATATATGTGTGCATGTGTGTGTGTGTGTGTGTGTGTGTGTGTGTGTGTGTGTGTGTGTGTGTGCGTGTGTGTCTGTATATATGTAGACATACATGTATAAATATATATATATATATATATATATATGTATATAATATATATATATATATATATTTATATACACACACACACACATATATATATATATATATATATATATATATATATATATATATATATATATATATATATATATATATATATATATATATATATGTGTGTGTGTGTGTGTGTGCATATGTGTGTGTGTGGGTGCATTCAAACATCAGATCCACACTCTCTAACTCTCCTTCCTCCACAGCTGCACTGTTCTGCCATGCTACAACACAGACAGGTGTCACTTGTTGACACAGCCTAACATTGGGGGAGAATATATAGGGACAGACTGCAGGTAAGCCTATTACACACCTATGGCATTTGTGCATGCAACATTTCATGTTAACATGACTATCCTGCAAGTGGTGGGGTCCAAAACTCATGTGTGCATCATAACGGCATTACTTCCACCACCAGCTATTTGCTACGCTAATATACATGTCTTGAGTTACAGAACACACACTATGATGGCTTACATCTTGTCATTCAGTGCTAATCTGCACAGTTGCCAGGTATGGCTGACTGCCCACAGGGCCAGACGCTATGTCCATAGCAGTTATCCAGCAGGACATCATTACAACAACTCCTGATGGCACATATAAATCTTTCCACATCAATTCCATTATTATAGACCATGTACTACATTCAATTAAATGCATATATATTTCACATACCTTTTGTAGTATTGTCCTGTCTTCTGAGTACACTTTTATGTGTTCCCTTAGTTATACATGGTTGTTTTGTAGTTTTAGTTGGTTTAGATAATTTCTTTCCTGTTTGTTTGCTTGTTTGTTTGTCTCTCCCCCTCTCTCTCTCTCTCTCTCTCTCTCTCTCTCCACTTTGAATAGATTGTAGCATGGATTTTGTAGGTGATGCACATGATCAGGTGATGGCCTCTGCACCAATCAGTGTTCACCACTTGCTACTTGCATGCAGCCAGCTGTGCAGTACTTCCAATTACCACTGTCATGGCAACCCACTACTATAAATTACTACATCATGTGGGCATTGTCCCTTTACCTTTCCTGTATGGAAGACATCCTTCCTGTGTGTGGGCAGCAGTGTTACAGACAGCAGGTAGCAATACCTCTTACAACAGGACTTGCAAACACAGGCCAACTACATATTTGTATAAGGTTCCAGACCTACGGACAGTGTGAGTAGTGTTGTTATATGCATTGTATACTGCTAGTTTTACAGGGTTTGTGTATACATGCTAGTTTAGCATGGAATGCAGTCTGCCTGCATATCTATCACCTGTGGGCCTATCCACATGATGGCCAGAGGATTGGCTATGTTTTGTCTATTCACCACACAGGTCTTGCCTCTGATATATCAGTGATATTCTGTCTTTTGAGTGCTATCAGTACATGGCTACATCCATTTGTGTTTCCAACTTCATATTCCTGAAAAAGGGTATGTTTCAACCAATCCTGTAACACCAACAACTTTCACAGTGTATAATAACAATATTTCAAATATGGCCCTGTGTTCCAGCCTCTGTCCTCCACCTATATACCAGGCTTTGTCCATATGTCATGCAGTAAGAGGTTGTTAAGTAGTGGCCTATCATCATCTAGTGCTGGCATTCCCACTATCATTCCAGTGATGTTGTGGACTCCCACACATATTGTGGGATAGGGTCCATATTTATATGCAGGCTACAGCTGGAGATAACATGTGTGACCTTGTACAGTCCAGAGGTCAATGTATGTAACACTGTTATATGCCCTTGTAAGTCATTCTATGAGGGAGGGGTATGCACCATTTATAACCTAGGCTGTTACAACATGTGAGGGATATCAGTAGTAAGACAAATTAAGGTATATGGCTGTACATTTTCATACATATCAACATGGGAACAGTGGTGGGCTAGTGCTTACTGTCTTACAGACAGTTCTGTTTGTCAGTGTGATAGTGATGTTTTAAGTTAAGCATTATGTAACAGATACATTTTCATAGTGAAAACCTAATTGTTTTCCCCCTAGGGGTTGAGCACAGAATGCAATTGGAGGCTGCTGAACTACATTTGCATTAATTAGTGTTGATTGATTCTTATCTTCCAGGCCAGTGTTTCTTTACTGTTGTACTACTTGAAGGCCTTGGCCTGGACAGCAACATATATTATGCTTTCAGATTACTGTATAAAATGTTTTCCTTGAGAGTTGCATTACCCATTTCGTATGTATTTCAAACACCTAACTGCTATATGAAATGGCATATACAACTGAAATAGTACACAAATAAACATTTCTTTGTATGCAAACCTGTGTATGGTGTCATATCCTTTGACTTCTCTGTGGGTATATGTTTCATGCAATAATTGTCTTTTGTATGAGATAATCAAACACTGTCCATTTTAAAAGGTGGCAACTGTAGGAATACTGGCTGTTCAATATGCTGTGCACCCTCTAAATATTTATCTTCCTATACATATCTATACTTAGTAACATATGTATATGTGTATGTATGTGTATATATACACACACACACACACACACACACACACACATATATATATATATATATATATATATATATATATATATATATATATATATATATATATGTGTGTGTGTGTGTGTGTGTGTGTGTGTGTGTGTGTGTGTGTGTGTGTGTGTGTGTGTGTGTGTGTGTGTGTGTGTGTGTGTGTGTGTGTGTGTGTGTGTGTGTGTGTATTGGTCAGGTCTGACCATAAGCAAATTACCCTTAACATCCACATCCCAACCCTACCCCCCAGTAAAGAAACCTGTGTAAAAATCTCCTCCAAAGCCAACTTCATGCTACTTAAGTCAGAAGTGACAAACTTCATAGCACCCATGCAGATGGGAGCTGAAAGTTCAACTGATGAATCCTATACTAAGACACTGTACGAGCATATACACTCGTGCATGAATCGTGCCACCCCAAATAGAACCAAGATGCTGTCCTCCAAAAAAAGGAGCCAATCTGGTGGTCCCCTGTCATAAAAAAAACTATGCAACAGAAGGAAGAAACTGTTGCAGAAAAGAGGAAAATCCCAGGATGCAGAAAAAATCCCTTACCAGCCTCAGTAAGAAGCTGAGATCCATCATAAAATCCTCCAAAGATAGTTACGAAAATAAAATTGCCAAGGATTCCAGACAACCACAAGGCATTCTATAGTTATGTCAAGAATCTAAATGGCAATGCTCAGAGCTCTGAGCTACAACAGAATGGCATTAAATATACTGATTCCAACGATATTGCCAATATCCTCGTAGATCAATTTAGTGCCAAATTCACCCCCTCTCACCCCCTAAAGGGCCCATCTCAATACCAAAAGATTGCCAAATTCTGGTAATCACAGCCACAGAGGTAGAAACTGCACTCTCCAGAGCTAAGAATACAGCATCCATGAGACCAGATGACATCCTGGGCTGTGTACTACATGAACTACAAAATGAACTGGCACCTCACCTAAGTGTCATGTTTAATCATAGCCTCACCTCAGGCTTTGTGCCCATGAGTGGCGCACAGCTACAGTTATCCAACTCCACAAGGGGGCTCTACCTTGGATCCCGGGAACTACTGTCCCATCAGTCTGACGAACCTGATCTGCAAGGGCATGGAATGCATTATCATGGAAATTATAAACAAAGACATTGGCAACCTTCCTACACTGGACCCCACCCAGTTTGGGTTCAGGAAGGGCCGATCTTGTCTCCTGAACCTGAATGACTTCTTTGAATCAGTCTCCAGAGCTGTGGGCGAGGGTAAGGTGGTCCACACAGCCTATCTGGACCTCGCCGAAGCCTTCGACACCATCCCCCACTCTGGAAGCATAGATAAACTTACTAAGCTGGGCATAAATCTCTATGTCACTCGATGGGTTGCCAACTGACTTACTAACAGAACCCAGATTGTAAAAGTAGCCAACTCCAAATCCAGCTCTAGCCAAGTGACAAGTGAAGTACCTCATGGTTCAGTCCTAGGACCACTCTTGTTTAGCATTTACTTCTCTGAAGTACAGGCCAACACTAAGGGACTCTGACTAACAAAGTTTGCAGATGACTGCAAACTGGGAGCCATTACTGAATCCCCAAATTTATGTGGATATTCTACAAAAGGGCCTTACAGAAACAGATGCTTGGTGCCAGAGCCATGGTCTCAAGCTCAATGCCAAGAATTGTATAGTTATCCCCTTTGGGAAAGACGATGTACCCATGAATTGCCACATAGGTGGCAATACACTAAACACCGAAAGTGTGATGAGAGACTTAGGGACAAAGGTGGACAGTGGTCTCACCTTCGATAACCACATCGCCACAATAGTCAGGAAATCCTTCTATGTGGCACACCTCATCACTAAGGGCTTTTCATCCAGAAAAAAGGAGGTCATTGTCCCACTGTACTCATCCCTCATTAGACCCATTATAGAGTACAATGCCCCATTTGGTATGTACCTCACAAGACATCTGCAACAGCTGGAAAGGCTGCAGAAATACCTCACAAAAGTAATCACAGGCCTAAAGCAGATGCCCTATGCTGACTGTCTAAAAAAACTCCAGCTATACTCTGTGGCATATCATCTACTCAGAAGCAATCTCTGCTTAACATACAAGGCCATGTCAAACCCTGAGCTGTTGGACATGATCCACTTAAAGAAAGCCCAATCCCTCAGAGCCACACGCTTCAGGGATTCAAACCTTGTCATCACAATGAACAAAACATGCAGGAGGGATAGGTTCCTGACCCAGAGACTCCCCATATTCTGGAACAGACTGCCCATAAATGTCAAGCAGAGAACCTCCTTGGCCCTCTTCAAAAGAAACCTTGAAGATTGGATGGGAGATAGGAAATTTCTCCTGGGGATCACATCAGTCTCCCTGCTAGACAAGGGTCCAGGGAAGTAAATATTGTGGGAAGAAATATCCGGGGAATTGTTTGGCTAGGCTTGTATAGGCCCTAGGGCTGATAGCCTAGTACCAACCTATAAACCTATGAACCTATGTGTACTGCTTCTACATTGTACATTCCCTATGGTAGACAGACTGTTCTGCATGATATTTTATTGATATCATCCTGACATTGTACAGCTGAGATGGATTACTGTTAACTTCTTGTGGCTATGTTGTGTAGGGTCCTGGGTATGAGACTTGCCAAGTGTTGGGATTGTGTTACAAGGCAGATCTGTTCAGCTGTGGAGGAGGGGATGATATCACTAATTACAAGAGGTACTTAATTTGGGCCCCCTCACCACCATTAACGGTGCCTTTGGTCATATATGTATTTGTTGTGTTTATATATATATATATATATATATATATATATATATATATATATATATATAGATATATAGATATATATATCTGTATATATATATATATATATATATATATATATATATATATATATATATATATCTGTACATATATATATATATATATATATATATATATCTGTATGTATATATATATATATATATATATATATATATATATATATATATATATATATATTTTTTACATATGTGTATATATATATATATATATATATATATATATATATATATATATACACACACACACACACACACACACACACACACACACACACACACACACACACACACACACACACATACATATGTATATATATGTGTGTATATGTATATATATATATATATATATATATATATATATATATATATATAGACATATTTCCTCTACTGTTGAATGACTGTCCTAGATGATATATTTGAGAAAACATCAGATTTATTTATATCTGACATGGCTTAGTGGTAAATTACTTTGGCTATAATATACAGCATCCTCTGTTTGAGACTTGCAAGGGCTGCTTATTTTGTTGCTGGGCAGAACAGGGGCTGTTGGAGATAGAGTGATTAAGGCACTTTTAAGCAATTGTAAGCGGGTTTGCATGGAGCTAAGTGATGCTTACTTGAGCTTAGCTTCTCTCATGCTCGGTTACGTCTGCTTACGGCTGCTTAAACCTGCGCTAATTTCAAATAAAGAAAAGAAAAAAGGGAGACAGGAAAGTGGTGAAATTGGGGCAAGCAGGGGGACAAACGAGGAGAAACAAGTAGGGATGTGCAGGACGGGTGTAGGAAAGGACTGTAGCTCTGCATTTCTTTGGCAGAAACAACTGCTTTCAATGTGGGCAATTTAGAATTTGGAGCCTCACACCCTACAGGGAGGTGTGTGGGCATCATAAAATATGGATGATTGGTAGGGTTAGATTGTGTGCTGGGTACATGTCTCTGGGCGAAATTCACAGCTATGTATGGGACGTGTTTTTTTGTGGGACAGATGCCCTTTTTTATTTTAAGGTGTGAGTGGGATGTTAAGGAAGGATTATTGGTAAGTGTGGTGAGGGAGGTTTGGTAGGAGAGGTTGCATTTGTAGATAGACAAGACAGCAGACAAGGGCGGTGCATGACACATGGGGGGCAGACACCTTGACGGGGAAGATGGTTGGGAATCTGAGGCTCATGAGCCCCCAAGATGGTAGTAGTAGCACTGATGTCCCCTCCCGATGGCAGTCACCACTACTCCTTTACAGCCCCAAAGGTGGCTGTGCTGGGGGCTGAGCTGGAGGGGCCACCTGCTCCTCTAGCTGCGACAGCCTACCCTCCACCTGACACAGGCAATCATCCAGCTCCGTCTGGAGGACACTGCGCACCATGCCACAGACCTCGTCCCAGGTGACAACATCCTCAGCAGTGGTTCCACCCAAGGGTGGTGCAGAACCAGCGGCTGAGGGAGGTCTGGGTTGGGTCCCAGACGTGCTGGGACACAGTGCCTCAGCCATGTGGGGTGGGAGAGGCGGATCCGCTGGGTTTCTGTCTTCCCATGTGTGTTATGGTGTGGAAATTAACAATGAATATTGGTCAGTCATGCACAACACATTACAACATTAGTCAAAATAGCATGCATGGATATTCCCATTAACCCAAAACAGTGCAATTATAACAGTGCAATAGCAAACAGAACCCATGCATATATGGAATGGCATTCAGGGTTGCAACAACATGCCAGTTAGTGGTATGTCAGGGAGGCAATAAGATGATTATTCAATAGGTGATATTAGTATGCACACAGTTTAAACAATGATAAACCAAATGGAACAATGGTCCCAACAGTAGAGGTTTGTTTAGGAACATACCCATGTTGGCTTCAGTGTGATGGTTGGATCAGTTGAGTGGTGGGGGAAGGGAACAGATTCAATTGACAACTGCTATCAAGTATATTTGTCAGTACACTACGATTCACTACTCTACATTCTGACCACACTTATACTCTACCTGGGCAATGGGGCTGCTACAGCACACCAACAGCTGTAGATATCAACAGAGCAGTTGTACCCTTATTTTAGTTATACACATCAGACCTGTTTCTATACTGATTTCTTTAACTGTGGGCCTGTCCAGATGAACTGTGTGCACATCACATAGCTGTTTCTGCACATATTTCAGATTCACATTTTACTTGCAGGCCCTGGAGTGTGTGTTGTGCCTTTCACATATATCTACTGGAACATTCTCTGTGTGTAGGTTTCTTGTCAACTGGGGAAACTATCTGTAACAGTGTGCCACTTGAGAGGCTTGTCTGGGCCACACTGCAGAGTGTGGATGTCTAGCTTATATCTATTTGTAGGACTGGGGCTGGTCAACACAACCATTGTACATCTTTCATAGTTACACATATCATACTAGTATTTCTATTCAGATTGTTTTACCTGTGTGACCTGTATGGAAAATGCATGTGTTGCAGTAGATTATTTTTTCTATTCAGACTGCAGTTTAAAACTGTAGAACCAGACTGAGATGTTAGTGGCAGTCCCTGGATTTGAACCGTGCTGTGTGTGCAAAATTGAACTACAGACCTAGTCCTTATCAGACTGAGTTACTGGGGAAATGTGTTTTGCTTGTGACATTTCTATCTAGTACATATTTTTGTGCACAGTACTTTTTATTATCACATGTTGCATTATTTGTTTCCCATTTTCAGTACATTTTATGCATACACAACAGTTATTGGTGTCACTGTTTGTGAAACGTGCACATTAGCTGGATTGCACATTTGACTGTTTTACAATTACATACTACAATTCAGATTCCTGAGTACATAGTGTATGTTTTAGGTCTGCACCTGTTAGCTTTATACATTCCTCAGCACATTCACAGCTACATACAGCTGAAATGGAAAGGTTAACACAGGACAATACTGGCAGACAAACAAGTAAAACACATTCTGATGGGAATATGTACTGTTGCTTTTTTCCAGTTACTTGACATGCCCATTCTAAAGTATGCAGACAAGCAGTGCTAAATCAGTTCACCTCAGTTAATGCATTCTGCAGGACATACACATTTCTATTTATCAGGTACAAGTGAGATGACACACACCAGTATTTGGGATCACCTTTATTAGTTTTGACATACATATCTGTGTATGACTCAGAACTCCACAATTACCATTCCTGCATGATCTGCACAGGGGAATGCTTTTCATTTCTAACTGTTACAGTAGCCCTGACATGGCACTTTCTTGGCAGGTTCACTGAGGCACACTCATACATATTCTAATATTCCTCTCCTGCATATTGTACCTTGTTTGCTACTGATATCTGTCTTACACAGCAGCTGGGAATACTCCATTGTAACACGACAGCCTTACACAGGCATTTATTCCTGACTTTTACAGCACAATTATATATACAAGCAGAACTACCATTACTATAATTTTGATTTCTTACTGCTAATAGCAGGGGGTATTCTGTACTCACCATACTGCTGACGCAGCCGGGTTAGTCGCTGTGCATGAGCCTGCACATTCTGGGACCTCTCCACAGCAGCTGTATGGGGAGACATTACAAATGAATCACACCTGCACAGTCACAAGTTGAACTTTTTCCATACTTAGAGATCCATAAGATTGCATACTTACAGACAGTTGGGACATCCTGCGCTTGGGCTTCTTGGATCCACTGGTCCAAGAGTGCACCCCTCCTCCACTTCAGGTCGTTATGGTAATGTCATAACTGCTCACCAGTCCAGGGTATGCCAGTGACACTGGTGAGATCAAGTGCAAACTGGTCCCAGGCCTCCGCTTTGTACTGGGAGCCCTAGTACTGGCCCTGCAGCAGCCTGCCATCATAGTTTTTAACTAGGAGCCCTACCATGACCATGGACTCCTGTATGCCCCAATGTTGCACTTGGAAGCACACACCTTCTCCAACACCAGCCATTTCGGTCCTGCTGTGTGCAATTACAAATGGTTATGGCTATATTCCCGCATGTGTGGTTTAAATAGGGTTGTTTTCCCGCACTTTTTTCATGATTGGCCAGTTTTAATATGCTGCACTATGCTTAGATCTATGCAAATCCACAAAGCAATGCTTACACTAGCTAAGCAGAGCTGAATGCAGGTAAGCACTGCTTACACTAGCAAAGCATTGCTTAAATCTATTTTTTTCATTAAAGTTATAAATTGTTTTTTACATTTATATTTCACATATTCCCACCCCTACAGTGCTATACATGATACATATGATTGACATCTATCATTCAAATTCCTTAAAAGTTTATTAAATAATTTGGCAGAGGGTGGATTCAAATAGAGCATGTTCTACATGCTATACCATGGCAGTACCACTATGCTACAGCAGCTTGATGACGTTTTCTATCACAGTAGCACTTGTCTATCATTTTCAGGATTTCAGCCAAGCTAAGCATAGTGGTGCACCATGCAGATAACCTGCGCAGTGCTTGAACTTTGGATTTACTTCATGAAAAAAAATTATTATTCCATTTTTGCTCCTTTCCTCTTCCCTACTGCTTCCATGCATGTAGGGCAAGAGTGCATTTGGGAGTGTGCACTTGAAGGCTGCTGCCTTCTATAGGTGTTTGTGTTTTTTTTTTATTTTCAGTGTCCGCGGACACTGAAATGTTAGCTATTTACATTTCAGTGTCTGTGGACACTCGTTTACTGTATAATATTAAAGCCAGGCTCTAATATTATATAGTTTGACACTCATCCATGTCAGAAAGTGCCATACAACACTTTCAGAGCAAAGGGGACGTGTGTCAGGACCTGGGACTGCTGACACACACACCCTGCTCTCGTTCCTGGTTCGTGTCCATTTAGTTTAGATTGCAGCGTGCCTTCATGCATATGCAAGGTGCACAGCTATCTTAAACGGACATGAACCACTCCATGCAAGAATAGCCTTATTCTTGCACAGAACTTCGTGAATCCAGGGGAATGTGTGTTTTAAGACAAGCATCACTAGCAGCGTGTATTTTTTCAGGGCTACAGATTTCAGACTTACAACAGACTGGATGCTTCAGTCTTTGTTTTGCTATGTTAAAGTCATTCAGAAGACGTCTTGCTTATACTAGTACTTACGAAACACTTAGTAAATACAAGAATTTATACAACAAAACAATGCTAACCCTTGGAAAACCTAGGTATCCAGAATGCACAGCAATAAGACCAGAACATCATTCTGCATGCAAGCTCAGGGCATGACTACAGCATAGCTGCATGCAGCTAAATAGGACAACTTTGATCAGCTATTTGTTTTAATTTTTGATTGTGCACTGAGTATTTCTGTGAGAATCTTTATTACATTTAATGGTTATGCTAGTCTACTAGCAGATGTGCTGCTATATTGCACAGATGTCTTAGCGTCATTATCTGTGTGCTCCTTTTCTCTCACACATTGTGATTGCTGCTATATCGTAGTAAATGTAAGCTGACTGGCCTGTTTGCCCATATGTGGTCTTTTGTCATAAACTGGTTGAAGAATTTTAATACCAACTACTAAAGAACCTTGTGGCAGCCTGTGTGGAAGGGGGTGAGTGAAGGTTAGATGAGCACTGGTGCATTACATCTCTGCACTGTTAAAATGCTATCTTTAGAGTACAGTTTCCAAAGAGTATTTATAGAAGTTGCAACAAACCTGAAGCAGCTGGGTTGTCTCCATGATGCATACAGACACAAGTGCAGGATGAATAACACTGGAACATGGAGTCAGAAACTTTGTTTCTTTCATTTTTGAACTAGCTATTGCTGCAACAGACTTGGTATTTGACAGTGTGTGTGTGTGTGTGTGTGTGTGTGTGTGTGTGTGTGTGTGTGTGTGTGTGTGTGTGTGTGTGTGTGTGTGGTGTCTGTTGCTGAATACACTGACAGCTGTGGGTGATCTGCTTCCAAATTTATGATTATTTCAGGGATTTTGTGACTGTCCAGTGCATATTTCAATCGTGCCACATTTTGGCACAAACAAGTTAATTTTCCTGAATATGAACTCATAAATGATGTTATTTGTTGTAGCTTGGTGTTTGTTAAATAATTAACCATAGACTTTGAGATTCTGGGTGCAACTGTATTAATCTACAGTTACTCCACAGTGCTCATCACATGAATTAGAGGGGAACTGTGGAGCTAGAAACCAGTGTTACACAAAAGGGCTGTAGCTCTGGCAGATTCTATTAAGAATGTTTGTCTCAGGTATCATATGGCTTTTGAAAATAGGATACAGATATCCTCTGATGGCATAAAGGCTGAAGCAATGATCAGAGGTTGGGAAGTCAACATCTTATATTACACACTACAGCTTGTAAGGTGAACAAATAGGTTATAGCTAGGGTTCACAATGAAAAAGTTGAAAATTATACAGAGTGATATGAGAAAATACACAGATGTCTTGTGCCAGAAATGGGCATCTTTAGTGACACAGGGGCATAAATTTAAACTGGATGGAGGAAAATATAACAGCAGTATCAGAAAATATTGCATTATGGAAAGAGTGGGGGAGCCCTGGAATGCATTGTTTTAGCTCGGGCCTCTATATCTGCTTTGGGTTTTAAAGTTGTCTAAAAGAGATGGAAATAAGACAAGTGACGGACAGATTCTTAATGTTAGATACAACACTTGCAGACATGACTATCACAAATATCTTCTTTCATCATCATCCTGCATATGTTCTAGTGCCCTGCAGGTACTGCTACAATGATGTGCATTTTCTTCATGCAAGAGTTTATCACTGAAGGAAATTTTTTCAGGGTAGGTTTCCCTGCCTTGCACCCATTGAGCGTTAGGATAGGCCTCGTCTCTTCCATAACCCTAAACTGAATCAAGCAGATTATCAGAAAAAGGAGGAGTAAATAAATGGGTCATTTCTGTTTGCACTATTATTGCAGGCATTTGATATGGCTCTGAAACTGCACTAGGGGAGTACAAACATAAGTAAACATAATCGCAGGTAAGCATGCCGAATTATATTAGTGTATGTAAAACGAAAAACAATTCATACTAAAATCAAAATCTAATTGTAAAATTGATCAAAATATATTTCATATACAGTATTAATGTTTTCTGCAGTTTAGTGATATAAAATTCATATAGTAAATATTGAAATATTAACAATATCAAGTTACTCCTGCTAATCAGTTAAAAATATAAAGAACTTTATAACTGCAGCTTAAAATGGGCCAGTTTCATAAGTTAACTTTTTCAAGCACTGAAATTAAAAAAATAACAGTAATTATGTGTTAAGTTAGTGCTTACACACTATTTATAACAGTTGCAAAAACATACAACAAAATATTGTTATGTTATTAAAAGTTATATACTAGATTCATAAGTACTAAGCAGTTGTTCTACAGACAGCTGAAGATGATGACTTCACATCCAGTAAAACTGGTGAAGTGAGGTAAATGTCAGCACACAGATTTTATTGAATTGCTTTCTATCCATTTAAAAAAAAATAAGCTTCATATTTGATCATGGTCAATGTTTGCTTAATTTAAGTGAGTATATTTAGCAAGTGAATCAACCTAAGTCATTAAATTCAGTGGTACTTGGCATCTTACTTTATTCATTTGCCAAAACTGATGCACAGCTGTGCAAAGTCAGAATGGAAGAGATAAGGTAGTCACAGCTGCTATCTGGAATATTACTACTAGTATATGATCTGCATGGATGGCTCATGAAGGAGTAAGCACTGATACCTCTCAACCTCTTAGCTGAAGAAATATAGACAACGCCAAAAATAATGGGGGAGCAAAGGCCCAAAAAACAGGGACAGATTTTAATATTACTCCTATAAACTTAACTTAAAAAGTGGCTAGAATAACAGGATTTGCATTAGCATGCAAATTCTGAACCTCAAATGTATGTTATTTAGGGAATTCAATCTTCACTGATTTCTAGAAATCCATAAATTTTATGAGGAGCAGACCAAAAACATGAGGCAGAAACCTGGACATTCTTCAAAAAGCTAGACAGATGACAGGTATGACTTCTAACAGAATAAGCAAAAGAATATTCAAAAACATAAAATAGAGACCGCCAAGAGAAGACATAATCTACAATCAACAACAATAGACTCAGCCATTCTCAGAAGAGTCCCAGCAGCATCCAAAGGTGCCAAAGAGTGCTTTAATGGACCGGGCAAAAGGAATAGGCCAAATCACTGTACAGTAAAAAACAGGATCTTAAACAACTGAGTTGACCTGAGTCTCCAGGAGTCATTGGATTTTTAACATTTTTTGTCAGTGTTAGTCCAGTAAAATGCAGAATAGCTGCTCCACTTTTACTGTGCATAAACTCAGCAGAAATTTAGCCTCAGTCAAAAGAGTTCTTGGATTAACTGCAACTGTTTGCTGTGCTGCTGCAGTCATTGGATTAACTGTAACTTTGTGCTGATTTGTAACCGTTTGCTGTGCTGCTGCAGTCATTGGATTAACTGTAACTTTGTGCTGATTTGTAACCGTTTGCTGTGCTGCTGCAGTCATTGGATTAACTAACGTTGTGCTGTGCTGCTGCAGTCATTGGATTATTACAAGTGTTTGCCAGCATTAGCACAGTAGAATTAATTACTCTTTACTTAATTTTGCCAAATGGCAGCCTAGCAGCACTGACATCATACATTGGCCTAAATTTATTAAGATAGTTTCTGCTAAGGAAGTATACTGAATTGACCATTGTCTACTTCATCAGACCAGTGGTGGCACAGTTGTTTGATTTAATTTGACTGTTGCAGTTTTTTCTGACTTTGATTGCCACTGACCAGTTACAATGATATACTGCTAGTCTTAAGTGTTGGAACAACTGGCTCAAGTGGACATAAATATATGATAAACTGTGTGAACATTTGATCATTGTTGCATGTCTGTGTGAACTTTCAGTCATTTGTTGCACATTCTGTTGCATGTCTGTGTGAACTTTCAATCATTGTTGCACTTCTGTGTGAACAATCATTGTTGCATGTCTGTGAACCTTCAATCATTGTTGCATGTCTGCACAGCTACGTTGCTACACTCTGTCATTTTGCTAAGTTATTCTCCAACTTCTGATGTAGTTTAAGACTTAATCATTAATGTATTAATAACCACAATGCAAACTGCGTGACTAATACTTTGACTATCTAAATAGTTTTACTGCATATGATCATTTATATGACAAACTTTGCTTTACATTTTTGGTACCATTACCAATATCAAGCTGCATCTTTTATATTTATGTGACAGATAAAGACAGGGCCAGATTTAATAAAGCTGACACTATGCCTACATTAAGTGTACACGATATGTATACAAGAACATTCTTATCTCATATTTTGTTTAGTCACTCAGAAAGATTATAGTAAATGTACAGGTAGTCTACACTTTGTGGTAATCTTTATGAATCCCTGTCAATATTTAAAGCTGCAAGAATATCAGTAGGAAAACTAAAATTAAGAGGAAGAAGCTGTGAGTTGTGTCTATTTTGTCTGTTCAGTCAGAATGGTGTGCACTTAGTTCATAGGTGTGTACTAGGCTAATGGCTCTGGAGCCTTTACAAGCCTAGCCCATAGAAGTGCCCTGGCATCGTGCCACCCGACGTTAGTTCCCAGTGCCTCTATCAAATAGAGCCACTGGAGTGATCCCCGGGGTGAACTTTCTATTACCCATCCACTCATCAAGATTTCTCTTGAAGAGGGACAGCGAGATGCTCTGCTTGACATGTATGGGAAGTTTATTCCAAAGCATGGGTAGTCTCTAGGTGAGGAACCTGTCCCTCCAACATGTTCTGTTGATTGTGGTAATGAGATTAAGGTCTCTAGAGCATGTGGTGCGAAGGGATTGGGATTTCTTTAGATGCAGCATTTCTAACAGAGCTGCATCAGACATGGTTTTCTAAGTCAAGCAGAGATCACCTCTAAGTAGGTGATATGAGACAGAGAATAGCTAGGGTCTTTTGAGTCTATCTGTGTAGGACATGTGTTTAAGGCCTAGGATCCTCTTTGTGAGGTACTTTTGTGGCCTCTCCAGTTGTTGCAGGTATCTAGTAAGGTACATGCCAAATGGGGCATTATACTCTATGATTGGTCTAATGAGGGAAGAGTAGAGAGAGAGACGATGACCTCTTTTTTCCTGGGTGCAAAACCCTTGGTAATGAGATCTGCCACATAGAAGGACCTTCTGACCACAGTGGCAATGTGGTGGTCGAATGAGAGGTTGCTATCAACCTGCATCCCCAGATCTCTTATAATGACTTCAGTGTTCACTGGGCTCCCATCAATGTGGTAGTTAGTGGGAGATGAGTTTTTATCAAAGGGGATGACAACACATTTTTTTGGCATTAAGATTAAGGCCATGGTTTCAACACCAGTCATTGGTCTCAGTGAGGCCTTTCTGTAGGATGTCTGCATCACTTGGGTAGTTAATAATGGCTCCCAACTTGCAGTCATCTGTGAACTTGGTCAGCCAGAGTCCCTTTGTGTTGGCCTGGGGTTGTGAGAAGTAGATGCAGAACAGGAGAAGACCCAGGACCAATCCCTGTGGGACTCCACCTGTGACTGGCTGGCAGTCGGACTTGGAGTTCACTACTTTCACACTGTGTGTTCTGTCTGTAAACCATTTTGCAAACCACCTAGTGGTATAGGGGTTGATGCCTAGTTTGGTGAGTTTATCAATAATTCCTGAGTGAGGAATGGTATCAAAGGCCTTGGCTAGATCAAGGTAGGCTGTATTCAGTGCCTTATCAAAAACACAGCGAAAACATGAAGAGCAATACACACCAAACAGCCAGTACTTCACCAGTAAATTCCAAACACAAAAAAAGTTTTTTTTCCTTTATTGAATTTGAAAGTTTAATTGATTAATTGTTTTGAACTTAATGATATATAATCTCACTGCTGTGTGGAAGTGAGTTGTGATCCTTGAAGGCGAATTGCCGAGGTACCAGATCGTGAACAATAAAGGAATTTACTGGTGAAGTACTGGCTGTTTGGTGTGTATTGCTCTTCATGTTTTTGCTGTGTTTTTGATATTCTTTTCGTGTCCAAGCCGTACTTTCACCAGTTTGCTACTTATTGAAACTGATTGGGACTGTTTGAATCTTTTTTTCTCATCCATGTCACTTCGCAATGAAAGTTCTGAGTGGAGCCTTTTATCTGATGCCATGTTGTTTTCGGATATGGTTGTCGAGCGTGATAAAAGATATACTAACATGGATCCCTGGAATTTGGGGGTCGAGACTGACGCTGATGGGTGGTTTGCTTTGTTAAATAGATTAGTGGCCAAAGAAATTGCTCTATATTTTGATACTAGGCTGTTGGAGAAATACATCAGTTTAAATATCACTCCTCGGGGTCTATGTATAGACAAATTACCAGCTGCACCTTTTTCCGATGATGAATCAAATTTGCTTGAGGAGTGGAAGCAAACCTCTCTTTCCTGTATTACTGGCTGGCTTCATATATTAGTTAAGCGTAACCAGAGATCTCACGAAAAATTTAAAAATGAGATCTCAACGTTACAAGATGAACTGGTAGCTGAAACTAGCTACAGAGCTCAAATGATCAGCATTAATGAAAAAATTAATAAATCATAGACTGATATTGTACAGAGAAAATGTAATAAACATATTCGTGATTTGAAAGATTATGAAACGGGTATTCTATTCAGCTGGCAATGTGAACCAGTACGTAACAGGTCAAGGGGGAGGAGTTGGAGCAGTAATTCCAAACAAAGAGGCTTATCTGCTTCTTCTGTTTCTTCTACGGAACACAATGTAACCACTAAAAATGTTTCCTTTGTCAGAACTGCAGCTATTAATCGAGTTTCTGATAGGGAAACCTCTAATGGAACTTCCAATTCTGCTTCCAATAGCGTGGATTTTCAAAATGACAATTTCAGCAAGGGGAGAAATGGAAGAAACGGAAGAAAGGGGCAGAACCGCTATAAATGAAGGTTTGACCACAGTAACAGTGTCTAGCAGAATTGTTAACAATGTATCATCTTTGGACTGCATTAATTTATCTAATGTATGTTTGGACAATGAAATGTTGAATGTATTATGTAAAGGGAGCAAGTTTGTTCCGACCATCTTTCCTTCATTTGCTGATATTTATTTTGAAGTAAAAGTCTTTATTAGGAAACTTTTACTCAGGGTGTATTTTGGAAAGTTTGTAGGTCAAAATGTTTTTGATTCAGTTCCTAATGAAGTTTATAGTGAATCCTCCAGTGATTCTGATTTTGATGAAAGTTTAATGAATTTATCCATTTATAATTATGAATGTGATGAATTTAATACTAGTTTTGATAGATCTGATGATGAACTAACCAATACTAATACTAATGTTAATTTTTTAACTGGCTACGGCAAGCTAATGATGCCGAAATTTAAGAATGTTAATAACAAGTTCACACCACAGATTTCAGTACCAGCAATTTCCACTTTTCAGAAAGTACTTTTAAGGGAAATAGAGATGTCCTTTATGGAATTTTGCAAAGAAAAAAAGCAGTTTAATTTGAATAGAGAGGAATGGTTGGCCTTAAAAAACTTAAAGAAATTGAAAAATGAGTACATCTTCAAATGTGCTGACAAGGGTGGCAATTGGTCATTATGGATAAACCAGATTACTGCAAGATGGTTAATAGATTACTTTTGAATCGAGAAGAATATAACAAGTTGGAAAGTGACCCTATTGAATCATACAACGAAGAGTTGTTATTTTTGTTGGAAAGGGGTGAACGGTTGGGTTTTTTTTCACAAGCTGATGTCAAGAAAATGTATGTTAAAGAACCCACTACACCCATTCTATAGTCCATAAGGATTTAGTGGAGCCCCCTGGTAGGCCTATTGTATCTGGGATAGGCTCCTACTTGGAAAATGTTAACATCTTTTTGGACTTTCAATTAAAAGCTTATCTGAATAGGGTCACTGCTCACATTTCCAACACACAAGAACTTATTAACGAAATATCGAAAATTTGTTGGAATAATGATTATTACTGGGTGACTATTGACGTTAAGTGTATATACTAACATTAATATCAAGTGGGGGCTTGAGTCCATATTAAACATGTTAGGTGAGGGACCCAGAACTAGCTTCTTGATTAATTTATTGGAATTTTGTTTGACCCATAGTTATTTTATGTTTAACAAAGAATATCTTTTACAAGTGAAGGTTACTGCAATGGGTGCAACCTATGCACCTTCTTATGCTGTGATTTATATGGATTCTTTTGAAAAAAGGTTTATCTATCCCACTGATTTTTTCAAACAAAAGGTAGTTTTGTACAAATGCTTCATTGATGATTTAATTTTCATATGCAAAGGGGATATGCTGGAATTCTTTGATTTCTTTGAGACATTAAACAAGAATGAACAAAATCTTTTATTTTCTTATGAGGTCAATAGAAATTAAATTAATTTCTTGGATTTGACATTATTTGAAAGAGAAAATACAATTGAATTCAGACCTTTTAGGAAAGACACATCCGTGAACATGTTTTTGCATGCTACCAGCATGCATCCTCCACACTTGTTAAAGGCATTACCATATGGAGAATTCAAAAGAATTTATGAGCACACCAGCATAGATGATGAAGCAGATAATGAGTTACAAAAACTTTTTTTGAGAATGTTGGAGAGAGGGTATGATAAAAGGCACTTATTAAAATGCATGGATACTGTAGTTAAAAAGAATTCCATGTGGTTGGGAGCTAATGCACAGCACCCAATCAGAATGGAAAGAAATGTAGAAAAAATATTTTTTGTAACTAAATATACAGCTTTTTCGAGTAAATTTGTATCTTTGATCAAAAAATGTTGGTATTTAACAAGTGAAGATGAATCCATATGTGAACTTTTTCCACGTAATATAATTTTTTCATATAAAAAAGGAAAAAATTTGAAAGAATTGTTAAGTAATAATTTGTTAAATCAAGGGAGGCAATGTTCTGTTAAAGTGGGCACTTTCAAATGTGGATCTTGCAGTATATGTGATAGGGTGATTAATGTGAGGTTAATTAATAAAATAAATCATACCCCTAAGCATTATTTCAATTGCAAATCTACTGGTGTTGTGTATATATTGGCTTGTTCTTGTAGCAATATTTGGTACATAGGACAAACTAAGAGTATGGTTAGAATAAGAATCCTGGAACACTTGAAGGATATAAGGAATTTGAATCTATTAAGTCCAGTTGCCAAACATTTTATTGATGCACATGATGGTCGATCTGATAGTCTAAGATTTTGTATATTGGGCAAACCTTTTATTCATAGGGGAGATAATGTATCTAGCAAATTGCTAGAATTGGAGACTAGGATGATATTAAAATTTAATACTTTAAAACCCAATGGTTTAAATCAAGAATTGGGCATTTAATTAATATATATATTTAGTATTTTAGATGATTATGCCATTATATATATTATATTTGATGCATTATTTAAAGCAAAATATTAATTTATTTGTGATAATATATTTATTGTTTACATATTTATATAAAATGTATTTATTTTCTTTATTTATTTATTCTTTGTTTATTAATATATGTTTAAACCAGATTTATACAATTTTGAAGTCTCCTCTGAGATCACTTTAAAACAAAACACAAAAAAAGTTTTTTTCCTTTATTGAATTTGAAAGTTTAAATGATTAATTGATTAATTGTTTTGAACTTAATGATATATAATCTCACTGCTGTGTGGAAGTGAGTTGTGATCCTTGAAGGCGAATTGCCGAGGTACCAGATTGTGAACAATAAAGAAATTTACTGGTGAAGTACTGGCTGTATTCAGTGCCTTACCTTCATCCACAGCCCTGATGACTGATTCAAAGAAGTCAACCAGGTTGAGCAGGCATGATCTCCCTTTCACAAAGCCAAACTGCATGGGGTCCATAATTTGGAGATTTCCTATTCTTTGTTAATCAGGTCCATGATGATGCGCTCCATAGCTTTACATATCAGATTCATTAGGCTAATGGGGCGATAATTCCCAGGGTCTGTAGTCACTCCCCCTTTATGGAGAGGGATGACTGTAGCAGTGTGCCAGTTGGTAGGGACTAAGCCTGAGGTGAGGCTGTGATTGAACAGGGCACACATATGTGGTGCCAGTTTGCTTTCCAGTTCATGTAGAACACAGCCAGGAACATTATCAGGTCCCATGGAAACTGTATTCTTGTACTTGGACAATGCAGCTTTAACCTGGTGTGCAGTAATGCTGGGTGCCTATCATTCTTCCGGTATTGTGATTGGTCCTTTAGGGGAGAGAGAGGGGTAAAGTTGGCACTGAATCTATCGGCCAGGATGTTGGCAATATCTGTTGGCTCAGTATAGGAGGTACCATTGTGCAGTAATTCAGAGCAAATCTGGGTATTGCTGTGGAGGTTTTTGATATAACTATAAAAGGCCTTGTGATTGTTTTTAGTGTCTGCTGCAATTCTGCCTTCATAGCTGGCTTTAGAAGATTTGATGAGGGATCTCAACTTTTTGTTGAGGATAATAAGGGAGTTTTTCCAGTCTTGGGACTTCACCTTTTTCTGCAACAGTTTCTTCCTTCTGTTGCAGAGTTTATTAATGGCAGGGGACCACTAGATTGGCTTCCTTGTTTTGGAGGAGAGCGTCTTCGTTCTGTTGGGTATGGCTAGTTCCATGCATTTATGTACATGTTCATACAGTGCATTGGTGTATGATTCGGCAGTCAAGCAGCTATTTTTCATTGGCATGGGTGCCGTGAAGTTAGCCACCTCTGTTTTCAGGAGTCTAAAGTCAGCTTTGGAGAAGTTCTTCAAGGTGGTTACCCTTGCAGGGGGTGTGGATGAGATGTGGATTTCCATGGTGATTAGTTTATGGTCGGATCTGACCAGGGAGGGATTGACTATTGGTGTAGAGGAACGGTCACCCATGTTAGTAATAACCAAGTCAAGGATGTTGCTTCCTCGAGTGGGGGTCAGAATAAGCTAGTCCAGGACATTAGAATTGATGAATTCCAGGAAGCTTTGGGCCAGAGTATTGGTGCTTGAGTAGTTTTCCCAGTTGATGGAGGGGTAGTTGAAGTCTCCTAGTATGAGAGTGTTGCATTTGACCTTGATAGATTCCAGGGTGCTTAGGAACATAGAGTGAGAGTCTAGGGACATGGTTGGGGCCTATAGCAGGCTATGACTTGGATTGCTGTCTTACCCAATGTTAGGTGTATCTGAAGTATCTCATATGCATTATGCTGGGCTACTAGTCTAGAGGTGTGCATATCCTTTATGAGTATGGAGACACCACTGCCTTTGGAGCTTCAGTCTATGTTTCGGGGTTGAAAGGTGTGGAATGAGTTATAGCCTGGTAGCACAGGGACGCTTTCTGCCACTTTAAACCAGGTCTCTGTTACAGCACAAATGTCAATGTTCTCCATTTTGAGGAGTGCTTCGAGTGAGTGCATCTTGAGATTTAGACTTCTAGCATTGAGCAGCATGACCGTCAGATTGCATTTATTTATAGCTGTTACAGTGGTAATTTGGTCTTTGGAACACTGCCTAAAAAAGGCACTATAGGGGTGGCAAGAGCCTTAGCCAGTATCTGGAAACCCAGGGATGACAGATGCTGGCCATCTCTGCCAAAGCATCAAGGTCTGTCAAGCATGTCATCCCAAGCAGACAGATACTAGATACCCTTAGAATGTTTACCAGAAACTTAGCCAATTGTTGAAGTCGATAATTTTTTGTTTGTACTGTGGTATCATTCTGGGTGATGGTAGGATATGCTCAGGGCTATTGTCATACCTGTCTGGGCCACATAATCTGAGAGCTCCACCGTGTCTCTTTTCATGTAGTCCAGGGAGGTGCATCTCAGGTCATTCACACCCACATGGACAAAAACAGGGTCATACTTGTACTTACTGTGGAGTGACCTGAGTGCGTTTGTTATGTGTCCGATTCTGGCACCTGATAGATAGCTGACTGTTACCTTCTCCTTATTCAACCTAGTGAGTGGGACATCTGTGTGCCTCACTATTGAGTCACCTATGATTAGTGCATTGGGTAAGGTGTTTAGCCTTAGGGGCTTAGATTGAGGGGCACACTGTGGAGGTGAGCTATGTATCCTGTGGTTAGTGCTGTGTTGTGGTGGTCAAGTGTTTCTGTCTTGGAGGTCTCTGCTGTTTGGGTAAATTTCTATTGAGTGCCTCCATGAAGGTGGGTGTGTGGTTTGTGTTTTTATGTGAGAGCTGTGGTAGCGGGTGTTCTGGAGGGCTTTGTGTTCCATGTGGTGTGGTGCAGGTGTTGACCTTCTCCTCTTGACCAGCTAGTCCAGTCTTGGCTGGAGAGTGCATAGCTTCCAGTTTGGTGATATAAGTGCATCTCTCACAAGTCTGAGTGTTGGGAGGTAAGAGGAGAGGGTTGTCTATGTACATGAGGCAGTTGCTACACTGCCTCAGAATGCCCAAGTTCACCAGGTTAATAACAAAAAGCACAGGGAACTGCCCTTTAATCATGCCAGGCGGGGTGGTCATAACTACTAAGTGCTGGAGCTATTTCCATGAAGAACAACTTGTGCTGATGGCTGTTAGGTGTGCTACAATAATTGCTACAAAAACCTGTTGAAGTGCAAAGTGATTAGGCTATCTGAAGTGCAAGAGAGAAAGAACTAGCAAGATTTAAGGGAAAAATTGAAGAGCAGACTTTCTGGCACCAGTAATAGTTTACCTCGACTTGGCCCCGCTGTAACAAGAGCAAACCCACAAGTTGTTCAATCCCACGGACAGTTTATTGATAAAAAATTATTAACAAAAACATACCTAAATTTGCTTTTAGGCAAAAATCAAGTTCAAGTATAAATATATGGTTATTGTATCTGTATCTAAAGTGTATATGTTTTATAGTTATTATTTAACTTTAATAAACAGTATTGCTGACATTACTGCAGTGTTGCTAAAACTGAAATGAGCTATATCTCAGGGGTATTGTTTCACTTTAAACTATCTAACTTTGTTAATCTAGATAATCTTATCACAATTAAGATAGATGAGATCTCATTCTATGTAATCTCAGATATTGTGCATATTGCAGATCAAATGTAACCAAGATGAACTTTGCTTAAGTAGTCTAAACTGGATTCAATGGGCTTGTTGCAAGGTGGTAAGGATTGTTTTTCACTCTGAATATTTAGCACTAACAACTAATTATTGGAGGAGGGACTAAGCATCCTGTTACAGAAACAGGATACGTAATTGAATAACTATTATTTATGTTTCAAGCTGAGTTAAAGCAGTATTTAAAAACATCAGGTGACAATCCAATGAAATTCATTAAGAGTTTTAATTTTCATACAAGCTGTGCATAAGTCCAGCCACAGATATTAACATTAGCAAAAGTTATTGGAACAGCTGATCCTTTATCTTAAATAAGTAAATTTTATAGAATCAGTGCACAGTATCTGAGGCACAGAGAAAGACAAGACATGTGGGCTCTTTGTCTACATGATAAGGGCCTCCACTGAGAGTACTTTGAAGGTCAGGAAGTGTTGGTACCACCATCTGGGTGATGATTCCTTCTGCAGACTAGAAGTGTGCTCTGAAACTTCAGAAGACAGTGTCTGAAAAGCAAGAGATGTACTTCTCTATGCTATATAGACTGGAACAGCGTGATAGATGCTGTCCTGAAAGTGTCTATCTCTCTGGTACCCGACGGCTGAAGTCCATGTAAGGTACCGTTTCAGTATAGTTCTGCAAGGGTTGAGCCCTCTGTTTTCTTTCTATTTCTGCTCAGTTTATTTGCCTGTCATTTTATAATACTAATAATAAAAAAGTAATAGATGTAATTTTGTTATAAATAAAGCTAAGCAGACTTTGATATAATTTTCCACAGTTGCAGTGCTTTATACATAGTGAACCTCTAGAAGTAAACCTGCCTGAGGGAAGATTTTGCAGTGCCCATGAAGGGTGCATGTCTCTCCTGTTCAGTCGCTGTTGTAAAGTGGATTAAAATGTTATTTTTGGAGATTAAGAAAGAAATTTGATGTGACAGGAGGTGATTGTGTTTGCAAAAGTCATAGGGTAGTAATGTTGGTTGAAGAAATGGAAATACCTAGTTGACGTAATGAACATTGAAGAAATGTTTGCAGATGGCAGTCAGGAAAATGGCTGGCCATTTCAGCAGGGATCCAGCGATGGTAAAAAATAACTTCCTTTTTGCCTCTTTCTGAAACCCTTGTTAATAGCTCTGAACACTGAATCTCTGACCATTTTCCATTACTATAGTGCATTTATTCACTCAGCTTGTTCTCAGTCCCCGTCTCATCTTATTCCCTAGCTCATCATAATCCACTCTCCTAAATCCAACACTGCAATTTTTGTCCTTGTGTTCTTACCCTACTTCCATTCTAAAGCACACAGTAGCATGATCATAGTTATGTAATGACTTATTTTCCTGGACATCCCTGACCCACTCCATCTTCATTAGCACCAGATTCAAAATTCTGTCCTTTCTGGTACAGTTGCACATCAGCTGGTCAAGCCCTTCATAGTCCAAGCCAAAATCAATTCATGCTCCCTCTCTACTGTCCAGCTAGGAATCTCCCACTCTACTCCACTCTTATGCAGACTCACATGACTCACTCACTTCCATCTATTAGAATCCTTCATTCTCTCAACTAGTGTTTCAGTCTTCTTCAGTGATGCTTCTTGGGTCAATGCTCTGTACTGATTCGTCAATATTCTCCCCATTCCTATTCCTTAACTACCAAGGCACTAACCATAGGCTCTCAGCTTGCCAGATCTGTTGTCCCCTTCACAGCTTGGTCTTCCTCCTCCTCCTCTCTATCATCACATTTGATGTCCTCCATTATAAAGATTACTGCTCTACCTTCATGAAGTCATTCTTGAACAACTTATACACAAGAAACTCCATGTCAAACCTCCTCATCATTCATTCATTCATGTTTCTGTTCTGCCGGCAATGATCATCCTCCCCTCCTGCATTGTTGACCCCACTTCCCATCTTCCTTCTCGGACTTTGCATTTTAGAGTAATACTACTCAGCCATGTTCTAAGTCACCACTGTTTGTTCCTTTCTTATTTTATTGTGCTCTGTTTTTTTGTCTTCCTACTGCCAGAGTACCTGCCCTTCTCTTCGGCATCTGTGATGCTCTCTCATTTTCCAGCTTTGTTAAAAGGTGTAGTTATTGCACTGTACCATTCCAGCCTAGCTCTGAGTATACTGAGTACACTGCCACCTGCGGATTAAAATGTAGCCTCTCCCTGACATGGAGCTGGCCTTTGGCAGACATGATCTTCCTACCAATCACAGGCTGTTTATCTCTACCCACTGCTTCAGCCAGTATTATACTCCTTAATCTTCTCTTTCCTCAGTATGCTGGCTGCTTACACAAGTAACCCTTCTGAGAAAGATACTATCAACCCCCATCCATGCATCCCTCTGCTACTTCCCTAGCCCTGCTTGCTTGAATTGCAGTCATTCTGTAATCAGCTCACAAAAGGTTAACAAATGGCAGCATGATTAGCAGGTTCAAATGTCTGAAAAAAAGAGGGGGAAGAAACATCTCCTGTGACAAGTTATTGGTACCTACAGATTTGTAACTAGGGCAGGGCAAAGGGGGATGGCTGTTCTGGGCACAGGCATTCAGGGGACATGATCATCAAGTGCCGATTTTGTGGTAGTTCAGTAACAGCATTGTTTTAGGAAGCTGTGAGGATATTGTTGCTAAATAAATGAATACCAAAACTGCTTTTATGGTTTGGCTGAAGTGTTGAATTACTTAGTAGGAAGTGAGTGTGTATTAGTGTGCGTATATGTGTGATAGTAACTGTAGTAAACTCCTTGTTACAGTTCTAGCAAGCAGCTTATTACAGCTGAAGGAGGGGAGACTATACTGTATATATATATATATATATATATATATATATATATATATATATATATATTTACTATTAGAATTCCAAAACTGCTTTGGTCGACTGACGTGGTCAAAAGACAGTTTTCATGTGGTCAGAATGCTGAACCAAAATACCTTGACTACACTACAGCAAATGGGTAGTGTAGTTCAAGCATTTGAGTTCAGCATTGTGCAGGGAGATCACAGTTTAGTGCGGAACAGGGAATTAGCCCATTTCCTCACTGTAGTGCAATCTCGGAGTTGGTATATTTAATTTGCAGGGGGGGTGGGGGGTGCAGGGGGGGTATAGTCCCCCTGCAAAATACTGCAATTAACGTAAAGTTGACTGTAGAGTATAACGGTATGTTAATGTGCATAGCATGGGTGACATCAGGACAAAGGTCCACAAAAAGTGGATACAACTGGCCAAAAATCGGGGTGCTAATTATCATACAATTTGAATACATAATAATGTAGTCCTGCCCAATCCAGTGGAATTGTGGGATACCAACAGGAAGATTGCAGTCACTGAATAATAATATTGGCACTATGGCAGACATTTGAATTTCAGGCTTCATAACCCTCAGAAAATACAAAATATTGCAAAGCTGTCACTCTAGCAATTATTTGAGTTTACAGAAGCAATATTTAAAATCTGTCCCTATTTTGGGACTTTTGGCTTCATCCAGATTTCTTGCTCTGAGAGATTGAGAGGTATGAGTAAATCCAGTGTAATGGAGTTGTCTGCGGCAGTACAAGTCAGAGGGTTAGAAGGAATAAAGTGC
Organism: Protopterus annectens; assembly: GCF_019279795.1. NCBI lineage: Eukaryota > Metazoa > Chordata > Ceratodontiformes > Protopteridae > Protopterus > Protopterus annectens. Next base: position 154,585,052 of record NC_056734.1, read on the forward strand.
CGTGTAAGCTCAATTAGCTTTCTTCAGTCACCTAATTTATGACTTACTTTTGTTCCTACAAATATGAGTTCCTCGTGGACCTTACATTATTTGTGATTGTACTCCTGTTTTCTTGTATTTCATGTGAATACAAACAGAAAAGGCACTATACAGACATGACTCAAGCAGCTAAAATAATTTTCTGGAATGTAATTGTAAATTCCCTCTTAATAAAGTAATTTATAATCTTAAAGTCGTGAGGCAGCGGGCAATGCAGCCTTGGTAACCTCAGATGTCACTGTTTGGTTTGACTTTAGCACTGCAGGTTTGTCCTAACTTCATAAAATGAAATACTGTCATCTACATGGTAACTTTCCTGAACATTATGATTATCCACAGGAGAGTCGCAACTCACAACTTTACCATCCAAGTTCCCAGTTCATATTATGAGATTTCTCAGTCTCAGTCTTTCAAATGTACCTCTTTACCTAAGTTTTGTTACCTTTTTGATGATTTAATGTTTAGATACACAGTCAGTACTGCAGCAGGGATGGGGTGAATGGGAAAACTGTCAAAGTTGTGAGAGGGCATGCTCTGCTTTTTAGGCAAGATCAGTGGCGGAGGGGAGCTATGATTGAGAATGTGAGAAATGTCCAGTCCAGTCCTATTTGTTACAAAACATACTCAGAATGAAAATGCATCAGCATCACTACAAACCACATTTAAAAATCGCACAAGCAAAACAGCTACAGAGTTTCTTGTCTCTGGGGCTCTGCCAAACTTTTAAAACTTATAGCCCACGAAAGTGCAGCAAAGCATGCTAATTGCACTTCCTGCAATATATATTAGCGAAACTATTCTCCACTCATCATGATCTAACCAAAGCACAAAAAAAAAAAATTCCTTATAAATTTATGTGAATACCAAGTGCTAATGACTTACCAACAAGCTGCAAGCACAGAAACCAAACTATGATAGCAAAACCCGGTGCCACCGGAGATAAATTCTCATTCTGATCGTCCTCGGTCTGGGATTCCTGGGAGTGCAGATGCTGAGCGCATGGGCAGACTGTACTCTCTGCCAAAAAGTACTTGCTTTTTCTTAGGCTTGGCTGGTAGAAGTTAACTTAAATCTTAAAACTAAGTGTAACAGCTGCTCTGCTCACTGTTTCCTGCTGTGCTGCCCTCCTCCCTCCTGTGGGAGCACACAGCTGTTTACGGTACTAGCAGCTTAATGACATTTCTTATCAAATTTCAATAAAGTTGTTCAGTTTTGCACATTTTGTGTTTTTTTATGGTTATGCTGGTTTTATTACTGCTAAAGGTCCTTGTTTGCATGGAACTCCATTACAAGAGAAAGTTTCTAGATGGCAGTTGAAAGAGGTGAGGGAGAGGTGCTTGCAGTATGAGTATGCATGGCTAAGGGTGACAAGCAAGGTTGTTGGAGGCCAGGCAACCAGTGAAGAGAGTTCACTAGATAAGACATAGAGATGGTTACTGCTGTACGAAGCACACGAACATTTACAGTCAGAAAAAAAGGACCAAGCATGTCTGGAATGCTACTATGCTAATTAGTTTGTTCTCTTTGATTTGCAAAGAAAGAGGGTGGTATGCAACAATTCCGAGTATGATTTTTTTTTTAATTAAAAATAATATTGTGTTTGCTAAATGTTACACTGAGTGTTACTTGGGTTTTGCACTGCTTGCAGACAGGAACTGAGTTGTATGTATCACTCATATTGTTTAGCTGGAGTGGAGAGGAGACCAGTATTTTGCCTCTAAACGTAAACTATTTTGGATTTCCTCTATGTACTGTACTTATCATTATCCAGAAAAGTAGTTTAACAAATTAATCAAAGTGTAATTAGCTTGTTTTTGACGTATACGATGCTAGAAACGCATCCATTTTGGAGTCAGATAACTGTTTCTTAAACACAAGCAAAGCATCGTCTCGCTTCTAGATCTATCATTCCGTAAAATAACAGGGAAACTTTCATGCTTACCTCTTTAAGTTTGCCTCACTATTAGAAACGGTCTTCATTTTGTCTTTAGAAATCCATATTCCACTTTAAATGGGTCTGTCACACATTCATTGTTAAGAAATTCTTTAACTAATAACCAATACCATGGTAAAACTGAATCATGTTTCATCAAAAGAACTTTTATCAGTGTAAAGTAAGCTAACATATCCTAACCATCTTATGAGTTTCCTAGGTGAAGTTGTTAGTATTTGTACAGATCATGCGAGATTGCGTTTCATGGTCTGGAAAAAAAATCAAAGTTTGAGAGAAATGCTTTGAAGGTAAATTCACTGCCCTGCTATTTTAAGTTTGACACAAAATAGGAACTGAAGGAGCCACTCAGGAATTTCTGACACCTCATTATTTTGCCCTCAAAACTGGTAAATACTGAAGACTTCAGTATGGTTGAGAGGTATGTCATCACTTCATGCTATGTCAAATACATCGAACTACGGTATTCATTTGCGCATTGGTTGCTGTTTCAAAATTCCGAATTCAGCATTTCAAGTCAACATTCTGACCGGTTGATATTGCAGCTTCAGAATTTTGATAGTAAACATAAGTGCATATATGTGTATATATATATATATATATATATATATATATATATATATTTTTTTTTTTCTTTTTTGCTTCCCAGCTTTGAGTTGAGTGGGGCATCGGTCTGGGGATTTGAATGGGATACAAGATGAGATGGCTATGGTTTTGGGTACCTACATCTACCATAACATGCATCCACCTCAACCCTTCTTCCTCATATGTCTTTCTAAATCTGAGCCCTAAATCAGGTTTCACTGTAACCTAATTTCTACTCTCTCCCTCTCGCCAAAACACTTAGTCCCTTTATGACTGAATCTTCAGTCACTGAAACTTTTTTCTCATTGATCACAATGGGTCTTGCCTATTTCACTTCGTGCTCCTGTCCCTTTCATTCCTATGATGTCTCCTTTTTTATAAATCATTACACTACATATTGTCCTTCTGCAGTTTCACTGCCCCAGGTCTTTCAACTGTCTGTGATGCATCCCATCCCCTTTAATCCTGCATTCTTCCTATGAGCCTTTCCACTGCCTTACTCTATCTTTCCCATCTAGCTGAATGCCCCTTACCCTCCCCACTTCACTACTGCTGTCTTTTGCATGTTATGTCCTTCACAGCCATCTCTCACTCTGTCTCCTCTCAGCACCCATCACAGTTATTTGCACCTGTCCTTCCAACGTTTGCCTCCTTCCTCTTATCCAGACCATCATGGTCTGTGCCACACCACTTACTTGTTCTCTTTACAACTTCTGTTCATCTGTTCAAATCCCTTGCCTTCCTCCTATACCTCTTCCTGTTATATTGGGTCTATATTATATTATCGCACACTTAGAAAAGTGAACGATAAATAATTGACCCCATGTAAGCAAAAGCTTACAACGTCGAAACCTCAGAACAGCAATTTTTTTTCCAAGGGAAAAAAATCGCTGTTCTGAAAAAAAAAAAAAAACTTTAAAACATTACATAATGTGGGGGGCTTTGCCCCCACACCCCCTACTTAAATATACCAACTCCAAGATCGCACTACAGAGCCGAAAACATCAAAGTAATGAAAGTGGCCAAGCAAATTCTTTCCCAGGGAAAGAATTTGCTGAAAAGCCGCTTCATTATTTTGCCATTTCACTCTTGTCAGTTCGATCAAGATGCATTCGACAAACTCCGTCTGCGATCTGGTAATAGGAACCCGTTATATCTACTACACTCCTGTTATCTCTTCTGCTGTCAAATTCTACTTTCTCACCTTAATAATGATGACCTGACAGAAGTCTTCTGGAAACAAAGTCATGTTGCAGCAAAGAGATTTATTCACAAACAGGATACAGCAGCATACTGAGAATTAGAAAAAAATCTAAAGAACAGCACACTATAACTATTTCACACAAAATAGTATAAGAATCAGTAATCTGTTATTTGTCAGGCCAAGCTGATGTTTTGGAATATTCTCCAATACTTTTCTTACTCTTTATCATATTTTTTAACATGATCAATTAATACAATTTTCCATTTCCAACATATGCGCACTAGTCCTTTTACATCCAATAACTTTCATTATCATCTAATAACATGCGAGAACAATTCCTGATACATCTAATAAGCTCTCATAGGTTCATAGGTTCATAGGTTCATACTAGGCTATCTGCCCTGGGGCAATTACAAGCCTAGCCCGATTTTGTTTGGCTTACACCACCCCTTGATTTGAGTATACTGTTCCCTTTTTAAGGTTTAGTTTACTGTGCCTCTGTCTAATAGTGACACGGAAGTAATCCCTGGGACAAACTTACGATCCCCCATCCACTCATCAAGATTCTTCTTGAAGAGATTCAGTGAGGTGCTCTGCCTAACATGAATTGGAATTCTATTCAAGAGCGAAGGGAGCCTCTGGGTTATGAATCTGTCCCTCCAGCAAGTTCTATTTATTTCAGTGCTGAGGTTCAAGTCCCTTGAGCGTGTGGCTCTAAGGGATTTAGATTTACTGAGGTGGAGCATGTCCATTAATTCTGGATTGGACATAGCTTTATATGTCAGGCATAGATCGCCTCGAAGTAGGCGGTATGCAACTGAGTAGAGCTGGAGTTTTTTTAACCGAGCAGCATATGGCATCTGCTTGAGTCCCTTGATCCTCTTGGTGAGGTACTTTTGGGGTCTTTCTAATTGCTGCAGGTGTCGGGTAAGGTACATCCCAAAAGGGGCATTATATTCTATGATAGGCCTGATGAGAGATGAATAAAGGGGCACGATTACCTCTCTTGATCTATATGTGAATCCTTTCATGATGAAGTGGGCTATGTAGAAGGCCTTTCTAACCACTTTGGCAATGTGGTTGTCAAAAGAGAGATTGCTATCAACTTGGGTCCCCAGATCCCTAATTACTTTCTCTGTACTTAATGGGTTACCGCCTATGTGGTAATTTGTGGGCACATTGTTTTTGCCAAAGGGTATGACTATACACTTTTTGGCATTTAGCTTTAGACCATGGCTCTGGCACCAGTTATCCATCTCTGTGAGACCTTTTTGAAGGATGTTTGTGTCAGCTGGACAGTCGATTATGGCGCCCAGTTTGCAGTCATCTGCGAACTTGGTGAGCCATAGTCCTCCCACGTTGGCCTGTGTCATTCCTCATCTAATGGCAGCTTAAAGTCTTCTACTATTTTGGAAACTTTCTCGTCTCTAGCTGCATACTTTCTAAGTGGAGCTATATAGTCACATGACTACCACTGCCTGTGCTGCCTGACAATATGATTAATGTGGGAGGTTGGTATAATGGTTAAGGTGTTTATCTTACAGACACAAGGTAAAGAGTTTGATTCTCCCATGGAGTAATTGGCTAGGCTTAAAATGGCCCACAAAGACAGTTAGCCTAGTAGTAATCCATGAACCTAATAAGCAGAACACCTACACTTTTTTATCTTTAAATACAGTTATGTCATATTAAGTGCCTAACCATACCTCTAATCAACAGAACATTGTTATGTTTTCTTGTCTTAACTTGTACAGAGGTAGTAGCAGCATGTCTAAATAATTCTATTTGAAGAAATCCATCCTAAACCGTCTGCCTCTGAACTCCTTCTAATAAATAGCAAGTCTGTTAATGTCTATCCTATATTCTTTCCTAAAGTTCTCTCATTCTGCTTCAGATTTCATATCATACATTACCCCAAAGCTCCCTAAACCAAACTGCTGCCCCATATGCTAAGCACAGCAACCATGTCTCTCCCACATTGACGTGTTCTTTTCATGCCCTGTGTTCTTAAATCTATCGTGCTTTTCATTTTTTTGTTTACATTCAATTGTATTGCTATATTATTTTAAGCATCAAATAGGTCTTTCTTACACATATGTACCTCAATGTATGATCTGCTAAGCAAACTCCAAGTAATTGTGTAATATGGAATAACAGACCAGCAGTTATCATTTAATTTACCTTAACTGGGTATAGAGAGAAAGGCTGCCTCAGTGGGTTGTTTCTGAAGCAAATTTCCCAGTCTTTAAAAATCAGTCCAATCAATAATTCTGCTCAGATACCAACTGCAAATAAACCAAACTTAAGCCCTTTCTAAATACTACCCTTACACAGTGCATACCAAATGTACACGATACATATTAGCTTTCTGATACTGTTTGCACCTTGTTTAACAATAAATGTGCAATAGATATACATAATAAAGCAGGGTAGCTGGAATATCTGCTAGTGATACAATAAGCTTATCACTAACATCCATTAACTGTGCAATTTACAAAATACTGTGTTTATATACAGCAGAGAGTTATTCCTATGACAGACTGAGCATGCACTGGAGAACAAGTAGCAAAGGTAAAGATGCAGAATGAAACACTGTCCATGGATGCGCCTTATGCACCACATGTGACATTTTAATATCAATGGCAGTTCAAGCATTACAACCACATGGGCTACAAGATAGCATGTCAGTATATAATATAACACATGTAGCCCATACATTTGATATGGTTAAAATCTGATCCTAATTTCTAGAGCTGACAGGCCATACATGTTATGATAAATTTGCTAAAATTACATCACGTAAGCATTATAAACTGAACACAACCCTGAAAATTGATCCTACAGTTAGGGATCAGAGAATCTGTGTCGATAATGAAATCTACTTTGATCATCTGTTTTTTTTTTTTTTTATTGTACAGCTTATATCTAAAGGTATTGTGTCCAGATTCAAGGGTGTAATGGTTCCATTGTACTCAGCACTTATAAGGCTGATCACCAAGTATAATACTCCTTTCAGTATGTACCTGTGCAAACTCTTGTTACAGCTGGATTGACCACAATACTTTCTCACTAAAAAAAAAAAATCAAGTTCAGGTACAAAATAATTTAATCTGCAAATAAAGTCAACTTTTTGTATGTCCTTGTATTTCTGAATCCCCTATTTTCTTTGCCAATGGCTCTAAATACAAAGCAAATTACAAAGGGGAAAGATGATACCCTGCCTGGTTCCTCTGTTCAAATACAACTTATCAGAGTGGAACCCTCCAACTTTAATTCTTGCCTCCAATCCTTCATATATCCTGCTAATTAACCTTATTATTGAATCAAGGAATGCAAATTCTTCCATTGCCCTACTCATAAAATCCCAGCTTACTCTTTTGAATGCTTTCTCTGCATAAAGACCCATTAACAACAGCAGTATTTTCTTATATTCTGCTTACCTCTGGATCATCATTGTTCTATTAAAGTTGTCAAATGTTTTCCTCCCCTCCCTAAAACCATATTGACCCATATCTATCAGTTTTGGCAACACCTTGCAATTCTTTTAGCTAGCATAGACAAACGTTTTATAATCATGGTTTAAAATTGAAATGGATCTATACGAAGCTGGATTTAATGGGTCTTTACCGTTTTTATGTAATAAGTTTATCACAACTTTCTTCCAAGATGTTGGTGCGTCCCCTCTTTTTAAAATGCTGTTAAATAAAATCTTCCAAATCTTTATCACTTTCTTCCCTCCTGACTTCCAAAGTCCCAAAGGAATGCCACCTGTTCCTGGTGACTTTCCTGAAGCTTGAAGCTTGATTATACATCTCTGTGTTTATCTCATCTCCTCCTATCTTAACTGCCATTGATCCTTATTTACCTCTAACCTTGGCATCATTAAGTCTTCCATAAATATTGCCATTTGTGCTCTCTATTTCCACAAAAAAAGCAAGTCCTGGAAAATGGAAATCAAAGTATAAACCAACTGTATTTGAAGTACTGAATATTATAAAAGAGATAAAAGAATTGGAAGTGGGATCTTTACAAAAGGAGTAAACTATATAGAAATAAATGGAAATTGTGGGAACAATATATGCAGAATAATGTTCAGGAGGAGGAGTGAGGGTTAAGGGAAGGCAGGAATTGAGCAATTTATGTAATGCTGGACTGATGATATTTACGATGAAAGAAAAGATATGTGATGTATGACGTATGTAAGTGGAAAAAAATGTTAATATGGTTTGTTTTCTTTTTTGTTAATGTATCTTTGCCTAGGTCTTAAGTGATAATTTAATAAAGGGGTTTAAAATATCAAAATTCTAAAATGTAAAAACTATGCAGACAATCTCAAAGCCTCATTTCTCTTTTCAGTATTATGCTGACTACTGATAGACAACCTCTGCCTTGCATATAGTTTCAACAGACCCTATTTTGAGAGACATATTACACATTTGCAATCCCAGTGGTATCACAAACACCCACTCGAGGGATCTCAATCTCTTTTGCAAAATAAATAGAACATGTTGGAGGGATAGGTTTGTATCACAGGGAATACCACTTCTATGGTGAAACAGTTTTCCACTCCTCATAAAGCAAAGTACTTGTCTTACTCTATTCAAATGTAATTTGGATGAATGGATGGGTAACTTTAAAATCACTCCAGTTTAGTACCGTTGTCACTTAAGGATAGAGGAAATATGTAAATGTCCCAACATATCTTTGTTTGGCCTATCTCTGTGTTATTTGTATGCAAAATATAAGGGCTATAAACTACCATGGAAATGTAAGGCTAGGCTTCTTAAGATCTTCACAGATCAATAGCCTAGTAAATATGGACCTATTATTACGTATTTACTTCCACTGTACTCAGTTTTATGTAAAGACATAGAATGACATTCAGTAACAGTAGGACTTGAAATAGAGAACAGGATGAGAGAAGTTATTTCACACAGGTTTTCAGATGGCCAGAAGGGAAAAAATATGATCATTGTGTAATGCAGGCAAGTGTAAAAAATCTTTTTTTTTTTTTTTTTTGCCAATGACTAGACAGGGAAGGGGAAAGGCAAATTAATGGAATGAATAGGCTCCAGAGAATCACAGTTGTATTTGAAAACATTTTTTCAGTCTCATGTAAGAAGGCAAAGAAGAATGAGCAGAGGAAAATATGGCAAACAGTCATGGCTAGAGGAAGAATATAGCATATTACTGATAACAATAAACAACAATGGTTAAGCAGTCAGTGTGTGTGGGAATTTATTTAATTACTGTGAAGAAAGTAGAGAGACAAGCTCTGAGAAAAGTGCAAAACAATGATTTTATTAGGACAAGAGTCAGTCTGAAGAGCTGGCCACTGAGTGGAAGAAGGAAAGTATAACAGAAAGAAAAAGAAAGAGGAGAGTCTTGCAGCGATGCGTGACTTTTTATTTTTCAAAAACTGGAACAACGGGTGCTCAATTTCAAAGTATCAGAAATTCAGAATTATTAATATTTCACTTGAGCTTCAGTAACAGAGAGGAAAAGAAATCGGCATCTACAAGAATAAATGATTTACATAAACAAGGTACAAAAAACAAGTAAGTCATCCACACTAGATGTGACAGCATTTCCTGACTTATCTGACTATAAAAAAATTATTCAGCTAGCAATGAACTAAACGATTCATTGTTTGTTTTCAGTTAGTATTATGAATGAACAAATTAATGTGAATGCATACATTTTAATAACATTTGTAAAAGTCCTTTCTTTCTTTATTTAAAATAGTAGATAGAGTCTGGGATTCCAAAATCTTGGCTGCATTGCAGTGAGCAAATATATGTGACAAACAGGGGAATGCTGAGCAGGACTGTCAGCTGTGGTATATGCTAATAGATGTGTAATAGTATGGTAATGAACAGCATTACTAAAATGAATGGCTTGGTGTATGCAACTAAGGCAAAACAAGATGGCCAAGCAATACTTAAATATATAAAAGGCACACTGCAGAGCTGTGACCACTGTGTAACTGACCACTGCCAAATCTCTGTAAGGGAATTGTCAAAAAATGTTGGGGGTTGCTGCCGCATTAGTACATGTGTTTCAGCTTCAAGCTGTTATTGCCACTATGAGTCAGTTGTGAGTATCTTCTCCCCCGGAAGTGCTGTGTCATCCAACCTCACTTTAACATTTCATGGACTCCTGGACATTAACATTGAGAACCAACACATTGTGGGCATTTGTTGGCCTCACCTGCAGCCCTGTGGAAGTTATGGATTATCTGTCACAGTGAATACCAAGGTCAGTGTGGCTTTACATGTGGAAGTTACAGGAACCTTTCAGTGGGAACACAGTGGGGGTATCTCGGACATCTGCCTTGGGAATATGCCATCAGATTCTCAATGACATGCTTAAGCATGTGGAGGAGGATATGTGGTTCATACATAACACAAATGAAAGAAGGAACACCATGTGGGACCTCTATGATATAGCCTATTTCCCTGACATATTGGGAGTCATAGACCTTGTCCACATTGAAATAAAGGCCCTACCTGGTGAACTGGGAAGGAAGTACATTAACGGGAAAAGGTATAATTTCATTATCTGCCAGGTGGTCTGTAATGCACAGGATATCATCTACAATGTGTCTGCAGGCAAACCAGGCAACTTTCATGACTCCCACATATGGCACACCTGTGATTTGCACCAACATTTTGCAAAGGCTGACTCCCCCAGGTGACATCTTGTTGGTAATGCTGAATATGTCCTGGAACCCTGACTGATGACACCCATCAGAAATCCACAAAATAAAGCAGACTAGGGGTGCAACAATGGCCAGTCACAGACAAGGAACAATACTGAGCAAGTGTCTGGACTGCTGAAGGCATGCTTTCTCTGTCTGGATTCATGTAGTGGTTCCCTGCAGTATGATCCCAGTGCGTGTGTAAAAATATTCTCAGTATGTGCACTCTAACACCATACCACACTTAGAAAGCAGCCACTAAAATGGGGAGGCACTTGCAGGAGGAGCAGTCCTCAGCACACCAGACAGCGGAGGCTAAATCAGACATGACAGTAGCTGGGCCAGCAACAGATGATTATCATAATTGTTGGAGGCTGGCAGAGTATTACATGCTGGCAGAGTATTACATGGCACTGGCAAAGAGGCAGCAGCTTGCACATAGCTTCAACCTGTAGTAAAGCAGAGTAAAGCAGTTACATTACAGTAAAACTATATGCATGCAAAATGAACACAAGCTGTGCTTACCCATGCAGAGGCTAACCACACTGTGCATCAGACACAGGCAACCCAAATAAAGTACAAAAGGAAGGACAGTTATCATTTACACAGGTGGGAGAGAGAGATGCACTTGTGTGGATGTCTTTCACAGGGAAATGTGTGAGCACTGTTATTCTAAAGACACCCCATGTGAATCCACAAATCTGAATTGATCTAGACACTTTGACAATCAGACCAAGTCTCTGACTACTTCAGAAATACAGATTTCATTGGTTGTAAATCCATGTGCCCTAACACAACTTGTTTATCTTGTAAGACTCTACAGTCCTCTGTCATTTTACTTAAGCTTTTCCCCTCTTTCTATTCTTGTAATTAGAAGCATCAAAGTATAAACCTAAAACAGTAGCAAGCTTAGACTGAAATTCTTTGTTTACAGTCTTAAACACATTACATTGAATAACACCAGACAATGTGGGAGAGTTTTTAGATAAATGTCCATGCTGACAACAATTATTACATTTAGTCCATTCAGTAAAATATTGTTCCCATACTTTCCCATGGATTCTTCCTTAGATTCTCTTTACAACTGTTCCTCATTGTTACCCCAAAACAAAGACTTGCCATTGGAGTATTCACCAAGTTGCCCTTTTCTGGTACATGATATAATAGCTCTCTTGTCATTACATGTCCTATAGCTAGATCAAGATTATTCAAAAGTTAAGATAAGTTGTGCCCTGAAAGCTTTTGTTTGTTAATTTACTGCAACTCATTTAGACATCTACTTGGACTTCCTTGAACTCAAGAAGCCCTGGTATGAATTTGAAGAAGTCTAGCTATGGTCTTGACATGGTGAAGAAAATCCTTCTCCTTTTGCATGAGTGTAAAAGCAGAACTGCAAGCATCTTACTAAGCTTTCAACACCTTAATTTGTTCACTTGGTACCTATCAAGGCCAGTATTAGCAGTGTGAGGTATCCGGTAAACTTCAGTTTCGTGGCCCTAAACATTATTCCCGCATCGCACTAATATATAACATGTGTCTTTTTATGTATGTATGGGCATGTACACACGCAACCTTTTAAATCAGGAATGGCAGGCACACAGACTAGCATTTAGCTGCAGCATTGTTACATTGTGGCAAACCTCTGTTGTGCATCAAACTAGCCAGCATCACAGACATCCATTCAAACTAAAGCAATATTTACATTTACAGTCAAGTATACCACATATCTCAGACAAACACACAAATTACAACATTAATTACAGACCCATACACGCTAAACTCAGCAACACACCATACTATTATACATGAAATATTAGCTAGAATTTTGAAATGTGTCTTTTCATATGATTTAGTGAGTCTACATTGTCGCTCGTCTGGTCAGAATAAAACAGACGAACATTTGTGGATTCAGTTCAAGCAGCTTTATTACACAGACACACATCAGAAATGAGGCTTTGTAACTTAAACTTAAATAAACTTACAAACAGACTGACTATCACACTCATACATGTTAACGCTCTGGCTGTTCTCTCAAAATGGGACTGCTGCCTGCACATGCTCTGTAGTTATATGCATGTGCTTACATCTGGAAATGCTTCTTAAAGGTACATACACACGCTCTGGTCTACATCCTCCCTCTTTGAGAAATAGTCCTTATATGAAATGACAGTACTCCATGACATGCAATTTACAGAAATGATCTTTTGACATGAAATTATACAAAACTATTTACTTGGTATGCAATTATACAAAATCAGACACATATAAAACAATTATGTCCAGGTTGCCGTGTATTTTACACTAGGTCTAGAAATACAACCTGACCATGTAACATAAAAGTCTGAATTGGATCTAGCAATGGGGACTGTCTTCAAGGAATTTTCAACTTTGGGGACAACTGGGACATCATCAGGAATGGGCATGGATACTACGACATGTTCTTTGGTATGAACATTGTCAGGGTTGCTCTGACATCTAGAGTCTGTATCACAAGTACGATACTGTGATATTGTTTCTGATACAGGAAGAAGATGTCTGCAGTTTCTCCTGTACACTATACCCTCAGATTCCATGAAGTAGGATCTCGGCTCAGTACATATACCTCTCACTTGACCAATTCGATCAAAGCCTTTCGCTGTTTGCATCCTTACTGTCTCTCCTTCTTTAACAGACAAAAATATCTGCTTGTTTTATCTTAACTGGACTTCTGAGAAGAACTCTTCTTAAAAAGTTGGGCTTTGATTGCTCTGTTGTTTTTAACATTAGGCACCAACAAACTAGAACCGATAGGCAAGGTTGTTCTGGTATGCATATATAGAAGTCTCTGAGCAGGTGCGCCTCGTATGTAGTCACGGGGTATATTTCTGAGATTAAATAAATTCAAGAAGATATCAGTATTGTCATGCTTTAACCTCTCGAGTAATTGCTTTGCACTCTGTATTGCAAGTTTAGCAAGGCTGTTTGACCGTGGATATTCAGGACTGCTGGTAACATTAATAAAGTAACAGCAAAACACAGTCCCTGCACGTAAGGCAACTGCCAGCTCTCAAAAAGTAAATCAGGAAAAAAACGTAGGCCAGCAGACAATGGTATACTGATAAGTAATTTTCTTTATTATGCCATAAGGCACATAAAAAAGGGAAAAAGCCTACAGTTCAGAATCCAAACCGGTTTCGGCTTATATATCAAGTCTTCATCAGTGAAGAACAAAAAGCAAAAAAGAACCAAAAAGGCTGCCTGCCTTATAAAGGGAACACCCGTCAATCATCATTACAAACAGTTAATGAACTACAGATATTCATTTAAACCAGGAGGAAACAACCCACCCAAATTAATAATCCATCTTTTGTCTAATTTGTTAAGAATGTCATGCCAACCAGAAACCTTTCCTCTATTACCTTGAATCTTATCAATGATAGTAAAATTAAAACGAGCTCTGGAGTGTTTCAGTGTGTGTTTGTATAAAGCATTATTAGCTCATTGATGCCTGATATCCGATAAATGCTCTGCAATTCTAAACTTGACATGCCTAGATGTCTGCCCCACGTAGAATGCAGAACAACCACATGTAGCTAAGTAAATGACCCAATCAGACTGACAATTAGCAAACACAGAAATATTATAGACTGTACCAGTATTACGGCTGGTGAAGCTCTTGGTTTTGTTAATCTTACATCAATATACACAGTGGCCACAGGGGAAGCACCCACTTAGACGATCACCCAATAATGTTCTCTGGATATTAGTCCTTAAGGGATAATGCCCCTTCTTATAATGATAAAAGAGGGCACCCAAATTCCTACCTTTCCTGAAAGAGCATTTATCGGATATCAGGCATCAGCGAGCTAATAATGCTTTATACAAACACACACTGAAACATTCCAGAGCTCGTTTTAATTTTACTATCATTGATAAGATTCAAGGTAATAGAGGAAAGGTTTCTGGTTGGCATGACATTCTTAACAAATTAGACAAAAGATGGATTATTAATTTGGGTGGGTTGTTTCCTCCTGGTTTAAATGAATATCTGTAGTTCATTAACTGTTTGTAATGATGATTGACAGGTGTTCCCTTTATAAGGCAGGCAGCCTTTTTGGTTCTTTTTTGCTTTTTGTTCTTCACTGATGAAGGCTTGATATATAAGCCGAAACCTGTCTGGATTCTGAACTGTAGGCTTTTTGCCTTTTTTATGTGTCTTATGGCTTAATAAAGAAAATTACTTATCAGTATACCATTGTCTGCTGGTCTATGTTTTTTTCCTAACATGAATAAAGTCCCACTCTTTTGCAAATCTTTGAAACAATTAGCTGGTAAGCTGAGAACCATTGTCAGAGATAACTTTGTGTGGACTACCATGGACTGAGAAATGGCATTTCATATTAGTAATAACAGCACTGGACATTAGATTAGGTAGCAAATCAATCTCAAACCAGTTTGAATAAGAGTCTATCAACACTAAGTAATGCCGACTGTTCCACTCAAATATGTCAGTTGCTACTGTTGACCAAGGTAGCTCAGGAATTTGGCTTAGCTGAAGTGGCTCTTTTTGCAAATGTGGCTTAGTAATGTTGCACATTGAACAAGACGAAAGCACTTTATCAATGTCTTTTGATAGAGAAGGCCAGAATATTAGTCCTCTCACCCTTCTTTTGGTAGAATCAGAACCTGGGTGGCCATGATGCAAAATCTGAATGTATTCATGTTATAAGGAAGTACAAATAACAACTTTTGGACCTTTGAAAATTATACCATCTTTCATCAGCATCTCATCTCTATATGGAAAGTAAGGTTGTATTTCTGGCAGTACACAGGATTGCTTTGACGGCCATCCTGCACTGATGAAGAGGGTTGTGCTTTTGCAAAATTGGATCAGTCTTTGTATGATCTCACAGCTCATCAAGTGTTGTGATTGAAAAATGATGCACTTCCTTGACATCAAAGTCAAAATTTTCTGCATCAAGCTATTTCGTGGTATTTCTGGGAGATCTGGATAAGGTATCAGCCAGATAAAGAAATGTACCTTTTGTATAGAACATTTTGAAACTATACTTTCGCAATTTGAGCATCATTCTTTGTAGTCTTACTGGAATGGAATGTATAGGCTTCTTTAAAATAGTGACTAGAGGTTGATGGTCAGTTTCTGTCTGGATAGTTCAGCCATAAATATAATCATGAAACTTCGAACTTGAGAACACAATTGCCAAAGGTTCCTTCTCAATTTGAGCATACTGCATCTCAGTTTGGGTAAGAATTCTAGATGCATAGGCAATGGGTCTGCCCTCTTGAATAATAACTGCATCAAGACCAAACTTTGAAGCATCACAGGAAAGAACTACTGGTTTGTGGATATCATAGTATCTTAATGTAGGCAGGTTAGCAATTTGCTGTTTGAGGTTATCAAATGCTCTCTGTTGTTATTCTAATCATGACCATGCAACATTTTGCATGTCAGCTCTCTCAAAATCGCTGATAACTCACTAAAGTCATGGATAAATTTGCCCAAATAGTTAACCATACCAAGAAAATGCTGTAAGGCTTGGAAGAATGGCTGCTTGCTTGGAAGGATCTGGTCATAAGCCTGTACTGGTAAATAAATAACCTACATAAGTAATTTCTGGTTGTCTGAATTTGCACTTCAGAGGATTGAGCTTTAAATTCACTTTATGTGCTCTGTCCAGAACTTTCCTAAGGTTTTGTCATGCTCTGCTTCACCATTACCTCTAACCAGTAAATCATCAACTGCAATTGCACATGGGTAGCCTGAAATAATTTGCTTGACTGCATGCTGAAAGACTTCACTGGCAGAATTTATTCCAAAAGGCATCCTGAGAAATCTGTATCTACCAAACGAGCTACTGAATGTAGTCAGTAGCGAAGATTTGTGATCAAACATTACTTGCCAAAATGAACTCTGCATCTAAGACAGAAAAAACAGTGGCATTTGACATGAGGGTTGCAATCTCCTCGACTGTATGCATAGGATGATGAGGTCTTTTTAATGCCTTGTTCAAGTCTCTTGGGTCAATGAATATTCTGATCTCATCTGAATTTTTCTTATGAGCTGCTACCATGGAAGACACCCATTCAGTTGGGTCTGTGACTGGACAAATCACACCTTGCTGCACCATTTTGTCTAACTGGACCTTGACTTTGTATTGCATAGCTATTGGAAGTCTTCTTGCTGGTCTGACCACTGGGTCTACTTTCATGAAATACACAACTGGAAGTTTGCCTAGCTTGTCATCAAACACATCAGCATACTCTGAGAAAATAGTATCACTGAAGCTGGAACTGGGACATGTGCTTATATGATGTACTTCTTTGGTAAAAGAAAGCAGTTTCATTCTTAAACTGTCTCTAAGACCTAATGATTGCACACATCTTTGGACTAAATGAAATTGCAAGCTGTAACTGTTCCCAGATGAATAGCATGAAAGCACTACTTAACCTTCGGTTTGAATCTCTTCACCTCCATAATCAACAAGCTTCGCACAGTTGCCCATATTAAGTTACTCACCAGCCCTCACTTTAGCAAATGTTTCTGCTGACATTACATTACATCTTGAACCAGTGCCTACTTTGAGCTCTGTGAGTTTACCGTTGATCAGGACACTACAAAATACTTAATTCTTTGCCAACAAATCTACTGCATTAACCTTTTCACCGACAATTGATGCACCATCTACACGGAAAGTAGGGTTGCACTTTTCTACATGATCAACTTGCTTTTTTGAGTGACCTTTCTTAATAACTGAATGATGCTTGCTTGATTTACAAAACTTTCGAAAATTGTTCCATTTTTTACACTTGTGGCATTGCTGACTAAATGTTAAGCACTTCTCTCTTTTAGATTCATGACTGGCACCACAATTAAGACAGTTAACAATAAGACTTGACTTGGGTTTTGCTGACTCACTCTTATGCTGTACTGTTTTTACTGAGCTAGTCTTGGAACTTGCTAGAAAGCTACAAGGTCTCCCAGGAAAACCTGCAGGGGTTGCAGCTGTAATGTGCTTAGCCTGTTTCTGCTTGCCATGTGTTGCATGCTGTCTACAGTTGCTCTAGAGGCTGTTGAAACCATGCTCTTATCACTTGTAAGCATACTTCTGTGCCTTTCTGTGAGCTCATGGATTTGACAAATCTCTATGGCTTTGCTTAAAGTTAAATCACTGTCACGAAGCAAATTCTTTTTCACTGCAGCACTATTAACACCATACACAGGCATGTCCTTTATTAACTCATCTTTCAAGTCACCAAATCTGCATGTTTTAGACTTATTTCTCAAGACAGTGATATAAGCTGCAAAAGTTTCACCTGGCTTTTGGTCTGCTGTATAAAATAAGTCCCTCTGTAATGTAACATTTGCTGTGGGTTGCACATTTCCCTAAATTTATGTTTTAAGTACTTGGGGTCCTCTCTTGATTCAACCAGTACCACAATATGGTGGTTTCCCCCTCTCCTGCATATATTTCTGGTGCATACACAAATGAATGCTCCCTTTCAATAGTTTCTGACCCAGCTAAGTTAATAAAAGAATGCCCTTA
Source organism: Protopterus annectens (assembly GCF_019279795.1). NCBI lineage: Eukaryota > Metazoa > Chordata > Ceratodontiformes > Protopteridae > Protopterus > Protopterus annectens. Next base: position 154,603,075 of record NC_056734.1, read on the forward strand.
TACATGCATCTTTGTCAGAAAAAGCTGCTTGTATGAAAATATCATATTTTTGCTCGAATACTCTTCAATTCTCTATTATATTATGATCAAACACAAGTGGACCTGGTCTGAGAAATGCTCTGCCATATCAACACACAGTAGTGAAGGTGCATGGAATTATGTATAAACATACACACATAAATATATGCCAGAACTTTCTGCCAGTACTTGTAATTATGCCCAGTAGCACAACAAACTCTTTGAAATAACTGCACTTTACCAAACAAGTTTCTGTAGCAGAAGAGCACTCTGAAATCACTGTACTTTGTGAAACCACTCCTTATTAGTATAAGAAATACTTTGAATAAATGCACACAGCACAAGCAACTTTTCGAAATGGCTGTACTTTAACTGCACTTTGCAATATAACACTTTGAGAAAAAATACATCGTAATAAAGCATACACTCTGTGAACACTTTACACACTCTGAGATACTTCAAACAACTCTAGTTATGCTTTGAATGACTTCAGTCAATGTGAAATAGTAGTTTGTGCCTAGGCACGGTCTTTTACTAAAAACATGCAGTCACCTTGCTCTTTAAGCTTAATTTGCCCTTTTATTGTACTCGTTATGCCATTTTAATCTCTTATCACGCTCATTATACTTTTCTCTTGCCCGTTTTACTCTAAACATGCTTGTTATGCAAACCAAAGGTGATTCTGAGCCCCATATGAATAGTTCTGCTGGTTTTATCAAATATCATGGTTTTGAACATTTTGTTTAAGTAATCATGTGGTTTGTGCCTTTCCTATGTTTAATAATATGTTTAGTGCTACTCATTTGATTAATAATGTGTTTTGTGCCTTATAAACGCGCCATTTCATTCTCTTTGCCAAATAAATCATTTGTGCAGTTTTCTTTACCTTTAGCTCATTTCTGGCCCTTTTTCATTTGTCTGATCTCTGTTTCACTCAACCTGCTTAGTCTGCCTTCACCTTCAACTCTGCACCTCATGGCTTGAAGAAGTTGTTCTTCTAATCCCGGTTCTGATACCATATCACTCATCTGGTCAGGATAAAACAGATGAACATTCGTGGGTTCAAGCAGCTTTATTACACAAAAACATATCAGAAATGAGGCTTTGTAACCTAAATAAACTTATAAACAGACTGACTACCACTCTCATACATGTTAACATTCTGGCTGTTCTCTCAAAATGGCACTGCTGCCTGCACGTGCTCAGTATTTATATGCACGTTACATCTGGAAATGCATCTTTAAGGTACATACACATGCTGTGATCTACACACATCCCTTTGTAGTTCAGTGTTTGAATCCAAAACATTCCTACTGATGTTTCAGGGGTTTGCTTCAGGTTACTGCCCAGTCTTCCCAATTATTTTAATGGGCAGTGAATTACCACTGAGACAGATCTAGCACTAACAACATGCTCTCTAGCCCATTACAGGGCTATGAACAGTGGATTGAAACATTCCGCCACATTTAAACTCCCTGCTCCAACTGTTATCACTTGAAAAATGGACACACGATGTAGCTCAAACTTAGTTGTATTGAATGTGATATACCACTGACCAGAAATACCCCATTTTCTTAATTACGCACAATATTTCATGTCCTTTGGCTGTTTCCAGAGATGAACTATGCCAGCATCATAATCTGCACATCCCCCACTCCTCTCCTCAACATCACACACTAAAAAAACAGTAATCATGCAAGTTTTGTGCCCTCATCTTCCTCAGCCAGTACCAAGTCAACTAAACAGATTTTTTACAAGCTGAACCACTGATTTGACAACATACAGGACACGGTGTCATTGATCTTCTCTCTCATCTAAGGCACTTGTAGCATATGGATTATAATGCTTTAAATATGCTAATTTATTGATATAGAGAAATGTGTATCATATGGCAAAACATTCTTGTAGTCTGAGTAAATATCTCATAGAAGGTAGAAACTCAGACCCAGTGTCAGTGTTGTAAGACCCAGTTTCACAAACATATATATGGTGTCAGAGTGAAGAGATGTGCATGCAGAAGTGAGGAAATACATGCCTTTTCAGCAATTTATAAATCTGGAAGTACAGCAAGTAATTCTCAAACTGCAACCACCAAGAATTTTCTCATTGCAAGGAAACTTAGAAGACTGGAAATGTAGGGGACATATTTCTAATTTATTCCCTGTGAGTGGAATAGTGGACAAAACTAAAAATTACATTATACCATTTTTGTACATGCTGCTGCAGAAAAAGCATTGATGGTACTTAATCTTTGTACTCTTCTTAAATAAAGATAAAATGCAATTAATTACAGAGAAATTATTTTGAGCCGAAGAACAACTTACTTATTCACCATTTGCTCTTTACAAGATTAAGGATATTTACAGCAGCTATAAATGTTTATGTTGTTGATCTGAAATATCCAACTAAAGGCTATCAATATGGTGAGCTGCACTGTTTATTAATATGGGACAGAATACCTGTGCTATAAAGAATAAAAACATACAAGGGGCTGACATAGACCTGAACTTATTAAAAGCTGTGAATTTATGCAGGGAAATAGACATTACTTGCATGTTTGCAGCTCTTAACTAGAAGGGACACCATCACATGCATGGATAGATGTGACTTTTCTATGTAGTGCCTAACCCCAATGCTCATTCCCTGTAATTTTCCTCAAGGTTTATCATGCAATAAGCATCAGTGAGAGAATGTTACTCCTTTCTTGAAGCAATGTAACTCCTCAACACTGCCCTACCACCCTCAAAGTTAGCACCCTCCCATGTGGTCTCTGGTCTCTAACAGGTTCTTAGATATGGGACTGACCACACTAGACATGCCCCTCACAGAATTCCCCAGAAGAGAGGTGAGACAAAAAAGTCTTATTATTCCTCTCTTTCCCCTGCCAGCTCAAACAGGTGCCTGAGATGCTAATCAAACTTTGGTTACCTGGGCCAGAGTTAAGACTTTATTCATCTATATCAATGGAGTTGATTTTTTATAGCGTATTTTAGCCACTTCTGCTATACCTCACTGAGATAAAGGACCTAGTCCTTATGCTGAATGGAAAGTAGCCAAATTGTAAATAATTTACAAGAATGTAGTCTAGCCCTATGGAAAAAAAGCAACTAGAGGCATGTTACAATGTACCCAGAAGATGAGTCTCTTGGGTCTAAATGTGCCCACTGTATTACCAGGCAAGAGTAGAGGACAAGTACAATTAAGTTTAGAGGCAATAACATGGAGGATTAAAGGCAGGAGAATTTCCATCTGCCAAGGTGCTCAGAAGCAAAAGGGAATTCTGATGCTGCTACTGTAAAGAGCTATTAAGCATTGGAACCTGGAACATAAGAATGATGAATGAATGTGAAGTTGTGGTTAAAAATATGACGATAGTAAACATTAACATCCTGGGAATTAGAAAACTAAAATGGACCAAAATGGGTAATTTTATATCAGGTAATCATCAGATTTTGCATTGTGAATGAGACTACTGTAAACAATAGCCCTCATAGTCAACAAAATGATATACAAATCATTGCTTGATACAACATCAAAAATAATAACAACATTATCTTCATCAGACTCCAGTGCAACCCATTTAGTGTTACAACAATACAAGTTTATGCCACAATTACATATGTTGAATATGAAGACGTCTATTAGCTTTAAGAGGATCTGAAGCACCTTCTGGATATAATACTAAAAAGATACTACATTCATCATAGATGACTGGAATGCTAAAGCTGGTAGTCAAAGAACAATTGCAATAATGGATATGTTTGGCATTGGTGTACAAAATAAAACAAGACATAGAGCAGTAGAATTCTGCCAAGTTAATTCACTGATAATAACAAACATTAGTTTTACAAATGCCTGTTATACACTAGGATATCACCAGAGGTTCGATACCAAAATCAAATTTACTACATACTTTGCAGTGAGGGATGAAAGAGTTCTATAAAGTCACCAAAAACAAGATATGATGCTGACTCTGGCCCAGGCCATCATCTTCTCACTGACAGTTTAGAAACAATTTGAAAGAAAATAGGACAAAATGGCTCCCAACTGAAAGTTTGAGACTCACTTTGTGGAATCTCAATATTACAAAAAAGACAGAAAATGCAGAAGAGCTAATATCAAACATTATTCTTCTCCTTTAAACATTTTTTCTTTTTTTTTGCAGGGGACAAGCCCCCCACACCCACAAACTTATATATACCATCTCCAAGATCACCATATCTTAAGAAAAACAAATATTGTGAGAAACAGCAACCTCAGACTTAGTATATATATTTGGCTATTCAGGCACCATATCTCTGGACTTGGCAAAGAGGGTCCCAGGATTTTAAATGATTACTGGGAAAGCCATCAAGCTAGCTAGACATGGGCTCAACATTATTCAAAATGAATATTCAGTGAAGGTGAAGAGTATATTTAAGGGAACAGGCCTAATGGACAAAGTGCCTGCAAAACTATGGATAGAAGTTTCTGGTATTATCCAGGAGGTGACAACAGAAAAGATTCCACACAGAAAAAAGATTAATAACAGAAAATGGCTATCTGTGGATTCTTTATAACTGAATGTAAGAACAGGCAATGGGGATGAGGAAAATAGGTCATAGCTCATTCTGTGTATTCAAATAAGACAATGAGGCTTGGGTGTTTTAGATGTTTATTATACACATCAGGATGGATGACTGGAACATAAAACTTAAACGAACTAGCTAACTGACTGACTGCTACACACAAATATGCTTTCACTCTGACTGCTTACACAAAATGGCACTCTGCTTGCACATGCTCAGTACTTATATGGACATGCCCACAAACTACAGTGGCGTTAAAGGTACAACACACACACTATGATCTACATCCTCCCTCTTTGATAATATTCAGATATGCATACAAATTATATAAATATATAAACACTAACAATCATGTCCAGGTTGCCGTGTATCCAATATTAGGTCTTGAGATACGACCTGACTTCATTATATAATAACCAGTACTGGGTTTAGCAACAGTCACTGGGGAATGCTCTTCATTAGAAACTTCAGGGATACTTTCAGGAAAAGGAACAGAAGATGAATTGTTCTCTGGAACAGGATCATTTGATGGCATACTCTGTGAATTACAATCTCCATTACAGACAAGGTACTGTAACACTGGCTCAGACACTGGTAATAAATGTTTCCAATTCCACCTAAATTCCATTTCTTGTGACTCATTAATGTATGATCTCAGTTCCTCAGATAGATGTCTCACAAGTCCTACTTGATCAAAACCTTTTGCTGTCTGCAGCCTCACTATCTCTCCTTTTGGTTTGCCGGATTTGTCATAATGGAGTTTTTGTGACAAATGCTTTTTCATGAGTTGAGCTTTTACTGCTTTGTTGTTTTTAGCATTTTTACTGATTGATAGTGTAATTCTGGTTTGTCTTGATATCAGTCTCTGAGCAGGTGAGCCAAGTAAATTGTTTCAAAGAATGTTTCTGATATTAAGCAAATTGAGAAAAAAATATCGGTTTAGTCTCTTTTGGATTTCTCCAACAACTGTTTCATACTTTGAACTGCACGTTCAACCAAGCCATTAGATTATGGATACTCAGGACTACTAATAACATGAACAAGGTCCCATGTCAAAGCAAATCTCTTGAACTGCTGACTTGTAAACTCTGCACGATTGTCAGAAACAACTTTGTGCAGACTACCATGGACAGAAAAATGTCTCTTCAATTTCATAATGACAGTACTGGAAGTTAGGTTAGGAACTAGCTCAATTTTGAACCAATTTGAATAAGAGTCTACTAATACCAAATAATGTTGACCATTTCATTTGAAAATATCTGTGGCTGCAGTCAACCAAGGTAGTTCAGGAATCTGGTTTAGCTGAAGTGGTTCTTTTTGTTAATGCGGTTTAGTACTATTACAAATTGAACAAGCTGAGATTTCAATCTCAATATCTTTTGACATAGAAGGCCAAAATACTAGTCCTCTCACCCTTCTTTTTGTAAAATCAGTTCCCGGGTGACCTTGATGCAGGATTTTAATGTACTTCTGTTACAAGGATTTTGGAATTATCACTTTTGGACCTTTCATCATGATATCATCTTCAATAAAAATGTTGTCTCTATAAGGGAAATACTGCTGCACGTCTAGTGGTAAACAAGATTGTTTTGATGGCCAGCCATTACTGATAAAATGGTTCAGTTTCTGGAGAACTGGATCTGAAGCTGTGTGACTTCTAAGCTCATCAAGACATGTGGAAGAAAAAATTCTCACTTCCATGACATCAAAATCGGCTTTCTCATTGTCATGCTGGTCAGTGGTTTGTCTGGGTGATCTAGATAAAGTATCAGCAAGATAAAGAAGTTTGCCTTTTGTTTAAACCATATTGAAATTGTACTTTTGCAATTTTATCATCATGCATTGCATTCTAGCTGGAGCTCTGTGCATTGGTTTCCTCAAAAATAGTAACTAGAGGTTGGTGATCAGTCTCAATCTGGATAGGTCAGCCATAAATGTAATCATTGAACATCAAACATGCAAAAACTATCTCCAAAAGCTCTTTTTCAATTTGTGCATACTGCTTCTCAGTTTGAATTAGAGTTCTAGATGTATAGGCTACTGGTCTGTCCTCTTAAAGAATTACTGCACCAAGACCATATTTTGAAGCACCACAGGAAAGAGTTACACGTTTGTGAACATCATAATATCTCAAAGTGGGTGGACTGGCAATTTTCTGTTTCAGGACATCAGATGCTCTTTGGTGTTGTTCCAACTGGGACCAAGTTACATTTTTGTGTGTCAGCTTTCGTAGAGGTGCTGAAAGCTCACTTAAATCAGGAATGAACTTACCTAAATAGTTGACCATGCCAAGAAAACATTGTAAAGATGTGGCATTGTCTGGAGATAGCATCTCAAAAATTGCAGCTTGCTTGGACAGATCTGGTCATAAGCCTGAAATGGTAAACAAATGACCCACATAAGTAACTTCTTTCAGCCTGAATTTACATTTCTGAGGATTCAGTTTAAGATTCACTTCACTAGCATGATCCAGCACTTTCCTGAGGTTTCTATCATGTTCATCTTCACCATTGCACTCTTACAAGAATATCATCTACTATAACAGCACATGGATAACCAGAAAAACGTGTTCCATCGCATGTTGTAAGACTTTACTAGCAAAATTTATTCCAAATGCCATTCTCAAAAATATGTACCTTCCAAATGGTGTACTGAAGGTGGTTATCAAGAAAGATTTTTGACCAAGCAAAATCTGCCAAAATGAACTTTTTGCAGCTAAGACAGAAACAACAGTGGCATTTGACATAAGAGCAGCAACTTCTTCAACTATACACATCGGATGATGAGGTTGTTTCAATGCTTTGTTCAAATCTCTTGGATCTATACATATTCGAATGTCATCTGAGCTTTTCTTGTGAGCTACTACCATGGAGGAAACCCATTCAGTTGGTTCGTCTACTGGACAAATTACTCCTAAATGTACCATTCTGTCTAGCTCTGCTTTTACTTTGCCCTGTGTTGCTACAGGAAATTTCTATGCTGGTCTGACAACTGGGCTTACCTTATGGTCTAACTTCATGGAGTACAAACAAAATGTAGAGTGTAGTACGCTACCAATAATTATAACCATAAAAGTAAAAACATACGTCTAGAGTACCAGCAAATGAAACACAGTTTATTCCAAATATTGAGCTCTTTCATCCCTCCACAAGACGGACTTCATCGGAATACTAAAACCATACAATCCAAACACTTTTATACCCACATGAAGTCATTAATTAACACATTGTTTTTCCATTAATACATCATTTTAAAATTCAATGATTAAATCATTGCTTCTTAAAGTAAAAATATTCATAAAATAACACAAATTTGAATAAGAATGATTTGTCATATCACTAAATACATCCTATCTAAATTATTACACACATTTAAAAACTGATGAATAGTGAAAAGTTGTTATTTTTCTTCCATACCAGATTAACTGATTAATTCAACCATATTTCACAGTTTATTTGCTTTCTCCTTTAGTATTGGGTCTATTGACAAGGATTCATTCAAACCTGGTGGTGTAGTTGCAGCTAGTCTCAATTGCCATTGCAACTCTTTTTTAACCAAAATATTCTTCCAATCACCCCCTCTAGGGTCTATTTCTATTACTTCTTGTTGTTGTTGTGTCTTTCGGCTTTTCTCGGTTAGGGGTCGCCACAGCGGAACTCAGGTCCGCTAATGATTGGCAGTAGATTTTTACGTGCCGAGTTGCCAGCTCTGACGCACAACCTTCAACGAAGGTACGCCCATTCACGCATGTCTCCACACAGAAGATGCTCTAGTTGAGAATCGAACAGGACAACGTCTTACTGTGAGGCGACAACGCTACCGCAGCACCACCACCGCAGTCTATTTCTATTGCTTCTAAAATCCCAAATTTAAATTTAACATAATTCTCACATAAAAGTATATGTTTGAATAGGGTAGTGGTCTCTTTTTTTTGTTTTTAATCTTGTAAATATGCTCGTATATTCTATTCTTAAGGAACTGTTCTGTTTTTCCTACTTAATATCCTTTGAAGGATTCATATATGGCCAAGTAAATCACCCTAGATGTAAGGCAATTCCCCTTCCTGAATGTAACTTTACTTCTCGTGATGTCTTCCAATGTAGTATCTACAACACAATTTATATATCGACACTGGCTACAGTTACCGCAAGGTCTAGTGCCATTGTTAACATCATAGCTTGACTTCACCTTGTTCTCCAATAACCCTTTTACATTCCTTCCCACCCTGTTAATGAAAATGGGTTCTTCTCCTAACATTTTTTGATATCCTGGTTCAACTTAAAAATATTCCAGTTCTTTTTAATGATATTATTTATATCACCAGTAAGCAAACTGCGTTGTATAACACATGCCCCTTCATATTTCTTATTTTGTATCAGACCATCAAAACTGTTTTTACTAGCCCAATTCACCCCTGTAAGTGGTGTATATCTTATAACCCACTCAACATACACTCCATGTGTAATGTCCTCCACTAGTTTGTACGGATAACCCCTGTCTTTGAACATGTTGCCTAAAATGGTCAATTCTTCCTTAATGTCCTCAATTTCTGAGGTCATACAGGCTATTCTAATGGCCTGTCCTTTGACCAAACTTTTTTTCTGTGACAAGGGATGACAACTGGTAAAGTGAAGGAAAGCATTACAATATGTACTCTTTTGATAGACTTTAGATGTAAACCCATTTTCTGTGTGTGAAATGGTGGTGTCTAACTAGTTAATGCTTGACATATTATATTCAAAGGTGAACTTTAGGAATTCAGTGGTGTCATTTAAATATTTTATAAATCATTGTACTTCACCTACTTCACCCTTCCATAATAATAAATATGTCATCCAAAAACCTAGTATATAGTACAATGTTGAACTAGTATGTACTTTGAAAAACATGCCACAGTTCCCACCCTAATAACACTATACTGGCATAGACTGTGGCACATGCTGTCCCCATCGCTGTACCTTTTACTTGGATATATTGGTCCTCAAAAAATATAGCTGTTGTGTAAGATTAGGGCTAAAAGTTCACACACCAGTTTCACATCATCATCACTTAAAGAGGTCCAGCCATACAAGGTCTCGTCGAATAGTTCTAACCCTTCTAACTTTGGTATTGATGAAAACAAATCCTTTACATCTATAGTAAGAAAAATTAGCTCTTTTGACCAAATTACTTGTTTCAATAACTCTAGAAACTGCCAAGAATCTTTAACCAAATGTGGGGTATTTTCTATCACATGTTTAACCATTCTGTCTACCATAATGGCTAGGGGGTGTATCTTAGAACCATTTGCCGAGACAATGGGTCTAACTTCATGCAGTACATGACTGGGAGTTTGCTAAGCTTGTCTTTTAAAATATCTGCATATTTAGAAAAAAATTCTGTGTGAAACCTTCATTGTCATTGATACTCACATGCTGGACTTCTTTATTAAATGAAATCAGTACCATTTTCAAATTATTTTTGAGGCCTAACAATCACTGCATGTGTCTTTTGACTACGTAAAATTGCAGATCATGGCTGCTCCCAGCAGAATAGCATGAAAGCACTACTGAGCCTTCAGTATGAATCTCTTCAACACCATAAGCAACAAGCTTTGCATACCTTGCCAAATCAAGGTTTTCACCAGCTTTTACTTTAGCAAACATTTCTGCTGACATAACATTCCACTTTGAACCAGTATCAGCTTTGAGCTCTACAGGCCTCCCATTAATCATTACAGTACAAAATATTTTGCTCTTTGCCAACAAATCTACTGCAATGACTTTTCCTCAAGCACAGAGACACCATCAACATAAAAAGTAGGGTTGCAGCTTTCTATTTGATCAACTTGCTTTTTGAATGCTCTCTTTTAATAAAAGAATGTGCCTCTTTAGATTTAAAAAGCTTTCTGAAATTATTCCACTTTTTACATCTGTAGCATTGCTGACCAAAAGCTAAGCACTTCTCTCATTTAGGTTCATGACTGCCTCCATAATTACAACAGTTGACTCTGAGGTTTACCATGCATTTTGCTAAATCACCCCTCAGTTTTGCTGCACGTGCCCTGGGTTTTACTAAAGCTGCCCTGGGTTTCATTGTGGGACCCACACCCTTTGGCCTAAATATCTTAAACTCGTGCTGCATACTATCAACATTCTGCCAAGAAGAAGAGGATGCAAGCACGCTCTTCTCATTCAGAAGTATATTCATGTGCTTTTCTGTAAGCTCATATATCTGACAAAACTCTGTGGCTTTGTTTAAAGTTAAATCACTGTCTCAAAGCAAAATCTTTCTCACTGCATCATTGTTAACGCCACACACAAGCCTGTCTTTTATCAACTCACCTCTTAGATCACCAAATCTGCATGTTTTTGCCTTGTTTCTCAAGTCAGTTATATATGGTGCAAAACGTTTCACCAAGCTTTTGATCTCTTGTGTAAAATATGTTATATTCATTTGAAGGTTGCACATTTCTCTAAATTTACATTTTAAGCACTCGGGGTCTTCCCATGTTTCAGCCTGTACCACAATAGGCAAAAAAAAGAAGAAGTATCCTCACCAAAGGCAGAGCACATCAAAATATAAAACTCCAAAAACAAATGGTTCTGCCACCAATTCCACTTAAAAACACTTGAAATTTGAAAACTTTAATTAAAATATACGATGATGTGATATAAAATAAACACACTGGCTCATAAACCGGATAAGCGCTTTCGGTATAATACCTTTTTCAAATCCTAAATGTTTGCCAGTGAAACTTTTACGACAGTATGCCAGTTCCCCCTCCTTTGTATACACAGCAGCTGCATACACAAATGAAAGTTCCCTCTCAATTGCTTCTGAACCAGCTAAAGTGAGCAGAATAAATGTTTTGTATGTGCGTCTTTATCATAAAAAAACAGCCTGTATGAAAATATCATATTCTTGCTCAAACACTCTCCAATTTTCAGCAATATTGTTATCAGACACAAGCAGACCAAGTCTGTGAAATCCCTCTGCTATACCAAATAAATTTCAAACACACACCGGGTACGGGTAATTATATTCAACTGCACAACAGACTCTTTGATATAACTGTACTCTTTCAAAAGACTGTACTGTAATATTGCACTTTGCATACCTCAGACACTTCGAACAGCTTTAGTTAATGCGAAAAAAGTAGTACATTGCGAAAAAACCACTGTTGCCTACTGTTTTTCGAAAATTTTATATGATTCGGATATTGTTCAAATGTTTTCATAATTATTTCAAGTACTTTTATCAATATTGCAATTACAAACATTTTGTTTATTCAGTAATTCATTCTGAACATTTTAAATGCTTTCCTTTATATTTGTCAAGTGAAAAATCGCTTAAACAAGTTTAAATACCTGGAAATATTTTCTTACCCGTTTGCGAGTCGTTTGATCCACTCCTGTATATTCCTCCATTTCTGACTGTGAGCCTTATGATTTTAAGAAGTTTTCACTTCGGATCCCATTCTGACGCCATGTCGCTCTTCTTGTGTATTCAAATAAGACAATGAGGCTTGGGTGTTCGTTTAACCTGTTTATTATACAGAAACACATCAAGGTGGATGACTGGAACATAAAACTTGAACTAGCTAACTGACTGCTACACACATACATGCTTTCACTCTGGCTGCTTACAAAAAATGGCACTCTGCTTGCACATGCTCAGTATTTATATGCACATGCCCATGAACTACAGTGGCTTTAAAGATACAACACAAACACACGATGATCTATAATACAAAATGTAGCGTTACAGAGAATAGCAAGAAGAGACAAGGATGTGTATTTAGATGAGCAATGCAAAGCACTGAAAGAAGATAATGTGGGGTAGACAGGAAATCTATTGAAGAAGTCTAGAGATACTAAAGAAAATGTAAAATGTAAAAATGAGCATTTTAAAAGGCAAAGATAGAAGGAACCTACAAAAACAGAAGATATTAAGTGACAGGAAGTTTACTCATTTAGAACTATATAGCCTACATACTGAAGATAAATATGTCCTAGAAAGCCTTGCTAATAGCAAGACTGCAGAAAATGATGGAATTCCAACTGAGTTGTTTAAAATCTAGCATAATGATGTTGCTACAGTGTTGCATGTAATTTTCCAACAAATTTGGAAAACACAACAGTGAACAGTATGCTAAGAGTGTTTTAGAGGTGAAAAGAGTGTCGGATAGAGTGATGTTTATGAAACTGGAAATTGATGGTGTAATGATGAATGTTGTTAGTGCATATACTCCACAAGTTGGGTGTACGATGGATGAGAAAGAAAAATTTTGGAGTGAGTTGGATGAAGTGGTGATGACTGTACCCAAGGGTGAGAGAGTGGTGATTGGAGTAAATTTCAATGGGCATGTTGGTGAAGAGAACAGAGGGGATGAGGAAGTGATGGGTAGGTATGGTGTTAAGCAAAGGAATGCAGAAGGTCAGATGGTAGTGGATTTTGCGAAAAGGATGGATATGGCTGTGGTAAATATGTATTTTAACAAGAGGGAGGAGCATAGGGTGACATACAAGAGTGGAGGAAGATGCACACAGGTGTATTATATTTTATGTAGGAGGGTCAGGTAGAAGGAGATTGGAGATTGTAAAGTGGTGACCGGGGAAAGTGTAGTTAGGCAGCATAGGATGGCAGTTTGTAGGATGATGTTGATGATCAAGAGGAGGAGGAGGAGTGTAAGGGCAGCACCAAGGATCAAATGGTGGAAATTGAAAAAGGGTAATTGTGAGGTGGAGTTCAGGGAAGAGTTAAGACAGGCACTGGATGGTAGTGAAGAGTTACCAAATGGCTGGGTAACTACAGCAGAGTTAGTAAGGGAGATGGCTAGAAAGGTGCTTGGTATGACATCTGGACAGAGGAAGGACGACAAGGAGACATGGTGGTGGAATGGGGAAGTACAGGAGAGTATACAGAGAAAGAGGTTGGCAAAGAAGTGGGATTGTCAGAGAGATGAAGAAAGTAGACAGGAGTATAAGAAGATGAGGTGCATGGCAAAGAGAGAGGTGACGAAGGCTAAGGATAAGACATATGAAGAGTTGTATGAAAGGTTGGACACTAAGGAGGGAGAAAAGGACCTGTACCGACTGGCTAGACAGAGGGACCGAGCTAGGAAATATGTGCAGCAGGTAAAGGTGATAAAGGATAATGATGGAAACATACTCACAAGTGAGGAGAGTGTGTTGAGCAGATGGAAAGAGTATTTTGAGAGGTTGATGAATGTAGAGAATGCGAGGGAGAGAAGGTTGGATGATGCGAATCATGAAGTGCCATGGATTAGCAAGGAGGAAGTAAGGATAGCTATGAAGAGGATGAAGAATGGAAAGGCTGTTGGTCCAGATGACATACCTGTGGAAGCATGAAGGTGTTTAGGTGAAATGGCAGTGGAGTTTCTAACCAGATTGTTTAATAAAATCTTGGAAAGTGAGAGGATGCCTGAGGAATGGAGAAAAAGTGTTTTGGTACCGATTTTTAAGAATAAGAGTGGTGTGCAGAGCTGTAGTAACTACAGAGGGATAAAACTGATCAGTCACAGGATGAAGTTATGGGAAAGAGTAGTGGAAGCTAGGTTAAGAAGGGAGGTGATGATTTGTGATCAGCAGTATGGTTTCATGCCAGGAAAGAGCACTACAGATGCGATGTTTGCTCTGAGAGTGTTGACGGAGAAGTACAGAGAAGGTCAGAAGGAGTTGCATTGTGTTTTTGTAGACTTAGAGAAAGCATATGACAGGGTGCCTAGAGAGGAGTTGTGGTATCGTATGAGGAAGTCGGGAGTGTCATAGAAGTATGTAAGAGTGGTACAGGATATGTACGAGGGTAGTGTGACAGCGGTGAGTTCTGCGGTGGGAGTGACGGATGCATTTAAGGTGGAGGTGGGATTACATTGAGGATCAGCTTTGAGCCCTTTTTTATTTGCAATGGTGATGGACAGGTTGACAGACGAGATCAGACAGGAGTACCCGTGGACTATGATGTTTGCAGACGACATTGTGATCTGTAGTGAGAGTAGGGAACAGGTGGAGGAGACCCTAGACAGATGGAGATATGCTCTAGAGAGAAAAGGAATGAAGGTCAGCAGGACTAAGACAGAATACATGTGTGAATGAGAGGGAGGACAGAGGAATGGTGAGGATGCAAGGAGTAGAGGTGGCGAAGGTGGATGAATTTAAATACTTGGGATCAACAGTTCAGAGTAATGGTGAGTGTGGAAGAGAGGTGAAGAAGAGGGTACAGGCAGGGTGGAGTGGGTGGAGAAGAGTGTCAGGAGTGATTTGTGACAGAAGTGTACCAGTAAGAGTGAAAGGGAAGGTCTACAAGAGGGTAGTGAGACCAGCTATGTTATATGGGTTGGAGACAGTGGCATTGACAAAAGGGCAGGAGTTTGAGCTGGATGTGGCAGAGTTAAATATGTTAAGATTTGCACTGGGTGTGATGAGGGTGGACAGGATTAGGAATAAGTATATTAGACGGTCAGCCCAGGTTGGAAGGTTTGGAGACAAAGCCAGAGAGGCAAGATTACGTTGGTATGGACATGTGCTGAGGAGGGATGCTGAGTATATTGGGAAAAAAGATGCTAAGGATGAAGCTACCAGGTAACAGGAAAAGAGGAAGGCCTAAGATAAGGTTTATAGATGTGGTGAGAGAGGACATGCAGGTGGTTGGTGTGACAGAGCACGATGCAGAGGACAGGAAGAAATGGAAACAGATGATGCGCTGTGGCGACCCCTAACGGGAACAGCTGAAAGAAGATGATGATGAACAGTGACCACTAGACTGGAAAAGATCTGCTTATATTCCAATGCCAAAAAGAGCAATGCTAAAAGGAGCTCAGAAAATCTAAGAATTGTACTTGCTGCACAAGCTAATGAGGAAATGTTTTAGACTGTGCAAGAATACTCCAGTATATAGGTCAAAAACTGTCAGGTACACAAACGGATTTTAGAAGATGTAGAGACCTTAGGAAGTGAAGTGTCAACATCCACTAGATGATAAGAAAGCAAAGAAGATCCAACTAAACACTTAACTTCTGCTTTACTGACTATTCTAAAGCCTTTGACTGTGGGGGCACAAAAATAGAGTAATAAAAATACCATGTACTCTTATTTACCTTCTGACGAATCTGTATGCACACCAGGAAGTCACAATTACAACTGAATATGCGGTAACTGACTGGTTCAAAATTAGGAAAGGAATGTCATAAGGCTATATACTGTCACCTTAATTATTTAATTTCTGAAGTGCGTATATCATACAAAATGCTGAGGTTTATAAAATCAAATGCTGGAATCAAAACTGCTAATAAAAATATTTATAAACTCAGAATGCATCTGATACTACGTTAAAAGCTTAAAGTAAGAATGAGGAGGTGAGGAGCTTGTTAATGAAAGTGAAAGTAAAAGTAGAAAAGAAAATCCGACTTGCTGCTCAACATAAAAAAACTAGGATTTTGTCATGCAGCCCAATGAATTGTTTGCAAACAAACAGGCAGATGTAACATCGGAGACAGATGTTATTTTTTATGAATTTCAAGATCACTGCAGATGTTCTCTAGTCTAATGAAATGTATACATGCTTGAATCTTGGGACAAAAGCTATGGAAAATCTGAATAAAATATTTAACAGCAATGACACCATATTGTCAACTAAGGTCCATATAGTCAAATCTGTGTTTTTCCCAGTGAAAGCATTTGGCTATAGGAAAGACTATGCAATGGAAAATCAATATATTCGAACTGTAATGTTGGAGAAAACTTCTGGGAATTCTAAATCAGCACTTAGGGAAATAAACCTAGACTGTTCACTGAAAAGTCTGATAGCAAAACTAAAAGTCCAGTACTTTGACCACATAATTTAAAGAAAGGATTTACAGGAGAAGACGCTGATTTGGGTAAAAAATAAAGGCAAAAGAAGGTGTGGCAGAGGCTAAGATGGATATACAGCATTACTGAAGTAATACGTATGAATTTACAAGAACTAAGGAAAGCAACTGTTAGCAGACAGTCCTGGTGTGCTACAGTTCTTGAGTCAGGCATGACTAAATGGCCGAACAACAAGTGTAAGAAAAGGCATTTTACTGATTTAGAGCACTTAACATATGTGTTTCCTATTCTGTCACCATTAAGGTCCTTTTAGTTATTGTACTTTAGTTTGCTTTATACACTAGGTTGTATTCCTGCGAGTGGAAGGATTTAGCTGTTATATTGTACTTCAACTGCCATATTTACAAGTTAATCTGCTGAACTACCATGTCTGAAAAGACATTTGGCAAATTAGACTCACGAGTTGGTGAACTTATGCTCCCTCTGCTTTGGAAGGATTAAGGCCCTCTTGGTCACCATACTCTCATCTTTTTCTGCTAACTGTTCTATATCTCTTGGACCTAAAATGAAAGGACCTAGTTCTTTCAGTGCAAGAAAAGAACCCTAGTTACAAATAACATAAAACATTACACTGTAAGAAAGGATCTTTTTACCACATCAGGGCTCTCGGGCTAATAGCACCATGGTCTTTGATAAAGTCCTTCTCATTTCTAGAATACTTTGTCTTTTCTGTCAGTTTGGATACAGTCCTACAGAATAAAGATACAAGGCCATATTCAGAAAGTGAGCATAGCAGCTCAATGAAGGCTGTCACCAGCCATCCATAACCCCCACTAAACTGCATCGCCCAATTTATTTATTAAATGATTTGTTAACCAGATAGGTTGGCTGGTCCAAGGATCCTTTACAGCCATGACTGCACACTGCAGCATATTATACAGTAACAAGCTAAAGAACCTGTTAGCATTCTGTTATCATATGTGATTATTTCCACAGAACTACAGTTTTACCATTTACACTTAAGAATTATGAAGAATTATTTTCCATTTACCGTGAGTAATGTTATACAGATATGTGTATAACAGTAATGACATACTTTTCAAATACACCTAAATAAATCACAAACAGGCATCCAAATGCAGCAATCATGAATAACTAATGAGGTTTTTGAGTACTGCATCAAATCTTACAGTGACTTGGCACAGCCTTGCCTTAGCAGCCTGGTGATATAATGATGTCAGTAGATGGTGGTGACATTGCCACCAGTGAAACTTGACAAATGGTTAAGCAAATTCTTCTATAAAATAAAAAAAGAGAAATACATTTAAAAAAGTACTGACAATTAAATCATTGTACAAGTTGTTGCACAAAGAGTCAACATGATTTTCCATACATTGTATAATCTGAATTGATATTAATACAGAACTTCGGCATACTATACTCATTTTAACCTGCAACTCATCTTTGCCGAAATTTGTTTATGAATTTGCCTTTTAGCATCTAAATAATCTTAAACACAAATGGCTGTTTACAACTATGACACATTTTGTGAATCACAATCAATCATTGCACTTGTGCTTAGTCATAATTAATTATTCTGGTATGCACATCATTTATGACTTCATCCCTTGTTCCTTATACAGTATGGAAAATAGCCTGGTTACAACTCACTCTTCCAGAGCATGCTATGACAAAGGCCTTTTCCACACATCAGTATTAAGACAATATATCCTTGTTGTAATCACTAAGGTCCTTGTTTTATTTGTTAAACTTGACCGTCACGTAATAATTATTGACTAACCTCCTTCAGCATTTACATTCTCTACACTCCTGCTATTCTAGTCTGCACCATGAATGCAATTTTTTTTCCTTAGTCTGTATTGTACAGATTAATGTTTTGCAGCATTTCTATTTTTTACGAAAAGGATCCGAAATACTAACCCTAAATCTAAACCTGCAAAGCATAGTCAACAAAGCTGAAGAATTACACTCCACCCTATCCCATTATAACTCTGATATTGCTGTTTTAATGGAAACTTGGTTAAAGGCACACACATTACTGAGAACAAAATTACAGCACCTGGTTACAACATTAATAGAGAAGACAGGAAGGTAAAAAGAGGTGGAGAGGTAGCGATCTTATTTAAGAGCAGTCTCACACTTTTACCACAAAGCCTACACACAGATAACCTCAAAAACATAGACATTCTACCTACTAAACTTCAACTTAACCAAAACAAATTTATATCCATTATAGTTATCTATGTCCCACCCAGAAACAGCATCTCCACTATAGAGCACATCATCCAGTCTATATCAAATTCCATAACCCAAGAAACTATCATTATGGGTGACTTTAATATAGACTGGACAACATGTAATTCACATAACCCTAGCAATCACATCAACCTCTGTGGCTTCACACAACTCATTCAAGATACAACATGAATAGATAAAAACTCCAACCATCAATCTATACTGGATTCGACACTAACCAACAAATGTCAGAATTATCAGATTAGTGCCTGTTTACCCAGCAGCCTTAGTGACCATATGTCAACCTATCTATTGAGAAGAAACATCAATACTGTCAAGCTCACCACCTTTTGTCAAATCCACAGTAAAAAAAAAAAAAAACTTTAACCCCCAAGACCTAATCAATACCCTAAAAATGTAACTGGTCTCTACTAAAAAACCTGTCCCTTGATGCTGCAGTAGATCATTTCAACAGTACCTTCCTTGAAATTCTAAACAAATTGCCCCCCCCCCCAGGTCAATTCATATTAAGGCCACATACACACCATGGCTAACTAACAACACCAGAATGCTCCTTAGGAAAAGAGACAAATCTTGGCACACATGGCTGACCTGTAAAACCCAAATCAACCACATCACATTCCAGCAAATTAGAAACAAGGCTAAACATCAAATCAAAGAACTTCTACTATAACCTTCAACATAAACACCAGCATTACTCCCCAAAATTTTGGAATACCATAAATGTCATTATCCCCTATGACATTCCACTACCCCTTTTCCCAAATTACCACACTCTCCTACCGCTAATAAATACTTCACTGAAAGTGTACTATCTCTAATTAAAAGTAATTCCACAGAACCATCACTAGCCTTCAAACTTCTTAATATTAACTACAGCTCCTTCTCCTTTCAGCCTGTTCCCACAGCTACCACTAAGAAACTACTAAAAAAACTCAAACCCTCTTCAATAGCAGCTGACAAGCTACCAGACGAATATTTAAAACTAACAGCTGAAGCCATATCTTATCCAGTGTTGATCCTTATTAGCAGGTTCATAGCAGAACAACATGTCCCAGCAATATGGAAAATCACACACATTATCCCCTTACACAAAGGCAGAAATTCCACAGAGCTGACCAACTACAGACCAATCACTATTTTAGCTCCAGTATCTAAACTCCTTGAAAGATGTATCCACTCCCAACTGATTCATTATCTTACCTTCAACAACATGCTAGCAAGATGTCAACATGGCTTTCGCCCCATCATAGTACCATAACTGTATTCCTCAGTTTCACCAATACCATCAACCAACTCAGAAACAATGGTAAAATAGTCTCTGTTGTCTTCTAGACATGTCCAAGACCTTTGATATGGTCACCCACCCCAAACTATTAAATACACTCTCCAAAATGAACCTCAGCCCCTCTGCACTTCAGTGGTTCTGAAGCTATCTACAGGACCACCAACAATCTTTAAAATGGTTTAATGTCCTATCCCCCCTCTTCTCATCACACTAGGAGTACCTCAAGGCTCAATTCTTGGGCCACTATTCTTCACTATTTTTACAAACAACCTCCATAGTGCTACCCCACAGGCTTCAACTATCCAATATGCAGATGACAAAACACTTATATGTGCTGCTAATAACCTGCAACACCTCCATGATATAACCTAAAAATCATTCTCAGATACTGAGCTATGGCTCTCTAACCATCAGCTCAGACTCAACCCCAATAAAACAAAACTCATGATCTTCCAACCCACTAGATCCCCCATCCAGCACCTTCTATATTACAGCTAGGAATAATACTAAAATTAATGCTGATTCACAAACAAAACTACTAGGAGTAATAATAGATAACCTAAGATTTGACCTACATATAGCACAAACAATTAAGAAAGTTCACAAAAAATGGGTACTCTTTACAGAAATAAAAAGTATCTTACTAACACCTCTAGGGTTGCCATTGCTGACCCATCTTCTATCAACACTTTTGTATGGTTCTCCAATTCTCACCCATAGCCAGCTTTAGGCACCAGCGAACCCTGTGGTTGCTGGGGGACTCCTGTTCCTGGGGGCCCCCAACCACTGCAAGTTATCTTATCTTGATATTTTGTAACATGTCTGTCAAAACAACAAAAGCTAGTACAGGAATATTGTGTATTTAATAAACCAGGTGGATAATAATCTTTTTCCTTTAAAATTCAAAGATATCACTGGTTATAGTAACAGTGTTTTATCAAGCAACAGCTTTTACAATTCCATTAAATATTTTACCACTGACATAGTGCCCCTGGCTTAGTTAAACCCTGCTGGTGGACATTCTCTCCACTAACACTAACGACATATCCAGCCATAGGTAACTGCAATACATATAGCTGCAAGAGGCCCCCCAATCATCCTTGACTGCATGGGGGCCCCACTAAAGCTGTGGCTGATTGGAAAAAAGAGGAGGAAAAAAATGTATTAATTTCCTGATTAGGCTGGTTAACCTGAACAGGGCTGTGATATGACTCTGTTAGAGTAAAGCTGGTAATGAATATAGGCAAGGAAAGCACTAGAGAGATCATCAGCCCAGCATGACTAATCTCAATGCATACCTTGGAATTTAAGAACAGCTGATGCTTCTGATCATCAGGGATGGTTTTCTCAAATAAAGAGTTTTATAAACACTGGCAGAAGAGCAGATACTATAACTCCCAACTTCTTTTCTGAAGAGTTCAGTGCAATACCAATAATACCAGAATAAAGGCTCAAAATCAGGAACATGTTGTAAATATTACCCTAATGCAATTAAAAAGTTAATAGAATAACACATTTTGCATCATCATGCATTTTTTGCTCAATAAGTATAAAACTCTGCAGTCCTGAATGATTCACAAGCAAATCAAACTTTTTATGAAGGACAGAGCAAAATTATGAACAAAACCAGGAAAGGTCTGTGAAATCAGGGACAGTGACAGGTTTGCGTTACTCCTCGTTGAGGTAAATAAAAGTGACTTACACCTGCCACTGTTTAACTGCTATGTAGCAGTCACTGATCTGGTGTGCCAATAGCAGTGATATAAAACTAGTATTGCTATGGCTTATACGTGTGTGTGTGTGTGTGTGTGTGTGTGTGTGTGTGTGTGTGTGTGTGTGTGTGTGTGTGTGTGTGCGTGTGTGTGTGTGTGTGTGCATTTGTGTCTGTGTGTGTGCGTGTGTGTGTGTGTACACGTGTGTGTACAAGTGTGTAAGCATCAGTGATTTTTATCTGTGTGCGCACACCCAGTAATGCCAGGACACATGCATTATTTTTCTGGATATCAGTAAAAAATGTAGCTGACAAGTAATTATATTTCAATAGTGAGGCACAAAATATGTCACAGAACATTTAGACACTTAGATCTTCTAAGAATCTGGGGGGCCCCACTCCCCAGATTATGTAAATGGATACAGGGGTTCATAGGTAGGTACTAGGCCATAGGTCCTGGGGCCTATACAAGCCCAGCCAAAAAGGTACACTAACTTTTGCCACCCAAGAAAATTATTTTCCTGTGCCACTGTCGAGCAGAGCCACAGAGGTGATCCCCGGGGTGAATTTCCTATTTCCCATCCAATCATCAAGACTTTTGTTGAAGAGTGCTAATGAGGAGCTTTGTTTGACATATATAGGTAGTTTATTCCAGAGTATGGGCATGTTCTGTTTATTGTGGTGACAAGGTTTAGGTCCCTAGAGCATGTAGCTCAGAGTGATTGTGATTTCTTTAAGTGGAGCATGTCCAACAGCTCTGGGTTTGACATAGCTTTGTATGTTACGCAGAGATCACCCCTGAGTAGGCGATATGCGACGGAGTAAAGCTGGAGTTTTTTGAGACGGTCTGCGTAGGGCATCTGTTTGAGGCCGGTAATCCTCTTTGTGAGGTATTTCTGTGGCCTTTCCAGTTGTTGTAGGTGTCTTGTGAGGTACATACCAAAAGGAGCTTTGTACTCTATAATGGGTCTAATGAGTGATGAGTAGAGGGGAACAATGACCTCTTTTTTTCTGGATGAGAAACCTTTTGTGATGAGGTGTACCACGTAGAAGGATTTTCTGACTACTGTGGCGATATGATTATCAAAGGAGAGACTACTGTCCACCTGTGTCCCAAGGTCTCTTATCACACTTTCTATGTTAAGTATACTACCGCCTATGGTGTAGTTCATGGGTACAGAGTTTTTACCAAAGGGGATGACAATGCACTTTTTGGCATTGAGCTTGAGGCCATGGCTTTGACAACAGGCATCTGTCTCAGTGAGGCCCTTTTGTAGGATGTCCACATCATTATGAGTTTTGATTATGGCTCCTAGTTTGCAGTCATCTGCAAACTTCATTAGCCAATGACCTTCTGTGTTAGCCTGTACTTCAGAGAAGTAGATACCAAACAGGAGAGGACCCAGGACTGAACCCTGTGGTACTCCACTTGCCACTGGTCTGAAGTTGGATTTGGAGTCTGCTACTTTCACAGTGAGCCAGTTGGCAACCTATCTTGTGACATAGGGATTTATACATAGTTTAGTGAGTTTATTCTATAATTCCAGAGTGGGGGATGGTGTGGAAAGACTTGGCAGGATCTAGATAGGCTGTGTGAGCCACCTTACCCTTGTCTATGGCTTTAGTGACTTCTTCAAAGAAGTCTATCAGGTTTAGGAGACATGATCTGCCTTTTACAAACCCGAACTGGGTGGGGTATAGAGTTTGGAGATTACCAATGTCTTTGTTTATAAGTTCCATGATGATACGTTCCATGGCCTTGCAGACCAGGCTTGTCAGGCTAATGGGGCGGTAGTTCCCAGGGTCCATGGTGGCTCCCCCCTTGTGGAGTGGGATAACCGTTGCTGTGCGCCATTCAGCAGGCACAAAGCCTGAGGTGAGGCTATGACTGAACATGGTACTTAGGTGGGGTGCCAGTTCGTTCTGTAGTTCATGTAGAACACAGCCTGGGATGTTGTCTGGTCCCATGGATGCTGTGTTCTTGGCTTTGAAGAGTGTAGTTTTTACCTGTGCAGTCGTGATTACAGGAACTTTGCATTCTTCCGGTATAGAGATAGGCTCTTTAGGGGTTGAGAGGGGGGTAAAGTTAGCACTGAACCTATCTGCCAGGATGTTGGCAATATAAGTTGGGTCTGTATATTTAGTGCCATTGTGCTGCAACTCACAGCAAAACTGAGTGTTGCCACTGAGATTTTTGACATAGCTATAGAATGCTTTGTGGTTGTCTTTAGAATCAGTGGCGATTTTGTTTTCGTAACTAGCTTTGGAGGATTTTATCAGGGATCACAGCTTCTTACTGAGACTGACCAGGGAGCTCCTCCACTCATGGGATTTTACTCTCTTTTGCAACAGTTTCTTCCTTCTGTTGTACAGTTTGTTTATGGCAGGGGACCAACACATTGGCTTCCTTTTTTTGGAGGATAGCGTCTTGGTTCTGTTTGGGATAGCATGATCCATGCACTCATGTAAGTGCTTATAAAGTTCACCACTTCTGTCTTAAGAAGCATGAAGTTGGCTTTGGAGAATTTTTTTACCATGGTTTCCTTAATGGGGGGGTGGGGGCAGGATGTGGATATCTAGGGTAATTAGCTTATGGTTGGATCGGACCAATGAGGCGTTGACTTCAGGTGTAGAACATTGGTCACTCAAGTTGGCAATGACTAGATCTAGGATATTGTTGCCCTTGGTGGGAGTGTGGATAAGTTGATACAGGGCATTGGAGTTTATGAACTCCAGAAAGCGTTGAGCGAAGGAGTTGGTACATGAGTAGTTTTCCCAGTTAATGGTGGGGTAGCTGAAATCACCAATTATTAGGGTGTTTGGTTGAACCCTAATATTTTCCAGTACATCAAGAAAAGAGGAGTGGGAATCCTGGGTCATGGTGGGTGATCTGTAGCAAGCTACAATTTGGATTGCAGTTTTGCCCAGAGTTAGTTGCACTTGGATAACATTGGCTGCATTATGCTGAGCAACTAGCCTGGAGGTGTGAATATCCTTAATGAATATGGACAGACCTCTGCCTTTGGTGTTCCGGTCCAGGTTACTTGGCTGAAAAGTGTTGTATGAGTTATAGCCTGGTAGTGCAGGAGTGCTCTCTGGAGCCTTGAACCAGGTCTCAGTCACTGCACAGATATCAATGTTCTCCATTTTAAGGAGTGCCTCGAGTGAGTGCATTTTGAGATTTAAACTTCATCACCCTCTGTTTTTGCTTGCCTGTTCCTGTTATGGTGGTGAATTTGTCATTTGAACCTTGCCTAAAAAAGGCAGTATAGGGGCGGCAAGAACCTTAGACAGTATCCAGAATCCCAGGGGTGACAGATGCAGGCCATCTCTGGCAAAGCATCGTGGTCTGTCGACCATGTCATCCCAGGCAGACAGATACTGGATCCCTTTAGAATGGCACCAGAAGCTTAGCCAATTGTTGAAGTCAATCATTTTGTCCTTGTACTGCGGCATCATTCTGGGTGATGGCAGAATGCTACTCAGGGCTAGAGTGGGAAAAGGAAGAAAAGCTAGTGTGCATAGTATGGGGAGCCCAAGATGGGGGAAAAACAGGGGAAGACTGGAGGGTATGTGTGTGTCGGGTGGGGGGTGCTGAAACAGTAGGCTTAGGGTGCCATTTCACCTAAGTCCAGACATGTACATAAAGTTGCTGCAATGTATCATTGTTGCAACTAAATGCCAGTAACTGTAAATGTCCCTTTGTGAGATGGTCCAACATAGTGTGGTAAACAGGCCTGTTGTAATGTAAGTACATTATAGTTACAAGTCAGTCTGTGCATACTACACTGAAAAGTTTGCAGTATGAACTAAAATGTTGCTTAGGAAGGGTGGCAGTGAGAAGGTGATATGTAGATTTGAAGTCCCCAGAGGGCCCCCAACTTGACATTTGCTGGGGGCCCCCAAAATGCTAATACCGGCCCTGTTCACACCAACCTTAAAAAGAAAGATTTAATTAAACTTGAAACATGCCATAATAAAATAGCTAAATTTGCAACTGACTGCCCACATCATACCCACCACTGTCACTCCTTAAAAAAACTCTCCTGGTTGGAACTCCCACAACTTCTGTCCTATAACCAATTAACCTTAGCACACAAACTAGTATATCAACCTGAGAAATACCCTGCCTTTCTAAATATTTTCCAGCCCTATACCACAAACTGAAGTCTTCGCTCAACAAATAAATCTCTACTACAAGTGTAAAAACTCAAGAAGCCGTAACCAGTGACACAGAGAGTATTAAAACTTTACTTTACTGAAACAAATTCAAGTGACTTAAGCGCTTTTCGTCAGGTCTATTACCTGACTTCTTCAGAGTCTCACTCATTATGACAACATTTACATTTATATATTAATTACATAATTGAATAAATAGAAAGATACAAATTCATAAAATGAGAACCTGCTTGACATTGTTGACTTTAAATTTAAAAGGTAAATTTCCGAACTCAAATATGGATGGTAATTTTACATAAGGACATAAAATAATATATGTATTTTTTATAATATACATGACAAATTAGATTCACAAATCCTAATGTATTAAATAAAATAAAAATAGTAAAATAGTAAAGTAAACATGGTTGTAAACCTTCCAGTCCAAGCATGTTAAAAATTCTACACAGTTACAATAATGCAACAAACTGTCCTTCACCTTTGTAAACTTCTCAGTTTCAGCAAACTAGAGATTGAGCAAGTATCATTTAAACCTGGGTAGCAATATGCATACAACCTCACCTGCCAGCGTAATTCAGCTTCCTCTAACTGTAGGGGTCTTGGGCCACCCCTCTGGTTAACTGGGATGTGGTCTATAGCAGTAAATTTAAAATTATGATTGGGATTAATAACAGTGTGTTTTGCTAGAGCGTTTTCCATTTTTGATGTTTTAATAGCGTATAAATGTTCGTATATACGCTCTCTCATTCTTCTAATAGTTTTCCCAATATAGAATGCCGAGCATTGTTTACATCTAGCTAAATACACCACGTAGCAAGAATTACAATTTAGTTTAGAGTCTATTCTGTATGTATGATTATTTATACAGAATTGTGCACCCTCCTCAACATGCTTGCAAAAATTGCAATTCTGACATTTATGCATACCTACATTTGCCTTGTAGCATATTTCCTTGGATTCCAACATGTTTTTTAAGTTCTTTCCTTTCTTATATACTATCTTGGGGTAAGGACCTATTTTCTCATAAATGTCAGGGTACGCTCTAAACAATTCCCAATTCTTGAATATAATGTCTGTACATAATCGGCTACCTTTACTAAATGTTGTAATAAAGGTTGGTTTACAGGTCCCATCAGTCCCTGTTACAAATTGTAAAGTTGGATTTACTGATGTATCATGCACATCTATCACACCAAAATCATCAGTCAAGTTGGTCCATGAATTAGTTAGGGAACCCATAGTAGTGTTACTTATGTTGTTAATAGTACTAGGCAGTAATGGAGAGTAAATGTGTTGACATCTTTTATCAGTGACCTCTTGTATTAATTCGTCCAACAGGTCAATAGGATATCCACGGGCAAGAAACATGTTTTTTAAGGTTAAACATTCAGTATGGAAGTCACTGTCCAGCGAAACCATTCTAGCAGCACGGACCAGCTGTCCTTTGACAACTGATCTTTTTTGAAAGAATAGATGACAGCTGGTAAAGTGTAAGAAAGTATTTGAATATGTTTCTTTCCGGTGGATTTTGGCAGTGTAACAATGGAGTGTTAAGTCCTTGCATAACTTAACATCCAAGTAGGCAATATTCTCAGTTGAGAATGTGTGTGTAAACTGTAAGAAGGTGGTACATTGATTGAAATACTGGACCATCCTTTTTACCTCACTCTCACCTGCCTTCACAAGTACAAAGATGCCGTCCAAGAACCTGGTATATAGTACAAAAGATTCGATGTGTGGGTTTAACTGTGGGAAAACATAATGGGACTCCCAATAAGCCATAACCAGATTTGCTATGCTTCCACCACATGGGGATCCCATAGCTACGCCCACTTTTTGTTTGTAAAATGCGTTCCCAAAGATGAAAAAGTTATATGACAGAATCAAGTCCCCTAATAGGGTGACTAGATAAATTTCCCTGTCCGGTGCATCATGTTTTTTCATCATGTAGGAAACCCACTCCAACGCTATATCTTGAGGTATACTACTATACAAGTCCTTGACATCTATTGTTACAAAATTTGCCTCGGTGTCAAATTCAGTTGCTCTCACTGCGTCAAGAAATGACCAAGAGTCCTTAGAAATATGATGTTCCATAAGGACATATTTTTGTAGAATGTTGTCAATTAATTTTGCGCATGTATAAGTAGGGGTACCTCTGCTGTCCACTAAAAGTCTGAGTGGTGGGTTGTCTATACTTTTGTGTATTTTCGGGATACCAAAGACACATGCATACCTGGGATAAGATGTAACCAGGTATGCATGTGTCTTAGAGTCAATTCTACTCTCTATCAGTAAATCCTCAATGGTATCCTTAATCAATTTATAAGCTCCGTTAACCTCTGACCTAGAACTAAGGTCATATCTATCAGAATTCAGTACATCATACATTCGCTTCTCGTAGTCGTCTGTAGTAAACACTATTAATCCACCCCCCTTGTCCGGTTTACAAAAACGCAAGTTTTGGGTACCAAGGAATTGTATAAACTCCATGTCCTCTTTAGAAGTGTTGTTACTGCCATACTTGTGTGATTTACCCAAGTTTAGGTGTCTCAAATCAAGTTCACAACACTTTTCAAATATTTCCAATACAGGGTGAAGTGGAGGGTTAAAGGTGCTTGGTATATGCAATCTATTTGAGCCAGTTGTGTCCAACGAATCCCCTATTAATACTTTAAAATTTAATTTTCTAACAAAAAGTTTGACATCCAATATTGTGTTAACAGTGTTAATAGGCTTAGTTGGTACAAAACTAAACCCCTTGGCCAATAATTCCACCGTATTGGTATCAAACGTAACATCACTAAAATTGTATAAATTAAAGTCACCTAGTTCGTTTTTAAATATTTCTAGTAAGGGTGAAGTTATAGTTGTGTTACTCAATGACACCAAGGGATTGTCATTAGTCAATCCTACACCAGACCCATCAATGTCACCCAGTTCGGTAAACAAATCTGGGACCAGATGGTCAATAAATGAAAATTCGTCAGGACATTGTACATCATCACACAAGTTAAAATCTACTTGTTGTTTGTCCATCTCTGTCCAAATTTGTTTTGGTAATTGTTCTTGTTCTTTGGTCTTGCACCTAAAAAAGAAAACCTTTCAGATGCATTATTGTTAGTAGTATAATCACCCACCCGGTGGTTATTCCCACTTCTTAGTCTTTGGCTCCATGGTGTACTGGTTGCCTCACCAAAATTGTCCAAGTTGCCTACTCGCTCCGTGTTGTCAGGCCCTCTGTTTAATCCGTGCATATGCTGTGTGTTGTCAGTTTGTGGTGTAACAGATCCTAGTTGGTCATTTGATGTTTCATTTAAACCAAAATTAAGCAAACCTTTCTTCCAAGTCTGCCCGCTCGGTGGTTTAGGGTAAGCCATCCCTATCCTGTAGTCATGACTGTCCCTATTCAGTTTTTTAATTTTCTGAAGGTTAAGTTTAGCCAAATGTTCATCTATACTTACGAATATTCGATCATATTCGTACTTATATCTGTTGAACTGTATGTCAACAGATATAGATCTGTCCAACTCAGTCATATATTGGCTTAATTCAGCAATCCAAGTGTTATAATGTTTCACGAATAAAGCTATTAATTAACTCCTTGTGAAAAATCGAGCCAGCTTCCAAACCTTTAGGGACAATTCTCCGTGCCAGACATTCGTTGA
Organism: Protopterus annectens; assembly: GCF_019279795.1. Classification (NCBI taxonomy): domain Eukaryota; kingdom Metazoa; phylum Chordata; order Ceratodontiformes; family Protopteridae; genus Protopterus; species Protopterus annectens. The sequence goes on from NC_056734.1 coordinate 154,632,594, forward strand.
AATAAGCCACTTCTAATTGTAACTTTTTATATTTCAACAGACAAGCATCAAAAAGTTTTAATTTAGATGTAATATTGTCCTTGTCGTTGACGTTGTCATTACTACTAACACAGTCATGACAGTTAGCACGCACAGGGCTTGAAACCTCTGCCAAACAAAAATGGCTTTTAAGCCAAGGTGGTGATTTATCAGAAACTTTTTTATTATTATTATTATTGTTACCTTCATTTGTTTCAACCAGTCCCGTAGTTGAAGTCAGTGGTTCTGCAGTACCAATTGGTGCATGTAAAACTTGAGTTGTACCCGTTTTATCCAATTCCATCCCGAAAGTGGTTAAATTTCCGTTAACCGAAAAAATGTTGTTTCCTGATGATACTCCATTTGGGTTTTCAGGTACACATGCTCCATTTAAATTTACCGGTACAAATGAAGGACTTTCCGTGTTAGTATGATGCTGAAGTTTGTTCAAAGTATTTCCGTCTGTTGTCAATGAATGTTGAATCACGTTTCTGTTTTGTTGATTTAGAGTGCCGTTAACTGTATGCGGTATACTCTCACTGGTAGGGTTCGATGTATCAACCTGGATGACCATTTCGTAGTTCTGGTTCCGCGTCTGATTCATATCCATTTTGTAGCTGTTAAACGTAGTTAATTGAAGCATCAAGGAGTCAACAGTCTTAGAGTAAGCTTCTCGGAATTCACGGTTTCTAACGTTCTCCGAGTCGATACCGTCTAGTCTTGAGTGCAGGTTCTCAAGTTTCTTATTAATAGTTTCCAACATGTTTCCGACGACCGTGTGTGCTTCCACATCCAATAAGTCCTCGGCCAAGGTATTAAGTGTACTAAGTTTAAAAACTGCCGGTGTATCATCCGGCTGAAAAGAATCAGTGTCACTGGGTTTACGGAATGCCATAACCAACCGCAAAGAAACAAAAAGGCAAACAGTTCCAACAGCAAAAACTCAAGAAGCCGTAACCAGTGACACAGAGAGTATTAAAACTTTACTTTACTCAAACAAATTCAAGTGACTTAAGCGCTTTTCGTCAGGTCTATTACCTGACTTCTTCAGAGTCTCACTCATTATGACAACATTTACATTTATATATTAATTACATAATTGAATAATTAGAAAGATACAAATTCATAAAATGAGAACCTGCTTGACATTGTTGACATTAAATTTAAAAGGTAAATTTCCGAACTCAAATATGGATGGTAATTTTACATAAGGACATAAAATAATATATGTATTTTTTATAATATACATGACAAATTAGATTCACAAATCCTAATGTATTAAATAAAATAAAAATAGTAAAATAGTAAAGTAAACATGGTTGTGAACCTTCCAGTCCAAGCATGTTAAAAATTCTACACAGTTATAATAATGCAACAAACTGTCCTTCACCTTTGTAAACTTCTCAGTTTCAGCAAACTAGAGATTGAGCAAGTATCATTTAAACCTGGGTAGCAATATGCATACAACCTCACCTGCCAGCGTAATTCAGCTTCCTCTAACTGTAGGGGTCTTGGGCCACCCCTCTGGTTAACTGGGATGTGGTCTATAGCAGTAAATTTAAAATTATGATTGGGATTAATAACAGTGTGTTTTGCTAGAGCGTTTTCCATTTTTGATGTTTTAATAGCGTATAAATGTTCGTATATACGCTCTCTCATTCTTCTAATAGTTTTCCCAATATAGAATGCCGAGCATTGTTTACATCTAGCTAAATACACCACGTAGCAAGAATTACAATTTAGTTTAGAGTCTATTCTGTATGTATGGTTATTTATACAGAATTGTGCACCCTCCTCAACATGCTTGCAAAAATTGCAATTCTGACATTTATGCATACCTACATTTACCTTGTGCCATTTCACCTAAGTCCAGACATGTACATAAAGTTGCTGCAATGTATCATTGTTGCAACTAAATGCCAGTAACTGTAAATGTCCCTTTGTGAGATGGTCCAACATAGTGTGGTAAACAGGCCTGTTGTAATGTAAGTACATTATAGTTACAAGTCAGTCTGTGCATACTACACCGAAAAGTTTGCAGTATGAACTAAAATGTTGCTTAGGAAGGGTGGCAGTGAGAAGGTGATATGTAGATTTGAAGTCCCCAGAGGGCCCCCAACTTGACATTTGCTGGGGGCCCCCAAAATGCTAATACCGGCCCTGTTCACACCAACCTTAAAAAGAAAGATTTAATTAAACTTGAAACATGCCATAATAAAATAGCTAAATTTGCAACTGACTGCCCACATCATACCCACCACTGTCACTCCTTAAAAAAACTCTCCTGGTTGGAACTCCCACAACTTCTGTCCTATAACCAATTAACCTTAGCACACAAACTAGTATATCAACCTGAGAAATACCCTGCCTTTCTAAATATTTTCCAGCCCTATACCACAAACTGAAGTCTTCGCTCAACAAATAAATCTCTACTACAAGTGTCTAAATCCACTAATACAATAGGGGACTCCCTATTTTTTCATCATGCAACAATAAGGAGGGATTCATTACCTCACAGCATCAGAACCAACACAAATACCAACCAATTCAAAAAGATTCTTAAAAATGATCTTAATGACACCTGGCTTTGTTCCTGCACTACTCCTGGTTAACTAGCTTTAACAGTTTCTGGACATACTTTTTCTTCTTCCCTGACCACCTCATTATATATGCGCTCTCTCATACCTAGATAATGTCTAACCTTATCCAATTTCCCCCTACAAACCCTTCATCAGCTTACTTTGTTAAAATACAGTGGCCGGGATTCACTAATCCTCAGTGTAAGACTAACTAAGTCTTACACTGAAACTGCAGTGTAAGGGTATGATGTCAGCGCGTCATGCATATTCATAAGGGCGTGCTGACTCAACTCTAAAGCTTACACGGAGCATGCACGAGTGGCAGGGGGCTTCAGACTGCTGAGCAGTCCAAATATCCACTCCCCTGCAAGTGCCTAAACTGCAAATGTCAACTGAAATGAGTGAGTCCACTCGAATGTCCACATACCCAACACTACACTCCCCCACATTCTAAATCCCTGTACAAGTTTAAAATGTAAAGGTTTCCCTTTTTTTTTTTTTTTTATTATTCCCGATATAGCTGCCCGTATTTGTGCGTGTATGCGTGGGTTTGCCCATTGCTTAGCTACAGGTAGCAGTGTAGACATCGAAGAGGATAATAAACTATTTATATGCAAATTAAGCCAAATAGCAATAGCGTAGTGGTAGAGCCCTTGCACAATGAGGAGGCATTCCCAGTTCAAGTCCCGCCACTCCCCTACCTATTTTCTGTCGGAAATGTGTGCATAAATAGAATTCCTGACATTTACCTTTTAAATTTCAGTAAAATGCATTGAAATGGCCTATGTGGCAGTGAACGATATTTTATATATATTTAAGAATGTGGAATGGTCATGCATACTGATAAATGCATAAGTAACGTATCTTAAGCAATGTGAAGCACTACTAAGCAAAGTTCACTAATATTAAGCACAGTTAAGTACAATTGCTCATAGCTGAGCACTGCTTTAACTAGCGCAATAGTTTTGGGCGGAGCTGCGCATCGTGCCAACTAGCGCAAACAAAACATGTTCACGTGGAGCTGTGCACCGCACTAACTAGTGCGATGTTGGGCAACATCGGGCAACGTCGGGCAGCGTAGAGCAACACAGAGCAATGTCGAGCAACATTGGGCAAACTTGAGCAAAGTCAGCTAAACACAGCCACACCTCCTAGCCAGTCTGGCCAGTAGTAAAATAAAAAGCAATGACAGGCCTCGAACCCGGGATACTGTGCACCATAACTACAGTACTAAACCACTAAGCCATGACAGCTTTAAATATGGATGCATTACCAACACACTCATATAAATCAATAGAAGTTTACCCATTGCTATGCTTTTAGCTGAGAATTTTCAAAACCAGCCAATCACAAATAAGTGCAGGAAATGAGGCATATTTAAGCTCCATAGGTGGGAATAATTGCCATAACTGGTTGTAGCTCCCATCTGCAGACAGTATGGTTGGTGTTGGAGAGGGCTCTCATTTTCGAGCACAACAGTGGGACATTGAGGAGTCAAACGTAATGGTTTGGCTCCTCATCCATCATCATGATGCATGACTCCTGCAGGGCCAGTTTCAGGGCACTGAGTACAAAGCGGACGCCTGGAACCGTCTAGCACATGATCTCACCAGTGCCACAGGCATCCCTCAGACTGGTGAGCAGGTCAGACATCACTTCTCAGACCTGAAGAGACGCAAGGAGAACCGACTGAACCAGTGGATACAGGAGGCCCGTGAAATGGAAAATGCCCCACTACTGAGTATGTAGCCATGGAATGAAGTATGTAAGAATTGCTATTGTAGTCTATGTTATGGATAGGTATGTTTCAATATCCCTTCATTTACTTCACAGCTGCAGGTGTCCATGGTGCGAATCAGCAAGCCTATGCAGATAGGCTGCTAAGGTTGTGCCACCAGGCAAGTTAGTAATTATTCTGCATGTGTTGTCATATAAAATAAGTGAGAGAGACTGAAAAAGAGTATTGTAACCCATTAATAAAGGTATAATGAGTGTTGAATAACGTCTCTGCATGTACTGTTATATAAAATAAGTGAGACAGCGTGAAAAGGTGTTGTAACCCATTAATAAAGATATAATATGTCTTGAATAAAAGACCTCTGCATGCACTGATATATCAAATAAATGAGATAGCCACTAGAAAAGTGTGTAATGTAATTAATAAAGGTATAATTCCTAGAGTGTGTCCGTGTCACTTTCTTCGATATGTTCTTGTACCCCTGCATTATAGAAATAGTGCTGCTGTATTAAGCGCAGTCAACCCACACATGGGTAGGCCCATATAAAGTGGATGAAGGGAGTGCCAGTAGCTGTTAAGCATATATACAGTCCTCAACTGTCGGTTCATGGCCGGCATGTACAGGTTAATCTGGCACATGAGTAGCTTGTTATTCTGTTCCCCAGAAATGTCAGTGTGCTGCTAGAAATGTAGGGGGCTGTCAACATATACCTGATAATGTCACCTGAACACAAACAGACATGTAGATATAGAAATATAAATGAAATATATAAATATGTAGCAGTAACATCTGCATCCAGGACAGTTTGTATGTGAGATACAGGTCAGGTATATCAAGAACTAGCAAAACCCATTTTACAATTTAACGGACATTGCCCAGTGTAATAATACATGTAGGGATATATAACTGCAGTCAATAGGAATGTAGTGTAAAATACAAGTATATATAAGTTGTTAATGGAGGTATCTTTTTACACCCTACTGTATGTGCATAAACAATGCAATTCCACAACTCAATGGGTATGTCTAATCTCATAACATATGTTGGGACACATGTCCTTTTGGTTTATAAATATCTGCATTTACTTTGATGCATGTGCCCTGTTCACATACCACAATCTTGGTGGCCTGTTGCCACCAATCAGTCCTGCATGCTGTTGGAATGTCCACTGTTGTTCTATATATGCATGTGTTATGCTTGCTGTTCAACTGTTGGAACTCTGGTGTGTTCGGTTAATGGGAATACTACTGTATGCTGTTACAACTAAATTGGAATGCTGTTGGCTATTACTAACCCATATTGTCATTAAATCCTCCTAAACATAGAATGTATGGGAAGGCCGGTCCCAGTGGACCCACCTGTCCCACCTCAGCTGGCGATGGCACCTAGCATCAGCAGGTCCGGTGCCCAGCCCGGGACCTTCTCCTCCGTTGGTCCTGTGCCACCTTCGGGTGGAAGTGCTGCAGGGGATGGGGCTTGTCCCCCCCCCATGCAAGCGTGGCCGGAGGAGGGCCACCTATCACCCTCCGATCAGTCCGGGCTGTGGTGCGTAGGGAGATCGAGCGTTCAGTCGCTGATCCTCTACGCCAGCTCGAGGCAAGAGTGGAGCGACTCATGTGTGAGCCTGCCCCTCCTACGCAGCCCCCAGCACAGCCACCCTCCAGGCTGTGAAGGTGCAGTGGTGACTTCCCATGGGTGGGGATATCAGTTCCACTGTTGCCATCTGTGGGCTCATGGGCTTGCGATTTCCAAACACCCTTCCCTGTCAATGGTGTTCACCCATCCCATTTGTCATATTCTGCCCCTGTATGTGTGTTGTTTGTCTTGCATGTTTACCTCCCCAACCTACCTCCACAAATATACCTACTTCCCCTACCCCACATTCCACTCTCACCTGAAAAAAAAGGGCAATCTGCTCCCACAAAAAAATTACGCCCCATACATAGCTGCCCATTTTGCACACATGTCCGCTGGACACATAAACTGAAATTTAATTGGCAGTACAACATACTTCGCTGTCCTCACCCCTCTCTCAGGGGTGGAAGGCTTCAAATCTCCATCAAAATTATTAGTATATGCACAGCTGTTGCTGTTAAAGAAATGGGCAGCTATGGACTTCCCTACACCCGTCCTGCACATCCCGAGCTGTTTTCCCTACTGTCTTTCCCTCTTTGTGCCCCTTTTTCACCACTTTCCTATCTCCCCATTTTCTTTTCTTTCAAAGAAATGAGCGTGGGGATTAGCGGGAGTAAGCACTTTTAAGCAGTAGTTAGCGAGTGTGCACTTGTGTGCGCTTAGCTAAGTATTGCTAAGCATCGTGCAAACCCGCGCAAACCCGCTTACAACTGCTTAAAAGTGCCTTAGTTACTCTGTATATCAGGGTCCTTGTTCTACTCAGCAGCAAAATAAAATACCTCTGTCAGTCTCAAACCCCAGACGTTGTACACACTAGACTACATTAAATACCACTAAGCCATGGTAAACATACAACAAATTGGTGCTGAAATCAATATATCATGCATCAGAATGAGTGAACGTAAAGGACAAATAGGAATGCCATAACACAAATCCTGTTCTGTGGATCCTTACCAGCAGTTCTTGTGGAATTGCATTACATGACTGTGAAAAGAGAACCAGCCATATTAGCAGGAAATAATGTTACAGCAGCACTTTACAACCCCCACACAGTATCATAGTAGGACAAACACTAGCATATCTGATTAGGGCAGAGGCCATACTTCACAACTGTGACTACATTTCAGGCATGTCCCTGATTTTGAGACAGGTTTTAGCTGTGTCCATCTGAATCCCTCTGAAAGCTACTGACATTAGGCAGAAAGGTGGTGAATTACACTTAATGAATAATGACAATAAGTAAGAGTTAGACACTGCTTGTACTTCAGGAAATGTTTATTAATCCATATGCTCTGGTTCTCTCAAAGTCCCAACTTAATGTCTCTAATATTGTAAAGGTGTACCTCACTTCTACCTACTTTTCCCAGAGTCTGTTCAAATATGTACCTGAGTGTTTGAGAGGCCTGGCAGAGGCAGAAACACACAGGCATATCAGCTATTCTGCTGTTATACACTGTGCAAATAGCTTTGGAAGGAGTTCCACAAGCATACCCTTATGTAGGAGTACAACACTGAAATACCAAGGGATGTAGCTATGTACTGGTAGCAACCAACTGTGACAACGCCATTGTTCCAGTGCAGAAAAGACCGGTGTGGTGCACAGACAAATAATAACAGGCTAACCTCTGGCTACCATCTGGATAAGTCCACAGTTGGGAGCTACGCAAACAGACTACTTGCCTTGTTAAGCTAACAGGTACATAGCAACCCTTTAAGTCCAGCAAGATAAAGTTCACACATTAATACATAATGCTCTCTGTCCTTCTGCACCCCTACCCAAAATAAACCTGTGTGTTCAGGGTCTACCAAGGATGTAGGCAGGCATACACAATGCTGAAATTTGTCCAGTTTTCTTGAGCAGCCTGTGCTAATGTCAACACTAAAAAAGCTGAAACAATTCAAAGTGGGTAAATTAATATTCACAGTATAGCAGTTCACAAACAGTTCATGTGCCAAATGAATACATCTCAATAACTACTTTTGTATGGCAGTTAATTGTATAAGTAGAAAAGAAACTACATACACCCATGTACCTTGCGTTAGTATTTGTAGGGGTGAGTACAATTCTACACTGACAACTGTGTAGTGGAAGTGGTAACATTCAGGTCTGAGTACAACATTTAAATCACTGGCTACACCCCTAGCTTCAAATATAAGAAGTATACCAACCTTCTGACTTACACAACCATGTCCACAGCAAATAAGAATGGGCCCCACTTTGGAAAGCTGAAAGGGCTACGACTACCTAACATAGCAATTTATAGCATTGGGTTGCTATGACAGTGAGTACTGCAATTACCACACAGCAGGTTGCATGCAATTACCAAATGGTGGCCACCAACTGGTGCAGAGGCCATCACATGCACATGTGCAGTTACCTGTAAAAGCAGGCTGTACTTGATGGCCACACATGCAATCATCCCATTGCAAATGCTGAGAGAGAGAGAGAGAGAGACAGAGACAGAGAGAGGGAGAGAGAGAGAGAGAGAGAACTGCACACCCCCACCCACACCAGTGGAAAAAAAAAAAGCAATAACAATCTAAAATAAAGCCAAAGATACAGCAAAGTGAAAACTACAAACACATACAAAGGAAAGGTATGTAACAGATATGTATTTACTGGCATGTAGTAGATGTATTTGAAGACTACTCTACATACTTTGAAACATCAATATGTGGCAGCAGTACGTATCTATGCACAGATGCCCTGCATAACTACTGCCATGGACAAATCAGTGTGTAGCTGTGTGCAGTGGGACATAACTGTGATATATGTAGCTCAGCATTAAATGTCAAACATCTGAACCATGTCATCTGTGTTCCGTACAGTACTGTGGATAATGGCTGTTTGCTGGTATATGACATGTGGTGGTTAAACACTGTGGGTGTGATTTGTTAGGTTAGCAGTGTCGCAGCCAGTGAGGCCTGCTAAAGCCACATGGGCTGAGAACACCTTCAATGCATTTCGCACAAGACTGTGCAATATCATTACATAACTGTATACCTCACATACTTCGCATAATTGATATTCCCACCATGAAAGGTGGACTGTATATGTGCCTATATGTATATCTATATGTACACCAATAGATGTTTATATGTATGTGTAGATACATATATATATATATATATATATATATATATATATATATATATATATATACATATATATATATATATATATATATATATATATATATATATATATATATATATATATATATAGAGAGAGAGAGAGGCAGGGAGAGACAGAGTCACATTTACTGTGACAGATGCCTGGTGACAAAGCCATGGCCAACAAACTGGTGAAAAAAAACTAATACTCTCAAATGAAAGCTTTCAGAGACATCCCAAAGCCATAAGAACGATAAACAACAAACTGGTGAAAAAAAAACTAATACTCTCAAATGAAAGCTTTCAGAGACATGGCTTTGGGGATGTCTCTGAAAGCTTTCGTTTGAGAGTATTAGTTTTTTTTCACCAGTTTGTTGTTTATCGTTCTTATGGCTTCGGGGATGTCTCTGAAAGCTTTCGTTTGAGAGACAAAGCCATGGCCTCAGTGTCTGAAATTCATTTGCATCCCTTTTGCTAAAAACTCTGTACCCATGAACTACCACATAGGTGGTAGTCGACTTAACACCGACAGTGTGATAAGAGACCATGGGACACAGGTGGACAATAGTCTCACTCTTGATAATCACAGTGCCACACTAGGCATGTAATCTGTCTACATGGCACACCTCATCATAAAAGCTGTGTCATCCAGGGAAAAATAGGTCAGTGTTCCCCTCTAGTCATCATTCACAAAACCCATTATAGAGTACAATGCCCCTTCTGGTATGTACCTCACAAGACATCTACAGCAACTGGAAAGGCCACAGACATATCTCACAAAGAGTAATACTGTCCTCAAACAGGTGCCCTATGCATACCGTCTCACCAAACCACAGCTAATCTGTGTTGCATACCGGCAACCCAGAGGTGACCCCTGCATAACATACAAAGCTGTGTCAAACCCAGAGCTGTTGAACATGCTCCACGTAAACAGATTACTATCCCTACGAGCTACACGCTCTAGGGACCTAAACCTTGTTACCACAATAGACAGATAATGCTGGAGGGATAGATTCCTACCTCAGAGACATCCCATACTGTGGAACAAACTACCTAGCAATAGCAAACAAAGCTCCTCAGTAGCACTCATCATGAATAGTCTTGATTGGATGGGAGATAGGAATTACACCCTGGGAATCACCTCTGTGGCTCTGCTTGACAGGGACACATGGAACTAAATTACATGGGTGTCAAAGGGCAGGGTACCATCTGGCTAGGCTTCTATAGGCCCTAGGGCCAATAGCCTATAACCTACCTATGAACCAATACACATCCACATGTACTTGTTGCAATAATTGCTATGTGAGGTTGACTGAGTGTGATGGTGAATGTGTTGGTGAATGTGTCACAGTTGTGTATATGTGGGATAGCTTAGTGGGAAATTGTTTCTGTCATGGTATTATGGGTCCTAGCTCTGATCCCAGCAAAAGATGTGTATGCTATTGCTAGCCAGAAAAAGCAGTATGGCATACGGTCCGACGTAGTCCCTTTGTGTTAACTGGGGTGTGCCATTTGAGGATAAAGCAGTACATGTATGCTCATTGATTGGTAATGCTGGTGAATCAAACCCCTGTATGAACTGTAGTACTACCTGAAGCTGTAGGCCTAAACAGCACAGTATGGTGTATGTCCACATTGCTTGGAAACACTGTTTTGTGTGTTCCCTGTAGTCCTCACAGATTACATACCTCAGGCATAAGGGTTTGTAAGTACTGACACACAGTACTGTATGGTACACACGTAAAGCTCATCTGGGTTGCCATACCTCTGTGTCCTGTATGTATGTCTGATGTGTGTGTGGGTATGCCTGTAACATGCCCTGGTCATATGTGTGTTACAGGATATGAGTGGGTATCTAGCAACATGTATAGTCTAGTACAGCAGTATGCCACCTATATTCACAAATGTGCACATATTGTAGGCAGGTGTTTTCCATCAACAACTAGTGTGGCATACTGGTAATACTGTAACTGGACTTCAGAATCATTGCAATGGATTACATATTTTGTTATGCATTAGCTGGATATATACCTCCTGTGGCTAGGTGGTGCATTGTGTCGCATACAGTGTGCCATGTACTGTTGCATAGTCTTACATAGTGGTTTCTCTTTGTTGCTGTGTAGAAAATGTTTTAATATATAGAGCGTATCAGGCAGTGTCAGGCAGTTGTGGGTTGAGCACTGATATGTGGTATTGAAAGTGTGTATCCTCTGACAGACAATAGTTTGCTATGTATGGCAGTTCAGTGATATCTGTACTGTAGAATGTTAAGTGTGCCACATGACTTGCTCACACATATTGTTTTCTTGTCTTCCAGGGCCATGTCCTACCATCGCAATCCTGCATACAGCCGTGCAGAGGATGAGATACTAACCAACTCATCGAACAGTACACCCTGCTATTTTCAAGAACCAGCCAGGACCAGCATGAGCGGACTGCACTGTGGCAAGATGTTGTCTGTAGGATAAATGACATAGGCATGCATAACCGGACTTATGAGCAGGTATGACATCACTGCAGTGATTTACTTAGACATGTCCAGCAGCGTGCATCTGATGTCCGAAGGCAACAGCTTGCCACAGGTGGTGAGGTTGCCACCCATCCCCCCTCACCAGAGTGGAGGAGTTGCTCATGAGCCTGGGGGCTTCAAGCCAACAACAACAACAACAGCAGCACACATGCATCATCGTGGAGGCCGGAGCCCCCCAGCAAGTTCACATGGAGCATGCAGGTAAGATGGCATATCTCTAGACTACTGTTACCTCTATTGTTAGATCATGCATATGTGACATGTGTACTGTGTAGTTAGAAGATGTGGTACCTGGTGTTGTTCAATCCTGATAATTTGGAACATGATGTGTAGGCCTGTGACTGTCAACCATTGTGCTACTGTAAGATTGCAAAGCCACAGTAGCAATGCCACAGTTGTTGCCACTGACAAACTCTTTCATATCCTTGTAGGTCCCTCTGGTGTGACAGCAAGGCAGCAGACCCATGCTGGTGAGTGTGTTTTACATTTAATATTGCTAATAAAATGTGCATGTCATAGGTGAGGTGTAGGCCATGTACACATGTAACACACCTACGCATAATGCATGCTGTGCATGTTTGCTGGGAAACTATGCACATCTCAGTAACGTGAGTGGCTTCCTCAAACACATGCAATACACAGAGCATCCCAAACAATTGCAGCTACACTATAGTGGACATTGGATAGGCAGTTGATACACATGCACACGACATACACAACTCCGTTATACTCAGTAAATGTTAATATGCTACACATGATGTATTCAGACACACGCTGTAAGGTCACACTCCAGTATCCCAAATGTCATCCACACAGCACACATAATATACCTGAGGGGTAGAGGCCTATCATGGGGCAGTGTGACACTCTCCAACACGCAACACATTCATGTTAGGCAATGCTCCCTATTGGGCACCTTACAAACCCATGTAACAACTGGCTGTGAAATGGTGAATGTAGCCATGGTACTGTGGTTCAGGTACAGCATGATAGGTGCCGGTCTGACACACATAAGTAGCCATGAGTGACCACATGATGCTGCATGATGATAGCTCATGATACAGCATGCCATCCAGTTACAGTAACCACAGTACTACACATAGCATTAACTGCTTTGTGTGTGTGCAAACATATGCACCGATACACAATATGCACAGCAATCACCATTTGTACAAAGTGACACATATATGCCTTGTACTATTGAGTGTATAGGTCACATGGCACACACTGTGTATGTGTGATGTTTAATGTTGCAATTGTGTTGTAGCATGCCATGTCATGGCTGGCACTGGCATGTCCACAATATGTCCTACACTCACCATAACCACTGTACAATGGCTATGTTGAGCAATGGTATTCCATCAGGTATACATGCATCACTCATCATGTGCGTATACATAGCATGCATGTGCTAAACCTGTGTCCACAATCATCTGCTAAAGACACAGACACTCTAATCAGAAATGGATATCTATGTGACACACAGATACACATTCAGCCATGGTATGTATACCTGTGAGTGATGGTGCACAGGACATTGCAGAGCCTGTAATACTTGCACAGCAATGTTGTGTCCATGTAGACATTGCATTCCAAGGTGAGGACAATCACTGAACAACAATACACATGCATCAAAGTCATGTATGCTGTTATTAACAATGACTGTCTACACTCGCACTGCATGCTGTTGAGCAGCACACATCCTGCATGCTGACACTTGTGATATGACTGTTTGTCTTGTGATACTGTGCCCCACCATCAACCACTATTGGGTATGTTCTGGATTGCTGGTGGTGTGTGTGTGTGTGTGTGTGTGTGTGTGTGTGTGTGTGTGTGTGTGTGTGTGTGTGTGTGTGTGTGTGTGTTTGTGTGTCTCTGTTTAGTGAGGAGTGTATTTGTGTGCATGTGTGCATGTGTTCATGTGTGCATGTGTGCATGTGGTCATGTGTGCATGTGTGCATGTGTTCTGACATCATGTACAGGTCATAAAGTGTGTTTCCTGTCTTCCTCTCACAGGTGCTGAGGTTGGGCTGGTTCACTGCAGCAGGGAAGCTGATGTCACTGGATCAGATAGTAATAATGATGATAGGTGTGTTGAGGCACAGGCATGTTTGCCAGGGTCTGTTGTTAGGCCACCAATCGACAGTACACAGCTGTCCACCCCATCCATGCACACAGTCATATTGCCAATACATCCCTCATCACCAATGCCCATAGCGGAGGGACAGTTTACAGTCGGCAATGGTCAGGACAGTGTGGTACCTATGGCACATGCATCCGGACACAGCAGCCATACCCAGAGAACTGGAACGGTAGCACATAGGCAGATGTCCAGGGGTTCCCATCAGAGCATTGCTGGTCATCATGCCCCTGGCAGACATGCCACAGGTCTAACAACGTCACGCATGTTCCAGGCTGCCATGGAGGCAGAGGCATGTATGGAACGGTACACCAGACAGGGACTAAGGGCTCAGAGGGCACATAACACCACTTTAACTGACAGTATCCGTGACCTAGCAGGTGCCATCCATAATTACACTGAGGTCATGGATAGACGTTGGGGTGAGACATTAGATGTCCTCCACAATGTCATGGCCATGTGTCAGGGCAGTGCGGGACAGGAGAGACATTGACATGGACGTATGCCAGCAACATCAGCAGCTAGAAGTCGCCGTGAACGTCCCTCAAGTCACAGCTGCTCCCGTAGTGCCAGTACCAGCCCCAGCAATGTTGGGGGTGGGCTGTCCATAGACCATCCTAGAAGACCACGTGCACGTGGCTCTGGACAGTCCCAGCAGGGACCTGGGTCCAGTGTACATCCATCTACCTCTGGGGATAGAACACAGTCTGGCTTAGTACCTGATAGTGTCAGTAGCACCCCTGCCAGGCACAGGTACCATATCCATGGCTAGAGATGGTGATCTGTAAAGCTTGGCAGGTACAGTCTGTGGCTGTCCCACAAATACCCGTATATGGCAGCCACATGGTGGAATTGTTTGCATGCAGACACGCACACACATGGACCAGACACCTACGGCTAACACATACCCGCACACATTACATCAACATTGGCCCATACCAGTACTCTTGCCCCTCACACACACACACACACACACACACACACACACACACACACACATACATGTCGATTGGATGGCTCACTGTAGGCCTCTGGCAAACCAACAACACACCCTGTGCATATGATGAAACCTGTGCCACCTCCTGTCATCTGTAACAGCAATGCAGGAACAGGCTACCATGGTGCTGATGCACAGGGTGACTTTATAGCAGTATAGCAATGTTACCATGTTGTCAGCAGTAGAGTGTAATGATATGCTTGAAGGTGTAGCTGAGCAGGCATGATGCATTAAAGCTGTGATTGTCATTGTAGTATTGTTTACACCAGTGTTAGTTAAAATAGTGCATTGTCCACCCACATGCCACTTGGCTGATGTGTGTAGTATTGGCAGCATGTGTTAGAGAGTGGACTGTATGTGTGGGATGTGTGTAGCACAGATTTGCAGGTGTACATTTGTGGACATGGTGGAGGTGCTCTGTCTGCATGTACGTGCATAGTGGACACATGGGCAGGGTGACATGCCCTGTATTACACAGTAACACTCCATAGTTTCTATTGGTGGCCAGTATGCATTGTACTACACACATTTTGGAACCTGACTACACATGTGTGTATGACATGGTTTGACACTGTGCTGTGGGTGACACTGTTAATGTCTGTCATTGTTTTGCATTCTGGTAGTATACATAACTTCAACAGCCTGACCATAACCAATCATTAGATGATGTCTTGACAACTGACACACAGATGTAGGACACACAGCAACATTTGGATCATTCAGGTACTATACTATGCCAGTAACCAGTGGTATTCAACTACACCCATTACTGAGACCACTCCTGTTTGGCATATAGCTCTCTCTTAGGTACAAGCAATCACAGTAGGGATATGTCCGTCCATTCCTGGTAATGCATACTGTGGCCTATAATGCATTCTCCAGATGACACACACATCCTCCACAAGGGTATCATACAGACAGATACCTATTATCAAACCCATGCTGTAAAGCTATAAGCCAAATTATGCATAGTCATCCACCTTTATGGAACATAGTATCCCCACAGTACCACATAGATAGTAGCCACCAATATGAAGGACAGGTACCGATGTGTACATGCAACCAAGTGGTACATCATCTCTCCTTTGTTAATCACATTTCCAAAGGTATGTTTAAATCCCCTCAGTGGATCACATAAGCAATAAGGGGTCTGCATACATATCCACAAAGGTTGTTGTACACCTATAATGAATAGCCATCATTAATAGACCCTGCTGCATTTGAACAGGTCTGACATATACCTCGGCCATAAACCCTCACTCACACAATTCTATAAAAACCGTAATGAGTGTGTGTGACACAGTTGACCTAGGCCAGGGATCACTGCAGTGGCTGGCCTTGTCACAAGCATACAGATGTGACCTAAGGTCTGGAAAGGAGCAGCACACTCTTGAAAAGATGACAGATGTGTTCTTGGAGAAAGCAGGGTTCCCACACATGCAATCATTGAGGTCACATGTACACATATGTATTTGCCACACAGCTACCTCACGTGGAATGCACATACTGGTGTCATACTGTAGTAAAAGCAAAATCCACTCTCTATTGTTACACACACAGAGCACACACACACTCACCAAGTGCAGGATTCAAACCCTTACCTAATTATTTTATGATACTACAGGTGTATGGATTTACACGATGCGCTATACACATTACTGTGAGCTCTCTTTTCCACAGGTATATTTATAGGATGATGACATCATCAGACCTGACAAAGATTAGTATACCACTTTTAAGGTGTTTGAGTACTCTCCAAAAAGGTTTCTCTTCTTCAAGGAGATCACACACAAACAGACACACACTTGTCAAGTGCAGGATTCAAATCCCTACCTCACTGGTTTATGATACTACAGGAGTACACATTTACATGGCACACTATACACATTACTGGGAGTTCTCTTTTCCACAGGTATATTTGTAGGATGGTGACATCATCAGACCTGACAAAGATTAGTATACCACTTTTAAGGTGTTTGAGTACTCTCCAAAAAGGCTGCTCCTCTCCAAGGAGATCACACACAAACACACTTGTCAAGTGCAGGATTGAAACCCCTACTAACTAGTTTATGATACTACATGAGTATACATTTACACAACATGCTATACACATTACTGTGAGTTTGCTTTTCCACAGGTATATTTGTAGGATGGTGACATCATCAGTCCTGACAAAGATTAGTATACCACTTTTAAGGTGTTTGAGAACTCTCCAAAAAGGTTGCTCCTCTCCAAGGAGATCACAGACAAATAGACTTGTCAAGTGCAGGATTCAGACCCCTACCTAACTGGTTTATGATACTACAGGAATACGCATTTACACAATGCGCTATACACATTACTGTAATTTTTTTTTCCACAGGTATATTTGTAGGATGGTGACATCATCAGACCTGACAAAGATTAGTATACCACTTTTAAGGTGTTTGAGTACTCTCCAAAAGGGTTGCTTCTCTCCAAGGAGATCGCACACAAACAGACACACGTGTCAAGTGGAAGACTCAAACCCCTACCTAATTGGTTTATAATACTAGAGGAGTACGCATTTACACGACGCGCTATACACATTACTGTAAGCTCTCTTTCCCACAGGTATATTTGTAGGATGGTGACATCATCAGACTACACAAAGTAGATTACATTAGGTGACATTGGGTGGGCTACATAGAAGGAATGTCTAAACACTTTGGCCATGTGATCATCACAGGACAGTTTACTATCTAACTGTGTCCCCAGGGCCTTCATGACTTTCTCCATACATACTGGAGTACCGCCTATGTGGTCATTTGTTTGCACTTTGTTTTAGCCAAAGGGGATGACTATGCATTCTTTGGCATTCTTCTTGGGGCATTGTTTTGACACCAGGTATCTGTCTCTGTAAGCCCCTTCTGTAGGATGTGTGTGTCAGCCATAGAGTCAATTATGGACCACAGTTAGCAGTCATCTGCAAACCTGTTCAGCCATACTCCTCCCGTGCTTGCCTGTACCTCTGAGCAGTGTCTTCTGAACAGGTGGGGTCCCAGGGCCAAGACCTGTGGGATGCCATTTGTGACTGTCTTAGAGTCAGACATGGTACACACAACTCTGAACATGTGTGTTTGATCTGTGAGCCACTTGCCCACACATCCGGTGACATAGCTGTTGATGTTCAGGCTGGTAAGTGTGTCCATGATGACAGAGTGGGGAATGTCGTACACTCTCCTTATTGAGGTCCAGGTGGGCTGTGTGGACTACATTCACCTCCATCTATGTCCTTGGTAACTGTTTGAAGTAAGTCAACTATGTTTAGGAGGCAGGATCTGCCTTTGACAAGGCGAGGTTGTGTAGAGTCCAGTGTCTAGAGGTACCCAATGTCACTGTTTATGGGTTCCATGACAATTTGCACAATAGCTTTGGAGACCAGGCTGAGTAGACATATAGAGCAATGGTTTCCAGGTTCTGTTGTGGCACCCCCTTTGTGTGGCTGGATGACTGTTAGTGTATGCCATTCTTTGGGTACATATCCTGTGGTACGATTGAGTCTGGGCAGTGAATGTAGGTGAGGGTGTAGTTACTTTTGGGCCTAGTGTAAGACACAACCTGGGGCACCATCCAGTCCTATTGATGCTGTGTTCTTGGCTTTGGAGAGGGCTGTCTTTACCTGCATGTCCATGATGTCTGGGGCTCTGCATCCTTCTGTGATGGACACAAGTCCTTTTGGGGTGATGGGGGGAAGTTTTCACTGAACTTGTCCTCCAGGATGTGGGCAATGAAAGTTGGTTCAGTGTATTCCTTGCCATTTGTCAGTAGCTGACAGCATATTTGGAAGTTGACACCTACATGTCTGGTATAGCTACCACAGGCTTTCTGGTTGTCATTCTTACTGTCCTTGGCAATTTCTCTTTTGAAAGTGTCCTTGAATTATTTTATGAGTGATCATTGCTTCTTCCTAATAATGATCAGTGATGCCTTTCCTTTAGTGTAGTTGGCTCTATCAGGTGTTAGTTTCCTCCTTCTGTTGTCTAACTTATTTATGGCCAACGACCACCAGATTGTTTTCTTATTTTTGGAGGAGTGCATCTTGGTTTTATTTGTGATGTCTCGATCCATGCATCCCTGTGGATGCTCATAGGATTCACTTGTAACTGATTTGGCAGATTGTATACCATTATCCTACAGCAAGAGGTCTTTAGAACTTTCCACTTTTGTCTTGGGACGTGTGCAGTTTGCTTTTGAAAATGTCTTCACGGTGGTTTCATTGACTGGGTGGGGGGGTGGGATGTCCAGTGTGATTACTTTATGATCTGATATTACCAGCAAGGGTTTTATCTCTGTTGTGGAACACTGGTACCCTATGTTGGTGATGATCATGTCCAGTATGGTGTCACCTCTAGTGGGCATGGTGACCAGCTGTTCCAGGGTGTTAGAGCTTTTAAATTCTAGGAAACATTGGGCAAAGGACGTTGTACGCAAGTAATTCTCCCACTCAAGGTTTGAGTAGTTGTAATCACCTCATATAATGGTGTTTGATAGGACCTTTATATTTTCCACTGTTCTCAGGAATACTGAGTGAGGTTCCTTTGACAAGGTAGGTGATCTGTAGCAGGCTACAATCTGATGAGCAGCTTTGCCCAATGTTAGTTGCACTTGCATGGTCTCCAAGGCCTCATGCTGTGCCACTAACCTGAAGGTGTGGGTATCCATAATGTAAATGGGTACACCCCTTCCTTTTGTATTTCACTTGTGGTTTTGGGTCCGAAGGTCAGATGGATTGTGAGTGTTTTACGTGGAGCATTTCCAACAGTGCTGCGTTTGACATAGCTGTGTATGTTAGGCAGTGAACACATCTGAGTAGGTGATATGCAAGGGAGTACATATGGAGCATTTTGAGATGGTCTGTGTATGGCATGTATTTCTGTCTGCTAATGCTCTTTGTGAGGTATTGCTGCAGGCTTTACAGTTGTTATTGTTGTCTTGTGAGGTACATAGCAAAAGTGGGGTTGTACTTTATTATAGTTCTAGTGAGTGATGAGTAGTGTGGAACAATGTCCTCATCTATTCTGCAGGAGACACATTTTGTGATGAGGTGTGCCACATAGCAGGGTTTCCTGACTATGGTGGGGATGTGATTATCACAGTTGTGTCCAGTGTACACCTGTGACCCAAGGTCTCTTGTCACACTTTCAGTGTAAAGTATCCTACCACCTATGTTGTAGTTCTTGGCTACAGAGTTTTTAGCAAAGGGAATGACAATGCACCTTTTGGCATTGAGCTAGAGCCCATGGCTTTGACAACAGCCATCTGTCTCATTGAGGCCCTTTTGTAAGATGTCCACATCTTTAGTGTTTACAATTATGGCTCCTAGTTTGCAGTCCTCTGGAAACTTCTGTAGCCACAGACCTTCCATGTTAAAGTTTACTTCAGGGAAGTATATACTAGACAGGACACAGGACTGGACCTTGTGGTACTGCACTCATCACTGCTCCAAAGTCATACTTGGAGTCTGCTACTTTCACAGTGTGTGTTCTGTCTGTAAGCCTGTTGGCAACCCATCTTGTGACATAGCAATTTATACCTAGTTTAGTGGGTTTATCTATATTTCCAGACTGTGGGGTGGTGTTGTAAGCCATGGCAGGATCAACATAGGCTGTGTGAACCACCTTACCCTTGTCGACGGTTCTGTTGACTGCTTCAATGTTATCTATCAGGTTTAGGTGACATGATCTGCATTATACAAACCCAACATGGTTGTGGTCCAGGGTTTGAGTATTACAAATGTAATTGTTTATATGTTGTATGATGATACATTCCATGGCCTTGAAGAGCGGGCTTGTCAGGCTAATGGGGCACTAGTTCCTGGGGTCCGTGGTGTCTTCACCCTTGTGTAGTGGGATAACTGTCACTGTGCACCATTCTACAGGCACAAAGCATGAGGTGAGGCTATGACTGCACATGGTACGTCAGTGCAGTGCCTGTTCGTTCTGTGGTTTGTGTGGAACACAGCCTGTGAAGTTATCTGGTCCCATGGCTGCTGTGATACTGGCAATGGAGAGTGTTTTTTACCTGTGCAGCCGTGATGACAGCAACTTTGCAGTCTTCCATTATAGAGATGTGCTCTTTCATGGGTGAGAGGGGGGTACAGTTAACACTGATCCTATCTGCCAGAATGTTGGCAATATCAGTTGGGTGTGTATATTTAGTGCCATTGAGCTGTAACTCAGAACAGATTTGATGTAGCCATGACATGGACCTGTCTGTTGGGCAATCTCCTGAGTAGACAGTATGCAACAGAGTGCAGATTGGGTTACATTCAGTCTTGTTGCATGCGGCAACTGTTTGAGGCCAGTAATCCCCTTGTTAGGGTACTTCAGTGGTCTTTCTGGCTGCTGAACGTACCTAGTCAGATTAATCGCAAGTGTGCTGTGGTACTCTCTGATGGGTCTGATGACTGATGAGTACTGGGAACCTCCTTTGACCTACATGCACAGACCTTGGCAGTTTGTGTGAACACATAGCATGATTTCCTGACAACTTTGTGAATGTGTTTCTGGAAGTAGAGATATCTATCCACATTTGTCTATAGATCCCTTATAATTACCTCTGTATTTGGCATGTGTGTGAGCATGCCCAGTATGACCTTTCAGTGTGATGCTGAATGACATCCACTACATTTGTTGGAGTGTGTGAGCACGCCCAGTATAGACATTTATACTATATGTGTATGGAAAATCAAGTTGTATTTTTACAGCAGGGCTCACCTTTGTGTCATAGATCAACAGAGATCATGCTGTGCCTGCAGGGCTTCCATGAGACACTTTGCATAGATTTATCAACATTTGTACATACAGGGGGGACAGCTATTCTTTGTACATTTCTACCCAGGGGTACACTTGATTGTTACTGTGGGTGTACATAGGATGAGGGTTTCACCTGACAGTTATACACATTTGCTATGCCTGCACTGCTGTGTAAGGTACACCATTTCAGTCTGTACTGTTGCCTATCGTACTGGCTTGAGGCATACTACTGTGCTATAGATCCTAGCATCCAATGTCACGTATATTAGATTGCAACTTCATAGCCTACACAACCCACATCACACCGCCTGCCCTGATGTTCTCTGTCTGCATGGGCCTGTGGGGGAGGTAACCCATATGCCTCTTTAGGGACATGATACAGCATTTCTTTGAGTTTGCATTACTGTACAATTGTCCTGCTGTGTCTGTGCCCCTGAAATGCTATCATGGCTTAGTGGTTCAGTCCTGTGACTATAGTGTACAGTATCCTGTGTTCAAGCCCTGTCACTGCTTTTTATTTTCATGCAGGGCGGACCAGACTGCTTAAGGAACAGTAAAGCAAATATGAGCATGTTTACCTGACTTTGCTCAACTTTGCACGACTTTGCCCAACATTGCACAATGTAGCCCAGCATTGCACTAGTTAGCACGGGCAATTTTGTTTACATATACTAGATATTGGTAAATGCTGCTTAGCACCGCTTTATATTGCTTAGAACATGGCAATCATGCCTCCAGTGGTGCTGCAGGGCTGCCTATGTCAGATGCACATACTACACTCCCTATACATGTTTGGAAACAGGTAGTGTCAAGTTAGGCATCCTTTTTATTTTATGTGCAAGTCAGAGAGAGGTATCATTTCCAGGGTTCCTACTGAGCCAGTGTATGTGCTATGCTTTACCTCTTGGCCAAGGCCAAGGCATACTGGGCATGCCTCCTTCTGCCTACTGGGGCAGGCTCAGGTTGTTCCTCCTCCAAGTCACGCTGTGCCTATGCAGGCCTTAGCAATGGTGGGGGGCTGTTTGGCCCTGCCCCATGCTGTTCCTGCTGCAGCTGTTTTTGCAGGATCATATTATGGAGCATGGCACATACCATGACAATTTGGATACATGTGGTTGGTGAGTTCTGCAAGGCTCCACCAGATGTGTCCAAGCACCAGAACCATGTCTTGAGCATCCCAAACATATGCTCGATTACATTTCGTGTTTGTGTGTGTGCTTCATTATGGAGTTTTTGTTCAGGTGTGTGTGCATTTCTGATGGGTGTCATCAGCCATGGCTCCAGTGCATATCCAGCATCCCCCCTAGGTGACCGTCAGGGATGTCCCCATTGGCAAATGTCTGGTACAGCTGCGTCAGATGCCAGATATGGGAATCATGGTAGCTTCCAGGGCAGCCAGCACACACATTCAGTATTATGCCCTTTCAATGTTAAATTATGATTTCATGATTTCTTTCTTTGCTGTCTGACAGAAACAGATAGCTGATCTACCTGATAACCAAGTAGTTATGTGAATGCAGATTAACTTCAGTGTAAGGCATATTCCAAAACTTCTCTTTAAGTCTCTCCAGAACTGGTAAAAAAAATTAACTGTTCATAAACAACCAATTGTTTCCCATGTTCCACTTTATTCAGGCATGCCTCAGTAATTTTTATGTTAGCACTGCAGATGTTTTCATTATCCTCAACTCTCTGCTGCTCAAAACTACTTAGGTTCATAGGTGTGTACTAGGCTAATGGCCCTGTAGCCTTTACAAGCCTAGCCCCAAAAAAATGCCCAGGCACTGTGCCACCTGATGTTAGTTCACAGTGCAACTGGAGTGATCCCTGGGGTAAAGTTTCTGTTACCCATTCACTCATCAAGATTTCTCTTAAAGAGAGCCAGTGAAGTGCTCTGCTTGACATGAATGGGAAGCTTATTCCAGAGTATGGGCAGTCTTTGGGAAATGAGCCTGTCTCTCCAGCATGTTCTGTTAATTGTGGTAATGAGGTTGTGATCTCTGGAGCATGTGGCATGGGCAGATTGGGATTTCTTTAGGTGTAGCATTTCAAGTAGGGCTGCGTCGGACATGGCTTTGTAAGTCAAGAAGGGATCACCTCTAAGTAGACGATAAGAGACTGAGAACAGCTGAAGTTTCTTGAGTCTGTCCATGTAGCACATGTGTTTAAGGCCTAGGATTTTTTGTGAGGTACTTTTGTGGCCTCTCCAGCTGTTGTAGGTGTCTGGTCAGGTACATGCCAAATGGGGCATTATATTCAATGACTGGTCTAATGAGGGATGAGTAGAGAGGGATGATGACCTCTTTCTTCCTGGATGTGAAACCTTTGATTATAAGATGTGCCACATAGAAGGACTTTCTGACCACAGTGGCAATGTGATGGTCGAAGGTGAGGTGGTTTTCGACCTGGGTGCCCAAATCTCTTATGGCCCCTTCAGTGTTCAATGGGCTCCCATCGATGTGGTAATTCATGGGAACCAATTTTTTTTTAAAGGGGATGATAATGCATTTTTTAGCATTAAGCTTCAGGCCATGGTTCTGACACCAGTCATTGGTCTCAGAGAGGCCCTTTTGTAGAATGTCTGCATCACTTGGGGAGTTGATAATGACTCCTAGGTTGCAGTCATCAGCGGACTTGGTCACCGAGAGTCCTTCTGTGTTGGCCTAGACTTCTGAGAAGACAGTCCTTCTGTGTTGACCTAGACTTCTGAGAAGCAGATGCCAAACATGAGAGGGCCCAGGATTGAGCTGTGTGGGACTCCACCTGTGACTGGTTGACAGTCTGACTTGGAATCTGCAAATTTCACTCTGTGGGTCCTGTCTTTGAGCCAATTTGCAACCCACCTAGTGATGTAAGGGTTGATGCTTAGTTTGCTGAGTTTATCAAGAATACCTGAGTGGGGAATGGTATCAAAGGCCTTGGCCAGGTTGAGGTAGGCTGTATGCACTGCCTTACCCTCATCCACAGCCTTGGTGACTGCCTCAAAGAAGTCAAACAGGTTCAGCAGGCAAGATCTCTCCTTGACAAAGCCAAACTGTGTGGGGTCAAGAGTTTGGACAATGCCTATATCTTTTTTAAGCAGGTCCATGACGATGCACTCCATAGCTTTGCACTCCAGACTCGTTAGGCTAATGGGGTGATAGTTACCAGGGTCTGTAGTTGCTCCCCCTTTATGGAGCGGGATGACTGTAGCAGTGCACCATTCGTTAGGAACATAGCCTGAGGTAAGGCTGTGATTGAACAGGGCACACAGATGTGGTGCCAGTTCATCTTGTAGCTCATGTAGGATGCAGCCAGGGATATTATCAGATCCCATGGATGTTGTATCCTTGGCTTTGGACAATGCAGCTTTTATCTGTGCCACAGAAATGGTGGGTACCAGGCTTTCTTCTGGTATTACGATAGGGCCCTTGGGAGGGTAAAGTTGGCATTGAATCTGTTGGCCAGTATGTTGGCTATATTTGTTGGCTCAGTATATGAGGTGCCATTGTGCAATAACTCAGAGCAACTCTGGGTATTGCCTTGGAGGTTTTTGATATAGCTATAGAAAGCTTTGTGATTGTTTTTGGTGTCAGATGCAATTCTGCCTTCATAGTTGGCTTTAGAGGATTTGATAAGGGATCTCAGCTTTTTGTTGAGACGGATAAGGGAGGTTTTCCAGTCTTGTGACTTTATTTTCTTCTGCAACAGTTTCTTCCTCCTGTTGCAGAGTTTATTGATGGCTGGGGACCACTAGATTGGCTTCCTTTTTTTGGAGGAGAGTGTCTTAGTTCTATTTGGTATGGCAAGGTCCATGCAATTGTGTATGTGCTCGTATAGTGCATTGTTGTATGATTCTGCAGTAATGCAGCTATTTTCCATTGACATGGGTGCCGGGAAGTTAGCCATCTCTGTTTTTAGGAGCCCAAAGTAGGCTTTAGATAAGTTTTTCAGGTTGGTCACCTTAGCAAGGATTATAGGTGAGATGGAGATTTCCATGGTGATCAGTTTGTGGTCAGATTTAACCAGAGAGGAATTGACTATAGGTATGAAGCAATGGTCTCCCATGTTGGTGATAACCAGGTCACATATGTTGCTTCCTCTAGTGGGGGTCAGAATGAGCTGGTCCAGGGCATTGGAATTGATAAACTCCAGAAAGCGTTGGGCTGTTCATAAACAACCAATTGTTTCCCATTAGCATTTGACAGCCTGTGGTTTCAAGGCTACTTTTGCCTATCCCTGCCTACCACTATAAAATGACCACAATCTTTACAGTCACTATACGTTTGTCATTTTTCTGCTGGACTTCTTTCAACAGCAGTCAGCTCCACCTCCCCTCACAGCAACTTCAATATTTCTTAGCTACAATCAGTTCAGTTATGTCTGGGTGTGACATGCTTACTTGTCATCCAGCATTACATGACTTGCTATTTACACCCTATCCTCAGGTACTGTACAACAAATCATTAATCCCCCAGTGGATCTCAACCACC
Source organism: Protopterus annectens (assembly GCF_019279795.1). Taxonomy (NCBI): domain Eukaryota; kingdom Metazoa; phylum Chordata; order Ceratodontiformes; family Protopteridae; genus Protopterus; species Protopterus annectens. The sequence goes on from NC_056734.1 coordinate 154,658,594, forward strand.
CCCATACTTAGACATCCACATGAAAGTGAAATATAACAAAATAATTAATGCATATGTGGGGATATAGGAAATAAGTGCATCCTTTTTGAAGCAGAGCTTCATCTCCATTATTCAAGCATACAGAAAGTCGTAAAATCCTGGTTCAAGTCTGAGGATATCATTCCACTATCAGTGTAAAGAAGTACAATCATTGCCAAGGCCATGGGCTTAGTAAAACTGTATCAGAGACAGTGTCACTACTGGTTGGAAACATTATCAGTAGTATATTGGTCTCAAGCTCTGCAAACTTGTCTGACCAAAAAGAAAATTGACTTGTCTGTGAATTCTAGATAGTTCATACCCTTAAGATTAAAAATAATTCTTATCTGCCAACCAAATCCAACATCGCTGTCAACTGTGAATGAGCTTATCAAGCCAGCTCCCTATTGAAATGTCACTCACAGTACCAACTGCCGACACCCCCCCCCCCCAAAAAAAAAAGATTGAAACTTCAGGAGAGGAGCAAATCCCGAACATCACTCTCTCTTCTCCTTTAAACTGATTTTTTGAAGGGGGCAAGCCTCCCTGCACCACAAACTTATATATACCAACTCCCAGATCACCTTACCTCAGAAAAATAGAATATCCCAGGAAATGGCCATCTTAGAATTGGTATATGTAAGTCCACTTTTTCAGCCATTCAGTCTCTGTGTTTTAGGACTCCCTTTAACAGGTCCTTATATTTCAAATGGTTACCTATTAAGACCCTTATTAATGAACCAGACTGCAAAACTTCAATTATTATGGGAGACTTTAACCTATGATGGGAGGATAAGACTGCCTTTTTCTTTTGTTCAGTCTTATTTGAACATGCCTTCAGTTAACTATTAACTGGACCAACAAGAACTAACCCAACTTCTGGAAAGCATTCAACGAAGACTAGTTCTGTACCAACAGCCCCTTCAGATACTACACATACCTTGCTGATTCTCTCTTACTCAGTGACCACTGTGTTATTGCTTCAACTTATTCCGCTAACTGTCAACATTTTCCAGAGAAAATTATCTGGTTCAGAACCTTTTTTAGGACAGAGTCTGATCTCTCTTATCACCAAACAATTATTGACAGGTCATGTGCATCTCCCAGACAGAATGCTTGGTGTAAGACCTGCATATTTTGGATTTCTGAGATGAACTTAGAAAATTCTGCAGTGTTTACTTGATGTTACTACTAACTAATAATTGTACATCATAGAATTAAAAGGAACATTCACATAAACTCAGGTAAGTATTACAGAGCATAGTGCAAATTGAACTGCCCAGGAAAAAGTGTATTAAGTTAACAGTCTTTACAGAAATGCAACCTTGTCATGAGGATCAGTGCAACAATAGCTAACCCTTCCCCATGCCTCAGGAGACATTCCGGTCCCTCTGAGTGTATCATTTCAGAAATACTGAGTTACTGCTGTAATACTTTCTTGTAAAAATAAATAAATAAATAAATATTAACGTAAAAAATAAAATGAAATATTGTCAGAGAAGATGCTTAACAGTCATTATTGTTACGTATTATCGCAACCAGATTTTTTTGGTGAGGTGAAAAGGGAAATGCATGCAAGCTGGGGGTTTCACCACTTGCTGCCGGGAAGTAGTCATTTACAATATCGGGAAGCAACCAGTACTACCGTGAAAATCTGGTTGCGATAATACGTAAGTACCCATTATTGTTACCACTCTGAATTACCATAGCAAGGACTACTATATCATTAAGTTAAGCATCCAATATATCAGATATGCTAGAAAAAAAGCATAAAAAGGGGGAATGTATTCATTAGATACATTCACAGGTATGATATAAACTATGCATTTCCTTTTATTTTTATTTTTACAGCTGATGAGGAGAAAGACTACAACAGAAAAGAAAATGCAGATGAGATGTGTTACCAACCAAATGGATAAATGCTCCGTTGCTGAAACAACAGAAAAGAGTCTCAACAGAGATTGTGTCGTTTGACAGAAGGTAGTTGTGAGTATTCATTATAGTATTAGTATTTCAGAAATAATAGTGGCAGTCATGTATTCTGACTTCCATTTTGGGGAAAAAGAAGGTTTTACAGCAGTTATATATACATATCTATTTATGTATTTATTACTTTTGTTTACCTGGAATGTCTGACTCTGTGAAAAAACCCTTTCCAGTGAAGACCTAGGGAGAAAAAACTTCACATATACTACTTAGAAACAGAACTTCCAATGCAATAACTATAATAAAATAGCAGCATACACAGTATAATACATATTCCAGTTACAAAACGTAATTACAACTATACCAGCAGATTTGGTTTATAGGACTTTAAGTGGTCTACAAGCAAAAATAAACAGGAAAGGAAAAGTGCAAGTGGACTATCAAGATAAAATGTTTACAGCAGTGGAGGTTGGGTAGTGGATTAAAGGAAAAAGAAGGCTGTAGAAGACAATAGCCAAAGCTGCCATTTGAAGTTAGAGAAGTTGAAAGGATGCAAAATTACTATACTATTCTAATATTCTATGGACACTATCCAAGGGAGGAATTCTAGCAGACCCATTGGTTTATAAGTTGAGATTTTAGATGTGTTTTGAATAAAACATGAGCATGGTCTTGCATAAAGACAAAATGAATGTTATTCCAAATTTTGAAAACATAGAGACAAGAGAGTCACCTGTTGATTTATTAGAGTCAGTAATACATTGTAGAAGTTTGTTGGTGGATCGCTGGAAGATAGTTGGAGTGTAAGGATGAAGGATGTTATCAAGGGATGGGCATTTGTTTGGTTTAAGGATGCTGTTATGAATTATGAGGAGTTGGGGTATGTTAGATTGTGAGGAAAGTCTAACCAAAGCAGCTCTTTGAAGGTCATGAAATGGTGAGTCTTGCAAGGAAGGTTTTCAGTAAAGTTAACTACCTTATTGTAGCATTGTCCAACTTGTTGAGCTGGGTGGTCTCTATGTTAGTAAAGATGGGTGCTGAGTAAAGGAATGGAACCTGAAGGATGGAGAAGGTAATATGCTTCCTTGCAGTGTTGGATAGGAATGGTTCAGCAATGTGAAGGCAGCCTAGCTTTTGATGCATTTATTTAACCAAGTCTTGTATCTGGTAATCAAATTTCAGATTTTCATCTATATATACTGTGACAACCCCCTACTTAAACCGGGGCAGAATTAAGGAGCCTCAGTCCTCACCACTGTCTCCAGTAAGGAAGCATCACTGAAAGCAGGGGCAGAACAAACAGGTTCCCCTAAGGTAGGCTGGGAACAGGCTCCAAACCTGGGACTGAACTATTTGCTTCATTCCAGAGCCCCAAATGAGTCTTTGCACTACCCACTGCAGAGCACTGTGTCCTAGTTCTAGGTATTTGACACACTCGCTCTTAAATATTTGATCATCACACATACAAACACTCTTGGGAAAGACTGGCACAGATTTACCTGCTACAGTATGTCCTCTTTCCAAAATTACAAAGTAACACTGCCACCAGTCAAAATACCATGACACCCTTCAAAAGGAGTGTTCCATTATATTGGGTAAAATAAATCTTAATATGTAAAATGGTATATAATCCAAGCAGTAAGGCCTTTCTGAGTGGCCCTGATGTTAGCACAATAAGCATAAACACTCTCAGGTTACTAAAAATAAATAAAAATTATTTAAAACATATATACACTAAATAACTGATTTAAACCACAGAGTTTCACAAACAGGAATTAAAAAAATAACATCATATGATAGGTTTCACACTGATTACGGAAAAACTCTTACTATCTAAATGTAATTCCCTAACTGTCTAAAAATTAATTGTTCTTGTCTAATCTAATTAAGTCAAGCAAGACAAGATTATACTCTTACTTCTGCAAACAAAATAAAAATATATGTCCACTCTTCAGGTTGTTGTCCAGTCATCAGCATCTGGAATAGCAAATCCTATTATTTCTGCTGAACAGCTCTGAAAATACTGATCTGGGAAACAACCACTGACTACTGAACAACTGCTGCAACTGAACTACACTGTAACTGAACTGAACTAGCACAGAACCTGCTTTTTATATTTTATTTATTTATTTGCTTATGAATCTATTTATTTATTTATTTATTTAACATTTGTTTACCGGGAAAGTCCAAATGGGACAGAGCCCATTTTCAGCAGAGGTCTGGGGAGAAATGCTCCAGATGTATGTCTTTGGAACCTTATAGCAGAATCTTTTAAAACTCACAGAAAGCTGTTATGAAAATTCTACTCTGTCATTTCAGACTTCTGAAAAATAGCAAAACAGCTGCTGTGGAGATTCCATTCCTTTCAGCTCTGGCACACAATGACATTACTCTAGGTCAGCTAACTGGCACAACCTGCATTCGGAATTCTTTTAAAAGACATATACATTTGATCAACTAAAAAAAAATGTTTGATTCTAACACTTTACATAAACCAAAGTAATAATAAAAAAAAAACATAAACTTATTTACAAAATTATAGCTAGTCATGCTGGCATATATAACACAGGATAATTTACAAGTATTTACAAAACTGCAACCAGACATGGTGACACAGATAACAATATCTGATATCCTCACATTTCTCCTCCCTTTAAAGACTCAAGCTAGATTTTCAAGTGATCCTAGAAAATTGTCGCTTGAGAAAAATGGGGAGGACTGAAAATGTATCAACCAATACCCTGTCTTGAGAATCCTTCTGCATTGGCATTGCTGAAATCTGGACTGGCTAATGCAGGGCATCCTCCCAAAACTTATTCAAGCTTTTGGAATACCTGCTCATAATCTGTGGTCCACACTACCTTATCCTGCTTGTTTTTCCTTGTTAAGTCAGTAAGGGGTGCAGCTATTGTACTATAGATAGGCACAGATTTCCTATTGTACCCCACTATCCCTAGGAATGCTCCTACTAACGTATGATCTACTAACCTCTGGAAGGGTGCTGGGGCATTGTTCATCCCAAAGGGCATCCTTGTAAACTCATAATATAAAAGGTGTTATGAAAGCTGACCTCTCTCTAGCAAAGGGAGTCAAAGGCACCTGCCAGTATCCCTTGGTCAGGTCAATAGTGGTCAGATACATACCCCACCTAGCTGTTCTAACACCTCATCTGTTCTGGGTATAGGGTATGCATCTGATTCTGTATAGATGTTTAACTTTCTGTAATTTACCATCTTTCTATGTTACCAATACTACTGGGGAAGCCCAAGGACTACTGGACTCCTGGATTACCCATAGCTCTAATATAGCCTTTATCTCCTCCTTCAAAGTCTTGCTCAGGGACCTTATAAGGAGCTTGCTTGATAGACCTTTGGGGTCCCGTATCCACATGGTGCTGCACTAGGTGAGTGCACCCAGGTTTTCCTGGTGAACATGTCCCCAAATGTCTGTTACACTGCTCATATTTCTTTAACCTGAATAGGGGATAGACACTGAGATATGGCTACCTCTCTCACAGATGTGTCAGTCTGGGTCTCACTGAGAAGGTCAGTCACCAGAACCCCCTCAGACTTCTACCATCCACTGTGAATACTCAGCACCAGGGCCCCCCTATCATGATAAGGTTTCATCATGGTACAACTTATGTCCCTGCCTCTTGTCTACTAAATTTATCAACTTTTCTTACCACTTTTTCTGGGCCCTGTCAAGCTGCCTACAGCTTATTGTGTCTCACAGGAATGGGCAGCATAACCTGTTGCCCCACAGCATACTCTCAGGCTCAAGCATTCCTGTTGTACCAAACTTTTTTTCTGCTGTAGGGATACTGCTAGGTTCTCCTGGGTCAAGCCTATGAGCTCCCTAATTCTTGTCCTGAAGTTCAGAACATAAACCACAACAGACTCCTTGTGAGATTCATGCTCACCCTCCCACTCATCATGAATCAAATCTAAAAGCCCTCTCACCCTGTGCCCATACAACATCTCAAAGGGTGAGAAGCCTGTAGATTCCTGAGGAACCACTCTGTAAGCAAATAATAAATGGGGCAAATATTTGTCCCACTCCATTTTAAACTGGTCCGCAAATGGCCTTAGCATAGTGTTTAACGTAGAGTTTAACCTCTCCATGAGACCATCTGGGGATGGTAGAAGTTGGTTTTTAGATGCCTCACCCCACAATGCTTCCACAGACAAGCCAGCATGTCTGACATAAAGTCGGAACCTTGGTCAGTCAATATCTCCCTCAGAAAACATGCCCTGCTGAAAATTTCTAACAAGGCATTTCTTGACATATTCAAAGGCCCTACAATATCCATGGCTACCCTCAGAAACAGCTCTTCAATCACAGGTAAAGGCATCAACGGAGCCTTGACCTTGTCCCCTGCCTTGCCTACTTTTTGTCACTGCTCACAGGTCCTGCAGTACCCCTTTACATCCTTTGCAATCCCAGGCCTATAAAAGCTTTGCATAATGTGTCTCTTCGTATGCTTTTGCCCATATGGTCTGCAAAAGGAGTGTCATGGGCTATGGCTAGAGGTGCCAGATGGCAGACTCTGAGCACTACCAAATGCTGTATTATCTCACCTTCTAGCCCTCCCTCAGAGGTCCACTGGCTATGCAGTAACCCTTTATTATCATCTGTAAAAAAAATATTATGGGTTATAGCTAGAGGTGCCAGATGGCAGGCTCTGGGCTCTACCAACTGCTGTATTACCTCACCTTCTAGCCCCACTCAGGAGTCCACTCTCTGTACAGTACCCCTTTGTTATTCACCAAAGAAATGTCATGGGCTATGGCTAGAGGTGCCAGATGTTAGGCTCTGGGCTGTACCAACTGTCATATTATCTCACCTTCTAGCCCTCCCTCAGGGTTGAACTCTCTGTACAATACCCATTTGTTATCAATAAAAGAAATGTCATGGGCGATGGCTAGAGGCACCAGACGGCAGGCTCTGGGCTTTACCAACTGCCATATTATCTCACCTTCTAGCCCTCCCTCAGAGGTCCACTCTCCATCCCAACATACAGACTCCTCTTTTTCTTTAGCATCACGTGCCCCCTTAGCTACCTCCCCTCAAGCCTTGTAAGGTTGGGTCTGACAGCTATTCCTGTCTCAACTCTATGTTCGTGACCCCTCCTATCTCCCTTCCAAAGAAAGCTCAGTATCCTCTGTCAGCAGTGCCTCACTGTCAGCCTGCCTTGCAGTCACAATGTCCCTAAGAACGCCAGTACCTACCAGCAGCTGTGGTTCATCTTCAGGCTCACTGCTACAAGGTAGCTCCCTCCCTGAAGTAACCATATCACGAGCCCCATTTTCAGTCATAGGCTCTGTCTGGGTCTCCCACAGACTACCAGACCTACATGCCTGTCTCCAAATTAGAGTGCATGTGACTGCATGCACACAAGGTACTACACTATCAAAATTGCTCCCTGTTGAGACATTTGCAGGGATATCCTCAAACACACCTGCCTGCTTGTTCCCTTCTCCACCCTCACAGTCAAGATGAACTCTAGCCAGGCGTAATTGGAATGTGGTCCCTCCTAGATTTCTAACTGGTGTGGACTGCCCAAGCAAATGCTTCTCCTCCTTAACCACTGCAGTCCTCACAATAGTTATAGCAGAAGCCGTGTCTCTCTTAGTAGTGGTCTGTCTTACATCCACTAAAATAGGATACAAATTTTGGTGATAATTTGGCACCTATGTTGTTTCTAGACAACTTATCACTGGCATGCTGTCATTCGCACTTGCTGACTCCCTCTCCTTTTGTTTCTTACTTTGCTTCAATGGACATGTGTATGCTACATGGCCCCTCTGATTATATTTGAAACATCTAATCCCTGATCCTGACCATGTGCTTTAACTAGTGGCTTCCCCTATTACTGTGGAACTCTGTTGGAGTGGTTTAGACTGTTCCCCCATGGGTTCCCTTAGGTCCATGTGCAGCACTGGGTATCCCATTCTTATGCAGTGGTGTCCTACTTGCCAAGTAGAGATCCCCTTTTCTCCCCAACTCATTTGCAGAGTTACACTTTCAGTTGCCAACAAGATCATCTCCTCAGGCAAAGTGTTGAGAGCTTGTTCCCTCACCAAAAGGTTTTCCACTCCTTCAAAAGTGGTGCCATCCACCTGTAAAAGTATGTACTTAAATCAGCAAAGTAATCACATACATTCTCCGCTGCCTTGCGTCTATGTTCACAAAACTTTTTTCTATGCATTTCAAGAGTTCATTTAAAACAACTCAGTAAACATTGTTTTACATAATCATAATTCTGACAATCAATATTTGACAGTTTAGCAATTGCATTAACAGCAGTACCATGGAGGATGGGGGTCAGAAACCTTACCCAGAGCCCTTGATCAATTTTATATTGTTTACATACCCTCTCAAATATATAAATAAAGCTATCAAAATCATCACCCTGCCTGTACTGAGGAAAACGTTTACTGACATTTATGGCTTCTGGGGTTTGGTCAATCCCTTCCCCATTACTTCCATGACCCTGTTAAGGGGTTAGAAGCACTTTTTCTTGTGGTCTCTGCCTCTAATTTTCTTCAACTTCCATCTCCAAATGTCACAGTTCATACTGACACTGTCTCTTCAGCCTCCAGTTCATGCTGATGCTGCTTCTTCTTTTCCCTCCCCTCAGCCTCCAAATGTCACAGTTCATACTGATGCTGCTTCTCTTTGGTTTCTAGTTCAGGTTTCCTTAACTCCAAATGAATTTTTTTAAGTCCTCTTAAGAAAAGGTACACTGTCTTGTCTCAGAAAGCTGTTTATCCCCAATGACAAATTGGATATCCTCCAAGGTGCTGGTCTGCTCTGTGGCTGCGAATAAGGCTGAGATCTTTGTTTTCTTAGTCAGGTTGGCATGCACCAGTCTGTTGGCTTCCCACACCTTGGCCAACTGGTTCCTGGACAACTTGCTATAATCATCTGCTGACATCTATTGTCTGCTGTCCCTGACTAAAAAAAAGAATGAAAAGTATTGTGCAATGAAAACTCTGTATGTTTATCTTGTGGCTGTTGAAAGTGCACACCTCAGTGACAACTACCCAAAGGATACTAAAGCTCAACTAAAATCCCACACCGATGGCACCAAATAATGTGATGACCCTATACTTAATCCAGGACACAACTAAGAACTCTCAATCAACACCACTGTCTCTGGTAAGGGAGCGTCACTGAAAGCAGCAATAGAACACAAAATTTCCCCTAATGGTACACTGGGAACAGGCTTCAAACCTGGGACTGAACTATTTGCTTCATTCCGGATCCCCAAATGAGTCTTCACACTAACCACTGCAGAGCACTGTGTACCATTTTTGGTATTTGACGCACTCACTCTTAAATATTTGATAATCACACATACAAACTCTACTGGGAAAGACTGGCACAGATTTACCTGCTATGTCCTCTTTCTCAAATTACATGGTAATGCTGTTACCAGTCAGAATACCATGATACCCTTTAAAAGGGGTGTTCAATTATATTGGGTAAAATAAATCTTGATATGTAAGATAGCATGTAATCCAAGCTGTAAGGCTTTTGGAGTGGATCTGGTGTTATCATAATAAGCATAACACTCTCAGGTTACTAAAAATACTTTCTAAATAATCAGCTACAATAGAAGGTAGCAAAATATTTAATAAATAAAAATGATTTAAAACATATATACACTGAATAACTGATTTCAATAAACCACAGAGTTTCACACACATATACTGAATAACTGACTTCAATAAACCACAGTGTTTCACACACAGAAATTAAGAAAATAACACCATAGAATAGGTTTCACTCTGATTAAGAAAAACACTAACTAACTGTAACTCCCTGTCTAAAAATTAACTGTCCCTGTCTGATCTAATTAAGTCAGCAAGGCAAGATGATACTCTTAGTTCTGCAAACAAAATAAGAACATGTCCACTCTTCAGGCTGTTGTCTTGTCCTCAGTGACTGAAATAGCAAATCCTATTATTTCTGCTGAATATCTCTGAAAAACTCTGACTGATAAATACTGATCTGGGAAACACCCACTGACTACTGAACAACCGATGCAACTGAAAGTAACAAAAGAACAGCTGAGGAGTGCTAAAAAAAATCGCAGTTCTTTATTGTAAGTGCTTTCGTTCATCCACACTATACAATGAATTTCTTCAGACAAAACTCTACCCGACATTCAATGCCTTATATAAGACACTTAATTAGTTAATAAGTTAATAAGACAATTAACAAGCTTGCTCAAGTTAATCAAACTGTTAGGTGTTACAAGAAATGCCATTACAAATGGAATTTAAAATGCTAAAAGCACAAAGAAATTTAAATATTGTAATTCCTTATTGTCAAAGGAAAAATATACTTTAAAAATGATCAATATATGGTAGGTTCAGGTTAAGGCACTTTAATCTTGCAGCAAGGAGACAAAAAACATGCTAATACAGAGTTTGTCTAACTAAAATCAGGAAGTGAATTCATCTTTATACACTTTCTAACAAGACATTGCCTACCAAGCTAATGTAGCAGATCACAAGTTTTAACATCATCATTACATAGTAGTTGTTTATCCATAATTTTCTGCTTGCACTATCAATTTTATGAAAAACTTCCTAAGAAAAACAACGTGGCCTTGGTGACCACCGGTTAGATACAGTTTCCCCATATGTTATGTTTCTATTCAAGGTACTACAGCTAATTCGAGCACAAAGCAAGTACAGATTCTTCAAGCAGTCCTTTGTCTTATGTATCTCTTATTCTTCCGCAGCTGTGCATGTTCTCACAACACGAACAGAGCTGATTGTTCAAAATCATAACATTATAGAATATAGCATTGTTTCATTTTATTATTTCCTGACCTAGCAGATAATCACCTGCTTCTTAGTACATTTCCAAAAGGCATAAACATGAATTTTGCTGTGCTAGCAATTACTAGGTCAGGGGGCATCTTGCAGTTTTCAGAAAGCATACTGCAGTTTCAAAAAGCATCTTATAGTTTCACACAGAATTAAGCTGCATATAAAATAGAATGAAAACGCGTTAATTCTTTTAGCTTCTAATAAGCATTAGACATATACATAAATACATATTTCTCTGACATTTCCCCCCTGTTAATACTTTTTATTCTATTTTCAAAAGCATAAACAGTTTACTTCTTCTCCTAACCTCTTCCATTCTGGATTTGCAGTTAAGAGAGTCATGTAGTTTAGACTTATGAAAGCATTTCAGTTTTCAACAACTCTTCAATTAAAGTACTTTGATACAAAGTCTCAGAAACTAATATATCTATAAAATCTTTGATTAACTTTTTCATGCAGGGAATGCCACAACAAATGCATGCTCCTAATAGGAGTAATCCCACACAAATGGCAATCAGGATGTTCATTAGGATGGAACCCCACTCCCCAAACAAATTCTGGAAAAAGTCCATCAGTGGGTTTGGGCCTGGTTTGGTCATGGTCGACACTTGCTGGATCACCTCAAGATGGTCGTTTATCTCGTGCTGGTTGTCAGGAATATACAAACAGCAATCTTCTTTGATTAAAGCGCACGTGCCACCTCTTGCCACTAGGGTGAAGTCAAGAGCCATGCGGTTTTGAAGTACCACAGTTCTCATAGCATTTAGTTCGTCAGTCACTAATTCGAGAGCAGAAAAAGTTGCATTGCTCATAACTTCGAGAAGTTTGGACAGTTTTCTCAGCTCCCAAATTGATTTCACTGCCCCATATGCAGGGACTATGCCTGCCCACGATATAATGGTGTCACTCAAGTCCATGTGTGTCAGTTTATCTTTGTTTTTCACGGAGTTATGGTTTCTCCACCCAGCTTCGATTCGTCCCACTGGATTCCCGGGTCTCTTGATTGGACTTCTAGGTTTATTGCTGACCTCTCTGATGTTTCAAAATTTTCTCTGAGGCAAAGCTGCAGTGTGTCATATGGCCGGAACCAGGTAACCCAAAAAACTACTGCCGAACCAATTCTCAGGTAGCCATTTATATGCTTTTTTCCCACAAATAAAATAACAATTCTCTACTTTAGTATTGATATATGCTCGCCCTGCATGAAACATTTTTTTGTCAATAATAGAAAGTTGCTTCAAAAGAACAGGATTATGCTGTATTTCACTAACAGTTCTCTTCATTTTTTCAAAATATGAATCATAGTTTGTATCACAGATAGTCTCTGCCTTATTAGCCTTAATATAACATTTATAAGAAACAGTCACATTGCAATTGCTCCAACCCACCTGAATAGTGTCATTTTTATAAAAACATACAATCCCTTTTTGTGTAACAGGTAGGTACAATGCTATTTTGTCTTGTGATTTCACGGGTGTAGTATCAAAAATCAAGTTTTCCCAGGTCTCATTGACCCCTAGGGGGACAGCAGTCATCAATAACCCCTGTATGCTGTTGGTATAGCTGTGCAAATCCAGCAGTTCAAAACATTAAAAGTCTCAGCATACACATATTTAATTGCTTGGTAAGTGTTAAAGTTTGGATGCCAGTCTATGAGTAATGCATCACGTTTGTTCAGTTCAACTCATGTGGCTGGGAAAAGGAAAGGCCACAGCAAAAAGATCATTGTTATCAGTATAGCTATCAGAATAGTCATGCAAATTTTCTGAGGTTGTTCCCTGTTTTCTCTATACCTGGTCATTTTGTTCTCGTTGTACAACAGTAACAAGGTTTTTGTCCAGTTCAAAGTTCTTAACCAATTTACAGTGTGCCAGATGAATCCAGGACGCTTGCTCTGCGATCTTGACTGCAGTGAGTGTTGACAGTAGCACCTGGTATGGTCCTTCCCACTTCAGAGAACTCCAATTCTTTTTCTTCACGACTTTCACCCAGACCCACGTGCCTGGGACTATTGCTGCTTCTGATGGTCTGGTTTGTTCTTTATCTGAAACAGAATTTAACTGCAAAAGTTTGTTATTCAAAAATCACCTCATATACTCTACAAGTGAACTGTCAGCTTCCTGGTCTGCAGGCATGAGAGGTTTCCACTGAGGTGTATAATATGCTCTCCCAAACAAAATTTCAAAAGGAGTTAACCCTTTTACATTTGGAACAGTTCTCATACTCAATAGTGCCAGAGGTAGACAGTGCACCCAGTTCTTTTGTGTCTCACTAATCAATTTCCTAAGCTTATTTTTCAAAACTCCATTGTGCCTCTCTACTAATCTTGTAAATTGGGGGTGGTATGCACAATGTTTTTTCAGAGAAATCCCAAAGTAACGGCTCAATTGTTGTATAGTTTGATTTACAAAGTGTGTGCCATTGTCACTATAAATCTTTTCCGGTATGCCAAATCTAGGAATAATTTCTTTAAAGAGGACTTTTGCAACAGTAGCTGCATCTGGATTTTTAGTTGGAAAAGCTTCCATCCATTTGGAAAACATATCTATAATGACAAGGCAGTACTTCTTATTTTCACATTTGTTCAGCTCTATAAAATCCATACAGATAGTATGGAACGGATAAGGTGGTGTAGGGAAACTCCCTTGCTTAGGCTTCAATGCCCCTTGTGCATGATGCTTGTTACAAACATGGCATGCTGCACAAAAACTTTTTGTGTAGTTTGTAAATCCATATGTTGTAAACACTCGATTCACTAACTGCACCATCCCCCTTGTTGAGACATGGCACTGCCCATGGCTCAACAAAGCTGCATATCTAAACAAGTTAAATGGTAAAACCGGTTTTCTCTCTTTGGAGACGTACAGCCCTTTCTCAAGAATTGCTCCTCGTTTTATCCATTTTTGTTTTACTACATTTGTAGTAAGTTTCTGCATTGTTTTTAACATTTCTAAGTCTAAAATCTCAGATGGTTGTAATTCCTCACTCAAAAGAAATACTTCTGAAGCTGAAGCTGCTTGTTTTGCAGCTGTATCAGCCCTCGCATTACCTTTTGAAATCCTGTCCTGTTGTTTGGTATGAGCTACGCATTTGCAAATAGCTACTTTCTGAGGTAACTGAATAGAGTCTAACAAATCTAAAATAAATTGCGCATGATTAATTGGTTTACCAGTAGATGTTATCATTCCTCTATTTTTCCACTGCTGCGCAAAATCATGTACAGTAGAAAAAGCATACTGGCTGTCAGTAAAGATGTTCACTCGTTTACCCTTTGTCAGGGTACATGCCCTTGTTAAAGCAATCAAGTCTGCTGCTTGTGCAGATAAGTTGTGCGGTAAAGACTTTGCTTCTAAAATCTCAGTATCAGAAACTACTGCATTCCCCACTAGATTCTGTCCTATAGGACCCCTCCTACACGAGCCATCCACATAGTATGTCACCTCGGCATCATCCAAGGGAACATCCGTGAGATCTTTTCTAGGTAGTGTCTTTTGCTCAATCTTCTGCAGGCAGCAGTGTGGTTTGCCATCTGCAGGGGTTGGGAGCAAGGTTGACGGATTCAAAGTTGTGCATCGTTTAATTGTCATATGAGGTTGGCTCAACAGTATAGTCATACAGGAAAGATGTCTAGCAGGAGAAAGATATGCTACTTTTTCTTGCAGTAAAATAATTGCGACTGCATGAGGCACTCTCAATGTGAGAGGGTGGAATAACACTACTGAGGCTAAAGCCTGCACTGCCATTGCTGCTACGACTACTGCTTGTACACAGTGGGGCAGGGATCGCGCCACTGGGTCTAGCTGTGATGAATAGTAAGCTATGGGGCATTGTTTGTCCCCATGCTGCTGTGTTAATACTGATGTCATATAACCCTGCTTACAATCTACAGTTTGGAAAAATTGTTTATGATAGTTCGGTATTCCTAAAACTAATGAGGATGCTAATAGTTGTTTCAATTTGCAGAAAGCTGATTCTGCTTCTGGTGTCCACTGTAATAAATCTTGTGCTGCTATAGGCTTTTTGAATATCAAGTTGGTCAGTGGAGCAGATTCCAAGGCATAGTTTGGAATCCAACTCCGACAAAAATTAGTAGTACCTAGGAAGGGCATCATTTCCTTCTTGGTAGCTGGTTTAGGTGCTTGTAATATTGCTGTTTTTCTGTCTTCATCTAACATTCTGCCCTCTTTGGATATTACATATCCCAGGTATTTGACCTGTTTTTTTCCAAAGTTGCAGTTTGTTTTTGTTTACTTTGTGTCCTTGAGTAGTTAAAAATTGTAGCAATGCTATGGTATCTTCTCTGCATTCTTGCTGGGTGGGGGCTGCCAGCAGAATGTCATCTACATAAAGTAAAATCTGGCTACCTTTTGGTGGGATAAATCCCGCCAGGTTACTTGCCATTTCCTGTGCGAATATTGTTGGACTCTCACAATATCCCTGTGGTAGTCGCGTATATGTATACCTTTTTCCCCGAAATGTAAATACAAACCAATGTTGGCTGTCAGCGTGTATCGGTATTGAGAAAAACGCATTACTATTATCTACCACAGAAAAATACTTTTGTTGCGGTTTTAAATCATTTAATAAGGTGTGTGGATCTGGCACCATTAGTGCCCTAGATATAACTGCATCATTTACAGCTTCTAAATCTTGGACCATACGCCATTCTCCATTTGCTTTCCTAACAGGAAATAAAGGTGTATTATATGGTTAATCAGGGATTCTATCAATACTCCTTCCTTAAGTAAGGCTGCTATTATAGGTTTGATTCCTACTTCTGCATCCTTTCTCAAGGGATACTGTCTGTTTTGAGGTCTAAATGCTGACTTTGGCGTGAAAGTGACTGGTCCTGCTGTACGAATAAGTCCTACATCTGATTTTCCTGTTGACCCGAGAGTCTCTGGTATGTCTCGTAAGGCTTTTTCCTCTTCTTCTAGTAAGAGTGCTACTCAGCTGTCCTCACTTGCCTGCAAGTGTACAGCTGGGTGTGTCTGTGTTATCCAGTTCAACTTCTGCTTTTGTACTCCCTGTTCTGAAAGTTCTATCTGTCTGTTTTTCCCACCTTGTGACTTTTTCTCCTAGGTCTGCCCACTTCACGTTTCTATCTTTAGTCAAACTCACATGTGGTAATCGATTAGATCTGTAAAGTGCTAGGAATTCCTGGGGCAATGAACAGCTTACTACACTGTTTCCTTCTGTGTCCCAGTACAGATTTCGTAATACTAATCTGTTAGCATGGTTTCTAAACAGTTCTTGTTCATATTCTTTATCAGGTCCTGGCTTGCTACAGTAATATAGAGTGCAATGCAACAAATGCTGTTTGTTAGTGTCAAGGGAGGGGGATTTACTGATGGCTACGTTCATCAGTTCTTCAGTTACTGCTCCTGGACCAGTTGTAACCAAGTCCTGGCTGTAGCAATAAAATGTTTCACCCTCCGGTCACACTACAAAAGTATCCATTTGTCGCTGTGCTTCCATACCTTGCATAGTTGGAACTACTGCTATGCCAAATATCTGCATTAGGTCTCTGCCCAAAAGATTTACTGGGCATTTTGCAGAAACAACAATTTTGCTTTTCTGGGTCATCCCTGAAACAGGGTCAGTTATTGCTATGTTGTGGCAGAGTGGCTCCCGATACAGCTGTCCATTAGCTGCTTTCACTAATATGTAATCAAGTGATTCTGAATTTTCTGGTAGTTTGGAAGGATGTATCAGGGTCTGTGAAGTCCCTGAGTCACACAGGAATTTAACTTCCCTCCCCTCTACCAGAAGTGTAACTTCCGGTTTTGTGTCTGCTAAGTAGAGCTCTAGGCTCAATAATGCCAAGTCTAAAATTTCGTTTTCTTCATTTTCTGTGATTTTATGCACATCCTCTATTTCTTCTATCACATTCTCTACTCCTTCTATCACATTTGCACTTGTCTTTTCTTGTTTATTCCTTTCCAGTGATTCTTGACTATCATATAGTCAGTTCTCACCCTCCTTGTCTTCTGTGGTTACCTTTTTATTTTGCCTGCAATCCCTTGCTAAATGTCCCTCTTTCCTGCATTTAAAACATTCACCCCTTTTCTTTCTCTCTTCAAAGTCCTCTGATCGTTTATCAGATTGTTTGTTTCCCTAGGCATTTTTCTTACCATTCTTCCCGGTCTGTACTACAAAGACTTCTGATCTGTCTTCTACTGCAAATACTTGAGTTTTCTTTTTCTTTTTGCTGTTAAAATGCCTTTCGGCATGTTTTGCATATTCAAGTAATGACTGTAATCTACTTGTACGATGATCTACCATGTGCTTTGTAATAAAGCTGCTAATGGGTGCAATACTGCCTTTCAAAAATGCATTTTTTAGCTGCTGCTCATATGGGGAATCATGTGTTTGGTCTTCAGGTACCTGCATTCCACAATAGTTATTAAAACACTCTAATAACCTGGCATAATATCTATCAGTTTCACCTTCTTGTTGTATGCATTGATTAATGCAAGTCCAGTCGGCCCTAGGCTTCCATTTCTCAGAGATTCGGTCTGTCAGACCTTTCATTCTGTTATCCAGTTCTGCGTTACTATGTGGGAGTGGCCTATGTTCTGCGTCACGGGGATTCCAGTTGCCACTGATCATGTGCCAATCTGGACCCACAATATGTCTGACTACTTTCTCTACTTCCTCTCCATTTAAATGGTAACTTAACCTCATGCCCTGTAAGTCTTCTAATAATTTTCTAAAATTAACTTTCGGATGGGGAATTCCCTCTGTGGCTTTCCGGATGTCTTCCGGTGTCCACGGTCTATATACTAGAAGAGTTGGGTCCTGTCCTGCCTGTCCTGCCTGTGGATTTGGTACCTCTATGAGTGGACATATCTCTTCTTCACTCATAGCTTGTGAATTTTTATTTCATACAATTCAATATCCCCTCTTAAGTTGCGTGTTCGAGACCTAGTCTCGATAGGATCTCTAACAAATGGTTTTGGTTTTGCAGGAACAGCTGGATATATCGGAGGTGGATCAGCTTGTCCACTTGCTTCATATTCTGGTAAGGGAAGTGGAGGGGGTGGAGGGGCTGTTGCTATTACCAAGTTATTGTCCTCTTTATCTAAAAACATTGCTTTTGAATTTCTATTCTTTTGTTCCCTGTGGTTTGCTTCCTCAAGCCACCTGTGTGCCTGAGGAACTCCTAATTGACGTTGCTTTTTTATCTGACCTTTTACGTCTGTTTTAAGTTGTTTGACAAGTTTGATAAGTGAAAGTTTATTTAAATTCCCATCAAATTTGTATTTATTAACTCATTTTGTATAGTACCTAACATTATCGGCACGCTGTAATTCTTATATTTCGCGTCTTCGGTTAAGGGCGGATCTCGGGAACTTTTCGTGCACTTATTTCCCATATTGTCTTAGCTAAGTTAGAAATTGTTATGTAACCCTTTTTATCACATGGTATCAGGATTTACACTTCTTCACAGTTTATCTAGAATAACTGTCTACCTATTCTGTTTCACTGATCTATGACAAGACAGCAATCTTTTTTGTCTCTGATCTGCACTTTACAGATCTCCCTGACAAAAATACTGTAACAAGTCCCTGATCTAAAACAGAAAAAAGGTAAATTCCTCCTTACCTGAGCCTCCGTGATTGATCTCACCGGAACTGTTGACTCGTCCTCCAATCGCAGATCAGAAACAGTGGCTGGCCTCTTTTGAACGACAATTCAGTCGGAGGTCTTTTCAAAGCAGAATAACCGATGTGGCTTCTTCCTCGTACGGTTTCATGCCGCCGGGCCCATCTGACCTGAGCTAGAGCGAGAGATGTTTCCGGCTCGAAGGACCAATCTGTCAAAGTAAAAATATACTTTAAAAATGATCAATACACGGTAGGTTCAGGTTAAGGCACTTTAATCTTGCAGCAAGGAGACAAAAAACGTGCTAATACAGAGTTTGTCTAACTAAAATCAGGAAGTGAATTCATCTTTATACACTTTCTAACAAGACATTGCCTAAACAAAACTCTACCCGACATTCAATGCCTTATATAAGACACTTAATTAGTTAATAAGTTAATAAGACAATTAACATTTCCAAAAGGCATAAACATGAATTTTGCTGTGCTAGCAATTACTAGGTCAGGGGGCATCTTGCAGTTTTCAGAAAGCATACTGCAGTTTCAAAAAGCATCTTATAATTTCACACAGAATTAAGCTGCATATAAAATAAGAATTAAAATGTGTTAATTCTTTTAGCTTCTAATAAGCATTAGACATATACATAAATACATATTTCTCTGACATTTATATAACACAAACAAAATAAAATAAAACAAAACAAGTAAAGATCATACCAAAATGTATGTATTATCACATTGTGTATGTAGACAATGCAATGATAGATAAACAGCCTCCACTTCCTATCTAAATGTTAAGCTAAAAGAATGAATAAGAGGTTATGTACTCACCATAACGTTCCATCTGAGTAGGTATCTTTATTTGTCTGCAACCTTTGGGATACAGATCCGATCTCGGATCCGAGCCGGCAACTTCTACTACAGCATAGATCCGAGCTCCTAGCTCCTCCCTTTACCAACCCTGACTGACCTCAGATCAAGTTTGCCCGATATAACCATTGTTACTGTGCCCCAGAAGGGGCTTATCTAAGACAGATCCTAAACAGAATCCTATAGGTCATGGGGAAGGAGGGGGGGGATGGTTGCAGACAAATGAAGATACCTACTCAGATGGAACATTATGGTGAGTACATAACTTCTTAATCTGAAGTAGGAACTTCATTTGTCAGCAACCTTTGGGACAGAGTCCCCAGCTACATGAATCCTGGGTGGCCTTTATGGAAGAATATTCCGGAGCACTGCAGAGCCAAAGGACGCCCTACCTCTGGAGACAACATCCAGTTTGTAATGGCTTATAAAGGTATGAGATGAAGCCCAAGTGGCTGCGGAACAAATATCATCCAAGGGAACCCTAGATTTAAAAGCCGCCAAAGTAGCGACGGCCCTAGTAGAATGAGCTTGGACTCCCTGAGGTGCAGGCTTTCCTGAACTCTGATATGCCAAGAGGATACAACTAGCTATCCACCGTGACAGGGTAACTTTAGAAATTGACTTGCCTAAATTTGTTTTGGCAAAGGAGACAAACAACTGGTCAGATTGCCTATGACCAGCAGTTCGATGAATATAAAAGCGTAATTGTCTGTGCACATCCAAGGAATGCAGTTTGTACTCTCCTTTGTTCTGGTAGTTGGGAAAGAACACGGGAAGATTAATAGATTCATTAATATTAGCTTCCGAAGATACCTTAGGCAGAAAGGATGGATTGATCCTGAGAAACTCTATCCTGATGGAAGGCTAAATACGGTGGTTTAACACAGAGAGCCTGAAGCTCAGAGACCCTTTTAGCTGAAGTAATGGCCACCAAGAAGGCCATCTTCCAAGAGAGGTATTTAAGATCAACCGTAGCCACCGGCTTGAAAGGGGGGCTTGTCAAGGCCTGTAGAACCAAAGATAAATCCCATGGGGGTACTACCTCCCTGACCGGAGGTCTGAGAAGGAAGGTACCCTTGAGGAAAGCTTTACAAAGCTTGGAAGTAATTAGAGGGCCCGATTCATGCCCTACATGATAATGCGAAATCGCTGCTAGTTGTACCTTGACTGTAGAGTAGCTAGCCCCTTGATGAAAAAGGGTAGTTAGAAAATCCAAAACCGACGTAAGAGGCGTCGTGAAAGGATCTAAGTGATGGTGCTCCGCCCAAATGGAGAAACGTTTCCACTTACTCCGATAGACCCTTCTGGTGGAAGGTTTATGTGCTGCTATTAGGATGGCTTTGACTGGTGAGGAGATTCCGGGAGTCCTTATCAGGAGTGGAACTGGAGCAACCAAGCCGTCAGCTTGAGGTTGACCAGGTTGGGGGTCGGAAGACCCAGAGGGTGAGTAATGACATCCGGGAGGGGATCCAGAATCCAGGGTGGATGAATCAAATGAGACCACAGGTACAGGAACCATGTCTGACGAGGCCAGAATGGGGCAATGAGGATCATTTTGCTCCCCAGCTGACTAGCTTTCTATAAGAGTTTTAGCATCATGGGCAATGGAGGGTAAGCGTAAAGGAGACCGGGAGGCCAAGCATGTACTAGAGAGTCTCTCGGGGACTCCCCCTGAGGGGGGATTAGAGCAAAGTAACTGTTGCATTTCGTATTTGAAGGAGAGGCAAAAAGATCGCAACAGGGTTGCCCCCATTGGGCAAATATTTACTTTGCTTCTAGAGGATTGAGAGACCATTTGTATGGGGTCAGAATCGAACGACTGAGCCTGTCTGCTAGGATGTTGGACCGTCCCAGAATGTGCGTTGCAATAAGAAAGCGGTTGGTGGATATCGCCCATTCCCACACTCTCATGGCCTCGCGACAAAGAGGATAAGACCTGGTTCCCCCCTGTTTGTTGATGTACCAGACAACTGACATGTTGTCCGTTTGTACTGCAATCATCCCAATCGGAAGAAGGCTGTGAAGTGCCTGCAACGTCAAAAGCACCGCCCTCATCTCTAGGACATTGATATGCAAGGAGGTCTCTGTGTCGTTCCACGTGCCTTGGACCGTTCTGCCTGAATAGTGCCCCCCCCACCCCAGGCAAGAGGCATCCTTGGTCACTGTGGCGACGGGGGAAAGCATCGAGAATGGTCGTCCCGTGTGAAGGCTCGGGGACTGGAGCCACCACACGAGCGACCCTCTGCAAGCCCTGCTTAGGGGAATAGAATGGGACAGGGGGTTGCGAGACAGGGACCATTGTACCTGGAGGGTCCACTGCAGGACCCTCATATTTAGATGGGCTAAGGGCAGCAGAGGAATTGCTGCCACCATGGACCCTAGAGCCCTCAGGATCAATTCCGCCAGTGGAGCAGGAAGTTGGAGAATGGCCTGAACATGCAACCTCAGGTTCTGAAGCCTATCGGGAGTCAGGAAGGCAAGCATTAGTCTGGAATCCAATCTCGCCCCTATGAAATCTATTACCTGTGTAGGAGCCAGAGAGGATTTGGCCATGTTGACAGTCAACCCTAGGCGTGGAGCAAGATTGAGGAAATAATCCCTGCCTGAACAGAGCAGATGCCTTGTTGGGGCGATGAGGAGCCAGTCGTCCAGGTACGGAAAGACCTGAATTCCCTGAAGCCTCAGGTGGGCCGATATAACCACCAAGACTTTGGTGAACACCCTGGGGGCTGAGGTGAGACTGAAGGGGAGGACCCTGAACTGAAAGTGATTGGCTCCCAGCTGGAAGCGGAGGAACCTCCTGGAACGTCTGTCCACAAGAATGTGGTAGTACGCATCCTTGACGTCTATCGAGCACATCCAGTCATTCTCCTGTAACAGGGGGAGAATAGATTGTAGCGTGACCATCCGGAACTTTTCTTTGGGTACTGCCAGGTTCAAGAGAGAGAGGTCGAGGATGGACCTCAAGTCCCCCATCTTTTTTGGCACCAGAAAGAACCTGGAGTAAAACCCTGATCCGAACTGATCTGGGGGGACGGGTTGGATGGCTCTTTTTTGTAAAAGCTGCTGAATTTCTGTAGCAGCTGCCTCCCTCTGATTGGGTGGTACGTCAGGGAGGCTTCTGGTTTTGGGGGTTACAATAAAGGGAATTTGGTAGCCTCTGGATATGATGCGAAGCACCCAGCGATCTGTTGTTATGGACTCCCACATTGCTAGGTGCCTCGAAAGACGACCCCCGACTGCCTCCAGAGTGGAGCAGCCGGGCAACCCCTCAGAAGTTCTGCGTGGGCCTCTCAGAGAAGGGTTCTCTGGACCCAAAATTTCTGGGACCCCCTCTGCCTCTAGGGTGGTGTCCTCCCTGTCCTCCTCTGCCACGAGAGGACTGGTTGCCCGGAACAGACTGGGACTGATGCGATTTCCGGAACCACATCTTCTTCTGACCCTTTTGGTTCTTAGAAAAGGACCTCTGGGGAGCAGAGAAGCGGACTCCGATGGCAGACAACGTCTTCCCATCTTTCTTGCTCTGGACTAAAGTGTTGCGAACGGTTTTGCCAAACAATGCAGAACCATCAAAGGGGGCATTCGCGAATGACGCCTTAAAGGGTTCTGAGAAGTCACAATGTCAGAGCCAGGCTTGGCGCCTCATTACCAGGCCAGCTCCGCCAGCTCTAGCAGCTCCTTCTGTGGCATGAGACAAGAGCTGCATAGAGGTGTTGGAAACTGAACATAGAGTGGACATTCGGGAGGAGTACAGCTGCTTGTCCCCTTCCGACATGGACTCTGGGGGGAGGCAGCGTATTCTTTTATTAGATCTCGCTGCATCCGGATGACGTGTGCCATATAGTTCAGCACCCTCATGGAGAAGGTTGCTGAACTGACGACCCGCTTCCCAAGGTGGTCCATCGCCCGAGACTCCTTGCTCGGTGGCTGGACCGCGGAGCTCTCCTGAGCCAACTCCCTCTTGGTGGCCGCCGCCACCAACATGACATCCACGGGGGGACCTCTGCTCCAGTGGGTTCTTTCTGCAGGGGGACTCAGGATCCTATCTGGGCACTTGGGGACTGGCTCCACAGTGTCTGGCTCCTTCCAAGCTCTGGTGGAAATAAGGTCCACCAGGGGCCGGGGAAAGGGACACCCAAGAGGTAGATGGCCCTGCTTCGAACGCCTCTAGGAATATGGACTCATCGGAGGAAGCCTTCAGGGAAGACCACCCTCCCCTAATCCTGAGCATTTCCATGATGTCTCCAAAGGAGACATCCTCGGGGGTGACCTTGGGGAGCCTTCCCCTTCATCTAAGTCCATATCTTCCGTAAGGGACTCAGAGGAGTCCACGTGTCTCCTCTTACACTTAGCTTTGTGAGGAACCTCCTCAGGGGGGCTGTCCGGGGAAGTCTCACCAGCAATGTCACATTCCAAAGGAACACCCAGAGGTGCTGAAGCAGGCTGCCCTGAAGGCCGGGTGATGGGAGCCTGAACCAGCTGAGAGGGAGTGCAGGGGGGAGCCGAAGCCAGGACCGGAGGCCCGGATGCACTCAACAGTGCCCTCTCCACCACCGCGAAAGCCGAAGGGGAGCCACTCTCGATAGGATCCGAGAGTTGACTCCCACTCGGATCCGAAGCGGGGACTGAATCAGGGGCCGAGACCCTCGGATCCGAAGGACCCATGTGCTCTGACCGGGATGGAGCCAAAGTCACACCGAATCCCTCGGATCCGAAGCTCAGTCCACGGCTCCGAGAGGTCGTATCCGACAAGCTCGAGGGACCAGTCGGAGCTGAAGTAACCAGTACTATCGGCTCCAACCCACCCCTGGATCCAACGTGGCTCAGCTCCGAATGCTCCGAACCTGGAAAGCGGGTCGAAGAAGACTGGAGCAAAAAATGGGGTCAAGCTCCCCCCCCGGAGGGGGGGAGGCAAGAGCACTCCCATCTGCAGCTGGGCCTGGATGAACCTCCTCATCATCCGGTCCATGTCTGCATCTGACATGCTAAAGGTGGACCTCGAAGAGGCCACCGAGGCAGACCTAGAGTGCCACCTCGATGACCTCGACGGGGACCGGGTCCCAGTGAGAAACAAGGAGACCAGAGCCGAGGAGGAGGCGATCCAGAAGCTCTGGATGGAGAAGCCCATTTGGCGGGCAGGGCCGAGGAGGAGTCCTCGGCCCGCCCCTTATGGTGCTTCTCCTTCCATTTGGCTTTCCCGGCCTCCCTCTCCTCTGGAGCTGAAGCGGGAGGTTGAGTCCTGACCGGAGGGAGGGAGACAGGGGTGGCTACCACCGAGGGCTGGGTAGCGGCCACAGAAGCACCGGAGGCCGGAGCCGAATCCGGGGCAAAAGGCCCGCCAGACTCAGCTTCGACCTCTGGTCCTTAAGTGCCCTGGGGTTGAAAGCTGCACAAATCATGCATCCCGAGGAGAGGTGTTCAACCCCAAGGCACCTAACGCATCTGGTGTGGCTTTCCGCCGGTGAAAGCTTATGGCCACACTCGGTGCACTTTGAAAAGATGGCTTTAGGGGCCTCCGACATAGTAGTACAGAAACACACTCACTAGGCCCCTACACACAACACAAACACACACTACGACCAGTGAGGGCAGGGAGGAAAAATAAACACAAATTAAGTTAAACAGAGAGATATATAGGATACCTAAACACTCGCTCTCACTCACACAAGAAAAGGGAAGTAAAAATAGAAAGTTTTTCTCACAAAACTTAGCTAAATAGCAGGAGCTCGAAAATCCAGCTTGTAGCTTGAAGCGCGGCAAACTAGATCTGAGGTCAGTCAGGGTTGGCAGGGGATTATGAGTAAAGGGAGGAGCTAGGAGCTCTGATCTATGCTGTGGTAGAAGTTGCCGGCTCAGATCCGAGATCGGATCCGTATCAAAAAGGTTGCTGACAGATGAAGTTCCTACTTCAGATTCAACTTTACCCCCTTTTTTTTAAACAAATCATACATTATGTATTATATAGAAAATGGCTACTTAATTTAAGTGGTATCATCATGGTAAAATATAGCTAAGTAGATGTATACACGTTTCATACCACATATTACCTATCCAGTGATTAAAGGCATGGATAGCAATGAAACTGATTTGATATAAGTACTACTTGAACTGGTATTACAAAACAACTACATCTTATTCAATAACCAATTTTTCCTGCAAAAATCAGGGGTAGCCATGGACTCCCTCTGTGGGGGAAGCTTTGCAAATTGCGTGGTGGCTTATTGGGAAAGGGAATTCTTATTTAACAATGCCATGTTCAAGGAGAACACTGTTTGGTACACTCGCTATCAAGATGACATGTTTTTTATATGGAAAGGGTCACTTGAAACAGTAGAGGAATTCCTGAACACCATTACAAAGTTTACTAACTTTCTAGAATTTACCTACCTTGTTTGAGATATAAACCATTAACTTCTTAGATGTACAATGTCTAAAGACACAATGAATAAGAGATACAAGGCTACTATTTATAGAAAGCCTACTTATTCTAATGCTTTTCTCCATTTCAGTAGCAACCATCCTTTTTATCAAAAAAGAGTTGTAATAAAAGGACAATTGGTACGAGCAGCCAGAATGGTTTCATCTGATGATGATTTCCAAGTTGAATGTGAACTTCTAAAAAATATGTTCACAAAAAGAGGATATCCGATATACCTCTTTGAACAACGTTTTAATGAAGTACATAGGAAAAGGAAAAATGGGCATGTTAAGTCCATCTTGTGGAAAGGTTATAGTGAAGTAGTACACGATTTAACTACAGAAGATAAAAATTCCAATAATCTTCCCATACAGTTCAATCCCAGACTTTGTTTTTTAACTACCTATTCTATGGGCGTAAAAAGCTTCAAGGATATTATCATTAAAAATTGGGCTCTTGTTATGGAAGATGGTACTGTGTACAGAAATTTGGGTGGAAAGCCCAACATAACATATAGAAGAGGCTCAAATTTGAAGAACATACTAGAACGTCACACCATAATACCCAAAAGCAATTGCGGTAAGAAAAAATGTGGCAGATGCCATCAATGCCAATTTATAAAGGTAGGGAACTGTTTTAGTACACACAACAAGATCTACAGTGTAAAAGGAAGATTTAATTGTGAGACAACAAGGGTAGTTTATCTTGCCCAATGCCAGCAGTGCCAAGGTTTTTACACAGGAAAAACAGAATGGGCACTTAGAGGATTTATGAAAACCAATACCAGATTGGCAAGAGGTCAACTACCAATGCTTTGGCAAGGCATATAGACAATCCCATACATAAATTTCATTTTACTATCATGGATCAAATAAGTAAAAATATTAGAGGTGGTCCATGGGAACTGAAATTGGAAGAATGTGAACTATTATGGTAGTTAAGAACTAATGCCCATGTTCCACCAGGGATGAATGAATTTAGTTCAATTAAATGCATTCTAAAGTTAAAATCATTGGATAGGTAATATGCAGTATGAAACATGTATACATCTATTCAGTTACATTTTACCATGATGATACCACTTAATTTAAGTAGCAGTTTTCTATATAATATATAGGGCTGGATTTACGAAGGCTTGTATGGAGTCTAAGATTAGTGTAAGACAGCAGACAGCCAATATGTCTGCAGAGCAATCCAGCAACAGCCGATAGGGGTGTGCATGAGAGCTTCTAAAGCTACTCTTGCACGGACAGTGTTATGGTATGAAAATTACCTCATCTGCTGCTGAAAGCTATGCAAATGAGGTAAATTTGCTATCCAGGAAACACTAACTTGTCCGTGTAAGAGTAGTGTTATTTGCAGAAATGTACTCCATTGGTAATGGAGTACTGTTCTGCAAATAGCTAAACGGAGCTATGACAGCTCCAAATAAAGACTGCATCCAGTTGAGGAAGCATGCCAATGGCCAAATATAAGGCCATTGGCATTTGCAAATGTTGTAAATCCTTAAAATCCATTTTTCCCCCAATCTCCGATGTTTAAGCGTAGCGCAGCGCCACGCAAATGTGCAGCGCTTTAAATAAAATTTAAAAAAATTGAAAAATAGCCAAAAATGGGCATTTTCACTAAAAAACTTGTTCTGCCATGCAGGTGAATGGCAGGCCGAAAACAAAATGGCCACTGAGTAGTGGTTGCTAAGGGGGGGGGGGGCTCAGTGTGAGAGATGTAACCAAACATTAGTAGGCAATCCTATGCAAATGAGGATAAGAATAGTGAATCACAATTTTCCCTGGCATGTCCATGTCCCTAGAGTGTAAGTGTAGGAGTAGGGGAGGAGTAGACTAGAAGATAGGTGACATCATGCTTACACCGTGTGCGTGCAAGTACGCACGTGTGCGCTTGTTTGCATGGCGCTGCCCCTTGTGGAAACAGAAAGGGAAAAGGAAGGAAAAGAAGTAGTAGGAAGTTAACCAAGGAGAACTAGCAGAGCTGCCAGGTGAAATATATCAGAATCAGCCAATTACACAGGCAGTAGACTAGCCCAGCCCAGCCAAGCACTTTAAACTCTGCAAACAGCAGTCTACCCTGCTTTTTCCCAAGAACTCTGCAACAGTGCAGTATACAAAAAGTGAAAATTTAAAAAGCTTAAGTTAGACAAAATGTTAGGGGCTGCTATTGCTATCATAAACCAACATGTGTGAGATGCTGAGGGTGGTGATGTTGTGAATGCTACCGAGCAACCCATAGTGAGGAAACGGAGAAGAGTGCACAGACCCAGGGTAACCTACCAGGGGCTACATGAGCTGGAGATAGTGGAGCGCTATAGAGTGGACAGAGACCTCCTGCAGCAAATTGTTGAGCTGTGCCGGTCATGCCTCACACACACAACCAACAGAGGGGAAACCATCCCAGTGGATACCAAGGTATGTGTTGGCCTACGAATACTAGCTACAGGTACCTTCCAGAGACCAACTGGTAATATGATGGGGGGGGGGTGATACGATCTGAAGAAGAACTATTCGAAAGCGCTTATCGTTGGACGAGGGACTTTTTTTTTATTTTTGTTCTTATTTTGTTTTATTTCATTCTTTTCATTAAATTCTGGATTTTAACAGAACTTTTATTACTGGATTGCACAGACAGTTTATTTGCTTTTCAGCACAGTGTTAGCCTGGGTGAACCAGCTGTCTTTTTGTTTGTGGATTATTTATTGGACAGTTCACCACAACAAAAGGGAATATTGCTTTATTTTTTTAACTGGTAATATGATGGGGGTTTCACAGGCATCAGCACCCAGGGTACTGTACCAGTTCCTGGATGCCATGTCAGCACATGTTGGAGACCACGTATATTTCCCCAATTCCCTTGAGGCATTGGCCAGCAATATGCGTCTTTTCCACCAAATAGCAGAATACCCTGAGTAGTGGGTACAATAGACTGCACGCACATACACATCAAAGCACCACACGGTAAGCAGGGTAGGGTCTACATCAACCACAAGGGCTTCCCCTCCATCAACTGCCAGGTCATGTGCGATGCCCAGGGCATAATAATGAATGTGTGTGCTGGCTGCCCTGGAAGCTATCACGATTCCCACATCTGGCATCTGACGCAGCTGTACCAGAGATTTGCCAATGGGGACATCCCTGACGGTCACCTAGTGGGGGATGCTGGATACACACTGGAGCCGTGGCTGATGACACCCATCAGAAATGCACACACAACTGAACAAGAACTCCATAATTAGGCACACGCACAAACAAGAAACATTATTGAGCATGTGTTTGGGATGCTCAAGTCACGGTTCCCGTGCCTGGACACATCTGGTGGAGCCTTGCAGTACTCACCAACTACATTTACCCAAATTGTCATGGTATGTGCCATGCTCCACAATATGAACCTGCAAAAACAGCTGCAGCAGGAACAGCATGGGGCAGGGCCAAACAGCCCCCCACCATTGCCAAGGCCTGCACAGGCACAGCGTGACTCGGAGGAGGAACAACCTGAGTCTGCCCCAGTAGGCAGAAGGAGGCGTGCCCAGTATGCCTTGGCCTTGGCAAAGAGGCAATGCATAGCACATACAATGACTCAGTTGGAACCCTGGAAATGACACCTCTCTCTGACTCGCACATACAATAAATGGGATGCCTAAACTGACACTACCTGTTTTCAAACATGTATAGGGAGTGTACTATGTGCATCCAACATAGGCAGCCCTGCAGCACCACCTGAGGCATGATTGCCCTATTTTCAGCAATATAAAGCAGTGCTAAGCACATTTTACGACTATGTAGCATATTTAAACACAATTGTGCAGAGCTGCTCACCAAGCTAACTAGCGCACCGTCGGGCAACGTTGCTCAATGTTGGGCAATGTTGGGCAAAGTCGGGCAAGGTTGGGCAAAGTTGAGCAAAGTCAGGTAAATACGCTCACACCTGCTTTACTGTTCTTTAAGCAGTCTGGTCTGCCCAGCAGGAAAATAAAAAGCAGTGACAGGGCTCGAACTCAGGATACTGTGCACTATAGTCACAGTACTGAACCACTAAGCCATGACAGCATTTCACTAGCACAGACACAGCAGGACAATTGAAGACTAACACAAACACAAACAAATGCTGTATCATGCCCTCTGAAGAGGCATATGAGTAACTTTCCCCCTTGCCTATGCAGACAGATAACAGCAGGCCAGGCAGTGTGATGTGGGTTGGTAGGCTATGAAGTCACAAACTAATATACGTGAAATTGGAAGCAAAGATCTGTAGTACAGTAGTATGCCTCAAGCCAGTATGATAGGCAACAGTACAGACTGAAATGGAGCACCTGACATAGCAGTGCAGGCCTAGCAAATGTGTATAAGTGTCAGGTGAACCCCTCATCCTATGTACACCCACAGTAACAATCAGGTGTGCCCCCGGATAGAAATGTACAAATAATAGCTGCCCCCCCCCCGTATGTAGAAATGCTGATAAGTCTATGCAAAGTGACTCATGGAAGCCCTGCAGGCACAGAGTGCTTCCTGTCAATGTACAACACAAAGGTGAGCCCTGAAGTAAAAAACAACTTGATTTTTCACACACAAATAGTATATATGTCCATACTGGGCATGCTCACACACTTAAATTTAGCAAATTTCAGTCAGCAACATACTGAAAGGTCATACTGGGCGTGCTCACACACTTATGTCTGAGTACAGCAGTGGGCCACACATATCTGGCAGTTGCAGTTCTTACCCCAGAAATTTGTCACTATTCATGGATCCTAGTTCTTACCCCAGAAATTTGTCACTATTCATGGATCCTGCCTTGCACACACAATTATATGAAAACAGACCCATATAACATATTGGACTCCTGTCGTAATCAAACTATGTACTACAAGTACTTAAGTTCTTCAAAGAAAGTGAAAAATTCAAAGAAGATCAATAAATCTCCGATCAGTATCATCAATAAACAATGAGCACTCCTAACATTATCCAATCCATGTTCTGGAAAAAATATTGTCAAAGAGTCCATAGAGAACCATGAAGCCTCCTTTCGCTATGTCATAAATATCAATGTCAACTCATATATGTTCTGAGTCAGTGCAAACTGTAAATGAATACATGTACATGACTGACATTGCCAACATCTTGTCAGACAGGTTCATACATATTTACCCCCCTCTCACCGACAAAAGGGCCCATTATCATACCTGGAGATTGTGAAAACCCAGAAATCACATATACAATGGTTAAACAGCTTTTTCCAAACCTTAAAACATGGCCTCTATGGGATGACATGGTTTCCCTAGCTGTGTCATATGTGAACTCCAAAACAAACAGACCCTGCACCTGAACAGTCTGTTGAGATTCGCCCTCTGTACAGGATATGAAACTGTTGAATGGGTTGCAGCAACGTTTGGCACACTCCACAAGTGTTGGTGCACAACAGACCATGGGAACTATTGTCTTATAAGCCCATTAAGCCTGATCTGCAAGGCCATGGAGTCCATCATGATGGAACTCATAAACAGAGCTATTGGGAGCCTACAAACACCCAACCCTACCCATTTTGGTTTGGTCAAGGGGCAGATCATGGTTCCCATACCTGTTAGACTGTTTTCAAGGCAGTCACCCAGGACATACATCAATGAAATGAGCTACACACATCCCACATAGACCTTGAAAAGCCCTTTTCCAACATCCCAGACACATGTCATATCCACAAAATCAACAACCTGTGCATAAATATGTATGTCATCTGATGGATTGCCAACTGGGGCACAGATAGATCCCACAAGGTAAGAATTGTGGTCTCCTGTTCAAGCTGGTAACAACTGCTGTCCCATATGACTCAGTCCTGGGACCCCTCCTGTCTGGTGTATACTTTTCAGAAATGAAGTCAAACACACAAGGGCTATGTTTAGCAACGTTTGTGGATGACTGCAAAAAAGTTGTCATAATCGATGTTTGGGACAACAGAGACATCCTTAAAAAGGGTCTCAGTCAGACAGATATGGTGTCAAAATTATGGCCGCGAGCTACAGTCATACAAATACCACATATGTGCCAACACCCTAAATATGGAGGCGATAATAAGGGATCTATGGACACATGTGGATAGTTATCACATTCACAAAGTGGTTAGAAAATCATGCTATGTGCTCCCACAAACTGCCAAGGTCTTTGCATGTAGGTCAAAGGAGGTTCCCTCTACTCATCAGTCATCAGACCCGTCAGAGAGTACCACAACACACTTGCGATGAATCTGACTAGGCACCTTCAGCAGCTGGAAAGACCACTGAAGTACCTCAACAAGAGGATTACTGGCCTCAAACAGTTGCCCCATGCAACAAGACTGAATTTAACTCAATCTGTACTCTTTTGCATACTGTCTACTCAGGAGATCTCTGCCCAACAGACAGGTCCATGCCCAATGCAGAACTGATGCAAATGCGTTATCTGTAGTAAACCCAAGCTCACTGTACCACATGCTCTAGGAATATCATCATCACAACATTAAATATAACATGTTGGAGGGATACATTACTAACCCACAGACTTCCCTTGCTTTGGAACAGGCTCCCAACCGACATTAAGCCGAGTCTCTCACTGACACTCTTCCAGAGGAGACTTGATGAGTGTATGTGAAGCTGAACTGTCACACTATGGATCATTTCATCAGCTCTACTACACAGAGGCTTAGGGAACTAACTCCATGGGTGGTGATAGCTGCACACTCTGGCCATACTAATATATGCCTTCAGGCAGATAGCCTATTACCTACCTATGTACCTATATATATATATATATATATATATATATATATATATATATATATATGTGTGTGTGTGTGTGTGTGTGTAGGGGAAACACAGTATAATAAGCCAAAGATGGATGGGCAGAGATGTGTGTAAGAGGGTGACCATGACAGGGAGCCATCTAGGACTGTCCCACCCAGCACACATCCCAATGGTATGAAAGACCTGAGGTGCATATCTCTCCCACTGTACATAACAGCCACCAGTATCTGTAAGCATTACAGTGTAGGCGGTCCATATGCTTGTGCTGTACAACATGACTGTACAATGAAGTACACATCTACTATCTGTAGACATGTACCTGTCACAAAGGTTCATAGGTATGTAGTAGACTATCTCCACGAAGGCATATATCAGCCTACGCAAGTTGGGCAGCTTTCCCCACACCATTGGGTAGTCTCCCAAGGCCTAGTTCTAATAGTTAGTACCCTAAGCCCCTTTCTAGTGGGGCTGCTGATGTGATGTCTGGCATGAATTGTCTGTTTCCCATCCACTCATCAAGGTTCCAATTGAAGAGTGTCAGTGAAGGGTTCTGTCTGATGTACATTGGGACTCGGTTCCCCAGTAAGGCAAGTGTCTGGGATGGTACTCTATCCCACCAGCATGTTGTTTTCATTGTTGTGATGAGGTTCATATCCCTGGAATGTGTAGGGCGACTCAGTGTTGTTATCTGTAGATGGAACATGTTCAACAGTCATGTGTTGGACATGGCTCTGTATGTTAGGCAGAGTGTGCCTCTGAGTAGGCGGTATGCAACAAAGAACAGATTTTGTTTTACCAGTTGTGTTGCATAACACAACTGTTTGAGGCCAGTAATCCACTTGGTGAGGTACCTATGTGGTCTCTACAGCTGCTGGATATGCTAAGTCGAGTACATCCAAAATGGTGCACTGTACTCAATGATGGGTCTGATGATGTAAGAGTAGAGTGCCAACACTACCTCTTTGGATCCTGATGCAAACCCTTTGTTGATTAGGTGGGCCACATAGGATCTCCCAATCTCTTTGGCAACATGGTTGTCAAAGGAAAGATGACTATCTACTTGTGTCCCCAGATCCCTTATCACCTTGTCATTTTTAAGAGGGTAACACCTATGTGGTAGTTTGTGGGTATTTTGTTTTCAACAAAGAGGATCACTATGCATTCCTCCACAGTGAGCTTGAGGCCATGATTCTGACACCACACATCTGTCTCATAGAGTCTCTTCTGGAGAATATGTCTGTCTTCCGGGGAATCTATTATGGCAAACACTTTACAGTTCCCAGCAAACTTAGTCAACCACAACCCTCCTGTGTTGGCATGTACATTTGAGAAGTCTATACCAAACAGGAGTGACCCCAGGACTGAACCCTGGGGGACACCAGTTGTTACCGGTGTAGAGTCTGACATGTAGCCAGCAACTCTTAATGTGTGGGATCTATCTGTGAGCCAGTTTGCAATCCATCTTGTGATATATGGATTCATGGCCAGGTTGGTGAGTTCATCTATGATACCTGACTGAGGAATGGTGTGCAAGGCCTTAGCAAGTTATAGGTAGGCTGTGTTGAGCTCATTTAAATAATCTGTAGCCTGGGTAACTGTCAAAGAAATCCTCCCAGTTCAGGAGGTGTGGTCTGCATTTGACGAAGCCAAACTGGGTGTGCTCAACTGTGTGAAGGTTCCCAATCTCTGTATTGTTGACTTCCATTATGATTGGCTCCATTGCCTTGCAGAACACACTCATCAGGCTCATAGAGCATGAATGCCAAGGGGTTTTTGTGGCCCCACCCCTGTGGAGTGTGAAGAACGTTGCTGTGCAACCTTCTATGGGTACATATCCTGTAGAGAGCATGTAGAGAGAGGTGTAGGTATCCTTGATGAATATGGATACATCCTCACCCTATGTGCTATGATTCAGGTTCTGATGCTGGAAGGTATGGAATGAGTAGTATCCTGGTAGTGCTGGTGTGCTGTCTGGAGCCTTGAACTAGGTTTCTGTTACTGCACAGATATCAATATTCTCCATAATGAGAAGTGCCCCGAGTATGTGCATCTCGAGGCTGAGACTTCTGGCAATGAGTAGCATTTAGCTCACTTTGTGCTTATTTGTGTTGGTTACAGGGTTTGGTTTGTCCTGCGTGACCGGTGTTCCACACCTGAAGTCAGCGCCTCATTGGTCCCATCTGACCATAAGCTAATTATCCTACATATCCACATTCTGGACCCACACCCCCATTAAGGAAACCATGTTAAAAAATGTCTCCAAAGCCAACTTCATGCTTCTTCAGACAGAAGTGCTGAACTGCAGGAAACCCATGCAGATGGACAATACAGTTACGACTACTGAATCCTTCACAATTGCACTTTATAAGCACTTGCATGACTGCATGCATCGTGCTATCCCAAACAGAACCAAGGTGCTATCCTCCAAGAAAAGGAAGCCAATCTGGTGTTCCCCTGCCATAAACAAACTGCACAACAGAAGGAAGAAACTGTTGCAAAAAAGGGTAAAATCCCATGAATGGAGGAGCTCCATGGTCAACATCAGTAAGAAGCTGCGATCCCGGATAAAATCCTCCAAAGCTAGTTATGAAAACAAAATCAACACTGATTCTAAGACAACCACAAAGCATTCTATAGCTATGTCAAGAATCTCAATGGCAACACTCAGATCTGCTCTGAGTTACAGCACAATGGCACTAAATATTCAGACCCAACTGATATTGCCAACATCCTGGCAGATAGGATTAGTGCTAACTTTACCCCCCTCTCACCCATGAAAGAGCACATCTCTATAATGGAAGACTGCAAAGTTGCTGTCATCACGGCTGCACAGGTAAAAAACACTCTTCAAAGCCAGGAACACAGCATCCATGGGACCAGATAACATCCCAGGCTGTGTTCTACACAAACTACAGAATGAACAGGCACCACACCTACGTACCATGTTCAGTCATAGCCTCACCTCAGGCTTTGTGCCTGCTGAATGGCGCACTGCGACGGTTATCCCACTACACAAGGGGGGAGCCACCACGGACCCCAGGAACTAGCGCCCCATTAGCCTGATGAGCCTGCTCTGCAAGGCCATGGAATGTATCATCATATAACTTATAAAAAAAGACATTGGTAATCTCCAACCTCTGGACCACAACCATGTTGGGTTTGTAAAAGGCAGATCATGTCTCTTAAACCTGATAGACATAATTAAAGCAGTCACCAGAACCGTAGACAAGGGTAAGGTGGTTTACACAGCCTATGTAGATCTTGCCACAGCTTTCAGCACTATCCCCCACTCTGGAATTATAGATAAACCCACTAAACTAGGTATAAATCGCTATGTCACAAGATGGGTTGCCAACTGGCTCACTGACAGAACACACACACTGTGAAAGTAGCAGACTCCAAGTACGTCTTTGGACCAGTGACAAGTGCAGTACCACAGGGTTCAGTCCTGGGTCCTGTCCTGTTTGGTATCTACTTCCCTGAAGTAAACGTTAATATGCATGGTCTCTGGCTAATGAAGTTTCCAGATGACTGCAAACTAGGAGCCATAATTGAAACTACTAAAGATGTGGACATCCTACAAAAGGGCCTCACTGAGACAGATGCCTGGTGTCAAAGCCATGGCCTCAAGCTCAATGCCAGAAAGTGCATTGTCATCCCCTTTGGTAAAAACTCTGTAGCCATGAACTACAACATAGGCGGTAGTATACTTAACACTGAAAGTGTGATAAGAGACCTTGGGTCACAGGTGGACAGTGGACACACCTGTGATAATCACATCCGCACAGTAGTCAGGAAATCCTTCTATGTGGCACCTCATCACAAAAGGTGTCTCATGCAGAATAGAAGAGGACATTGTTCCCCTATACTCATCACTCACTAGATCCATAATAGAGTACAACGCCCCTTTTGCTGTGTACCTCACAAGACATCTACAACAACTGGAAAGCCTGCAGAAATACCTCACAAAGAGGATTAGTGGCCTGAAATACATGCCATACACAGACTGTCTCAAACTGCTCCAGCTGTACTCTCCCGCATATTGCCTACTCAGAGGTGATCTCTGCCTAACATACAAAGCTATGTCAAACACAGAGCTGTTGGACATGCTCCATGTAAAACACAATCCTTCCGATCATCGGCCCCAAAACTCAGAGTGAAATACAAAAGGAAGGGGTGTATCAATTTAATTTATGGATACCCACACCTTCAAGTTAGTGGCACAGCATGAGGCCTTGGACCCCATGCAAGTGCAACTAACATTGGGCAAAGCTTCTTATCAGATTGTAGCCTGCTACAGATCACCTACCTTGTCTCAGGAACCTCACTCAGTAGTCCTGAGAACACTGGAAAATATAAAGGTCCTACCAAACACCATTATATGAGGAGATTACAACTACCCAAACATTGACTGGGAGAATTACTCATGTACAACGTCCTTTGCCCAATGTTTTCTAGAGTTTAAAAACTCAAATGCCCTGGAACAGTTGGTCACCATGCCCACTAGAGGTGACAACATACTGGACCTGATCATCACCAACATGGGGTACCAGTGTTCCACACCAGAGATAAACTCCTCGCTGGTAATATCAGACCATAAAGTAATCACACTGGACATCCACACCCCCCCCCAGTCAAGGAAACCACTATGAAGAAATTTTCAAAAGCAAACTGCATACTTCTCAAGACCAAAGTGGAAAGTTCCAAAGCCCCCTTGCTATAGGATAATGCTATACAATCTGCAGAATCATTTACAAGTGCATTCTATGAACATCTACAGGGATGCATAGATCGAGACATCCCAAATAAACCAAGACTCACTCCTCCAAAAAGAAGAAACCAATCTGGTGGTCATTGCCCATAAATAAGCTATACAACAGAAGAAGGAAACTAACACATGATAGAGCAAACTTCACAAAAGGAAAGGCATCACTGATCATTATTAGGAAGAAACAATGATATAAAATAATCCAAGGCCAGTTTCTAAAGACAAATTGCCAAGGAATCTAAGAATAACAACCACAAAGCTTTCATTAGCTATACCAAACATTTAGGTGGCAACTCTCAAATATGTTGTCAGCTACTGCAAAATGGCAAAAAATACACTGAACCAACTGACATTGCCCACATCCTGGCGGACAAGTTCAGTGCAAACTTCACCCCCTCACCCCCAAAAGGGCCTGTGTCCATCCCAGAAGAATGCAGAGCCCCAGACTTCATGAACATGCAGGTAAAAACAGCCCTCCCCAAAGCTAAGAACACAGCATCAATGGGACTGGATGGTGTCCCAGCCTGCGTCTTTCACCAGCCCCAAAAGGAACTACACCCTCACCTACATTCACTGATCAGACTCAACCTTACCACAGGCTATGTACCCAAAGAATGGCATACAGCAACAGTCATCCAGCTCCACAAAGGTAGTACCACAACAGAACCTGGAAACTATTGCCCTATAGGCCTAAGCAGCCTGGTCTGCAAAGCTATGGAGCAAATTATCATAGAACCCATAAACAGAGACATTGTAAACCTCCAGACACTGGACTCTACCCAAGTTGGCTTTGTTAAAGGTAGATCCTGCCTCCTAAACCTAGTTGACTTCTTTGAAACAGTTACCAAGGACATAGATGGAGGTGAAAGTAGTCTGCACAGCCCACCTGGACCTCACTAAGGCCTTTGACACCATTCCCCACTCTGGCATCATGGACAAGCTTACCAGCTTGAACATTAACCCCAATGTCACAGGATGGGTGGCCAACTGGCTCACAGATCAAACACACATGGTCAGAGTTGTGGGTGCCATGTCTGACTCTAAACCAGTCACAAGTGGCATCCCACAGGTCTTGGTCCTGGGAACCCACCTGTTCAGTAGATACTGCTCAGAGGTACAGGCAAGCATGGGAGGAGTATAGCTGATCAAGTTTGCAGATGACTGCTAACTGTGGTCCATAATCAACTCTATGGCTGACACAGACATCCTCCAGAAGGGTCTTACAGAGACAGATACCCGGTGTCTAAACAATGCCCTCAAGCAGAATGCCAAAAAAATGAATAGTCATCCCCTTTGGATAAGTGCCCACAAATTACCACATAGGTGGTAATCCAGTATGTACAGAGAATGTAATTATGGACCTCGTGACCCAAGTCGATAGTAAACTCTCCTTTGATGATCACATTGCCAAAGTGTTTAGAAATTCCTTCTATGTAGCCCACCTAATGTCACCCACTTTGTCAAGTCTGATGATGTCACCATCCTACAAATATACCTGTGGAAAAGAGAGCTCCTAGTAATGTGTATAGCGTGTTGAGTAAATGCGTACTGCTCTAGTATCATAAAATAATTAGATAGGGGTTTGAATCCTGCACTTGCCCACTGTATGTGTGTGGGTGTCTCCTTGGAGATGAGCAACCTTTTTGAAGACTACTAAAACACCTTAAAAGTGGTATACTCATCTTTGTCAAGTCTGATGATGTCACCATCCTACAAGTATGCCTGTGGAAAGGAGAATGCCTAGTAATGTGTAGAGTGTGTCATGTAAATGTGTACTGCTCTAGTGTCATTAAGTAGGGTTTTGAATCCTGCATTTGCCAACTGTATGAGAGTGTGTGTATAGCACGTTGTGTAAATGTGTACTGCTGTAATATCATAAATTAGTTAAATAGGGGTGTGAATCCTACACTTGGTGACTGTGTGTGTGCTCCACGTGTGTAATACTCTTGGTCAATGTGTTGTGGGTTTTGCTTTTACTACTGTATGACATATCACAATGACAGCAGTATGTGCATTACACATCAGGTAGCTGTGTGGTAAATACATATACATACATGTGACCTCAATTATTTCATAGGTGGGAACCCTGCTTTCTCCATGAACACATCTGTTATCTTTGCCAGAGTGTGCTGTCACTTTCCAGACCTTAGGTCACATCTGTATGCTTGTGACTAGCCTAACCACTGCAGTTATCCTTGGCCTACGTCACCCGTTTCGCATACACTCATTACAGTTTCTATTGAATAGTGTGAGTGAGGGTTTATGCCTGAGGTATATCTGAAACCTGTTCAAAAGCAGCAAAGTCTGGCAAAGATGGCTATTTATTATAGGTGTGCAACAACCTTTGTGGATATGCATGCAGACCCCTTATTGCTTATGTGATCCACAGATGGATTTCCAAAACCCTTTGGGAATGTGATTATCAAAGAAGAGATGACTTAACACATGGCTCTATGTATACATCGGTACCTGTTTCACATTTTGGGGGCTACTACCTATGTGGTACTCTGGGGATACTATGGTTTGTAAAAGTGGATGACTATGCTTTATTTGGCTTATAGCTTTACAGCATGGGTTTGACACCAGGTATCTGTCTGTATGATAACCTTTTGGAGGATGTGTGTCATCTGGAGAATGCATTATAACCCACAGTATGCATTGCCAAACATGGCCAGACATATCCCTACTGTGTTGGCTTGTACCCAAGAAAGCGATATGCCAAACAGGAGTGGTCCCAGGACTGAGTGCAGGTGAATACCACTTGTTACTGGCATAGAATAGTACTTGAAGGCTGCAAATGTTACTGTGTGTCCTACATCTGTGTGTCAGTTGTCAAGCCATCATCTAACAATTGTTTATGGGCAGGCTGTTGAGGTTATGTACACTACCAGAATGCAAACCAATGACAGATAGTAACAACAGTATCACCCACAGCACAGTGTCAAACTGTGTCATACACAAACGTGTACTCAAGTTCCAAAATGTGTGTAGTACAATGCATACTGGCCACCAACAGAAACTATGAAGTGTTAACACTGTCTAATACAGGGCATGTCACCCTGCCCATGTGTCCAGTATGCATGTACATGCAGACAGTGCACCTCAACCATGTTCACAAATGTACACCTGCAAATCTGTGCTGCACACATCCCACACTTACTGTCCACTCTATAACACATGCTGACAAAACTACACACATCAGCCAAGTGGCATATGGGCAGACAATACACAACTGGAATAAACACTGGTGTAAACAATACTACATTGATAATTATAGCTTTAATGCATCATGCCTGCTCAGCTACACCTTCAAGGATATCATTACACTTTACTGCTGACAACATGCTACACATTAAAACATTGCTATACTGTAATAAAGTCACCCTGTGCATCAGCACCATGTTAGCCTGTTCCTGCATCAATGTTACAGATGACAGGAGGTGGCACAGGTTTCATCATATGCACAGGGTGTGTTGTTGGTTTGCCAGAGGCCTACATTGAGACATACAATCGATGTGTGTGTGTGTGTGTGTGTGTGTGTGTGTGTGTGTGTGTGTGTGTGTGTGTGTGTGTGTGTGTGTGTGAGGGCCAAGAGTACTGTTATGGGCCAATGTGGATGTAATGTGTGTGGGTATGTGTTTGCCCTAGGTGTCTGGTTTATGTGTGTGTGTCTGCATGCACACAGTTCCACCATGTGGCTGCCATATACAGAGGATTTGTGAGACAGCTACAGACTGTACCTGGCAGGCTTTACAGATCACTGTCTCTGGCCAATGATATGGGACCTGTGCCTGGCAAGAGTGCTACAGACAGTATCAGGTACTAATCCAGACTGGGTACTATCCTCAGAGGTTAACATATGTCCACTGGATCCAGGTCCCTGCTGTGACTGGCTAGAGCCACGTGCATGTGGTCTTCTAGGATGGTCTATGGACAGCCCCCCCAACATTGCTGGGGCTGGTACTGGCACTACGGGAGCGGCTATGACTTGATGGATGTCCACGGCGACTGCCAGCTGATGATGTTGCTGGCATACGTCCACGTTGACGTCTCAACCATCCTGTACTGTCCTGACACATGGACATGACATTATGGAGGACATCTAATGTCTCACCCCAACGTCTATCAATGACCTCAGTGTAATTACGTATGGCACCTGCTAGGTCACGGATACTGTCATTTACAGAGGTGTCATGAGCCCTCTGTGCCCTTAGTCCCTGTCTGGTGTACTGCTCCATACATGCCTGTGCCTCCATGACAGCTTGGAACATGTGTGTGGTTGTAAGAGTTGTGGCAGGTCTGCCAGGGGCATGATGACCAGCAGTGCTCTGACGAGAACCCCTGGGCATCTGCCTATGTGGTACCGTTCCAGACATCTGGCTATAGCTGCTGTGTCCTGATGCATGTGCCATAGATACCACACTGTCCTGACCAGTGCCGACTGTACACTGTCCCTCTGCTAAGGGCATTGGTGATGATGGATGTACAGGCAGTATGACTGTGTGCATGGATGGGGTGGAGACTTGTGTACTGTCAACTGGTGGCCCAACAACAGACCCTGACAAACCTGCCTGTACCTCAACACATCTATCCTCATTATCACCATCTGTGTCAGTGACATCAGGTTCCCTGCTGCACTGAACCAGCCCCACCTCAGCACCTGTGAGAGGAAAACAGGAAACACACTTTAAGACCTGTACATGATGTCAGACCACATGCACACATGCACATATGCACATGCACAT
Source organism: Protopterus annectens (assembly GCF_019279795.1). NCBI lineage: Eukaryota > Metazoa > Chordata > Ceratodontiformes > Protopteridae > Protopterus > Protopterus annectens. The sequence goes on from NC_056734.1 coordinate 154,700,576, forward strand.
GTACACATGCGCATGCACACACGTACATGTACACATGCACACACACAAATACACTCCTCACTAAAGCAGACAGACACACACACACACACACCACCAGCAATCTCAGAACATACTCAATAGCAGTTGATGGTGGGGAACAGTATCACAAGCAAAACAGTCATATCACACATGTCAGCATGCAGAACATGTGTTGCTCAACAACATGCAGTGCAAGTGTAGACAGTCCTTGTTACTAACAGTATACATGACTTTGACGCATGTGTTTTGTTGTTCGGTGATTGGCCTCCCCCTGGAACGCAATGCATACATGGACACAACATTGCTGGGCAAGTATTCAAAACTCTGTAATGTACTGTGCACTATCCCTCACAGGTCTACATACCATGGCTGGATGTGTATCTGTGTGTCACATAGATATCCAATTCTGATTAGAGCCTCTGTGTCTTTAGCCAATAATTGTGGACACAGTTTTAGCTCATGCATGATGTGTATACACACAAGATCAGTGGTGCATGTATAACTGATGGAATACCATTGGTCCACATACCCAATGTACAGTAGTTATGGTGAGTGTAGATCATACTGTGGACATGCCAGTGTCATCCATGACACGGCATGCTAAAACACAACTGCAAATTTAAACATCACACATACCCAATGTGTGTCATATGACCTGGCCACTCAATAGCATCACAAGACATATATGTGTCAGTTGTGCAAATGGTGATTGGTATGCATATTGTTTAGAGGTGCATATGTTTGCACACACACAACATTGAGGTGTATAGCAGTGAAAGCTATGTGTAGTACTGTGGTTACAATAACTGGATGGGGTGTAGTACCATAAGCCATCATCAAGAAGTATCATGTGGTCACTCAAGGCTACAAATGTGTCCCAAACCAGCACCTATCATGCTGTACTGGAACTGTACTACCATAGCTACATTCACTATTTCACAACCAGTTGTTACATGGGTTTGTAAGGAGGCCAATAAGGAGCATTCCCTAACATGAATGTGTTGTGTGTTGCAGAGTGTTTCACTGCCCTATGATAGGCCTCTACCCCTCAGGTATATTATGTGTGCTGTGTGGATGACATTTGGGATACTGGAGTGTGACTATACAGAGGGTTTGTGAATCCTTCATGTGTAGCATGTTAACATGTTCTGTGTATGACATAGTTGTGCATGTTATGTGCATGTTGTATATCGACTCTGCCTATCTAATGGTCACTACAGTGTAGCCACATTTGTTTGAGATGGTCTGTGTATTGCATGTGTTTGAGGCAGCTAATCACATTAGTGAGATGTGCGTGGTCTCACAGCAAACATGCCCAGCATGCATTATGGGTAGGTGTGTTACATGTGTACATGGCCTACACCTTAACTATGACATGCACTTTTTATTTGCAATAATAAATGTAGAACACACTCACCAGCATATGTCCACTGCCTTGCTGTCACACCGGAGGGACCTACATAGATATGAGACAGTTTGTAAGTGGCGACAACTGTGGCACTGCTATTGTGGGTTTGCAATCTTACAGTAGAACAACAGTTTACATTCACAGGCCTACAGATTATGTTCCAAATGATCAGTATTGAACAACAACAGGCTCCACATCTTCTAACTACACAGTACACATCTCACATATGCATGATCTACCAATAGAGGTAACAGTAGTCTAGAGATATGCCATGTTACCTGCATGCTCTATGTGTTCTTGCTGGGTGGCTCCAACCTCCATCATGGTAAATGTCTGCTGCTGTTGTTGTTGGACAGGTGCCACCAGGCTCAGGAGCAGCTCCTCCACTCTGGTGAGGGGGGATGGATGTTAACCCCGCCATCTGTTGCAAGCTGTTATTTCCGTACATCAGAAGCACGCTGACGGACATGTCTAAGTAGATCACTGTAGTGGTGGCGTACCTGCTCATATGTCCGGTTATGCAGGCCTACCTCGTTTACCTTCCGGACAACATCTTGCCACATTGCAGTACACTCCTGCTGGTCTTGGATGGTTCTGGAGAATAGTAGGCTGTAGTACTGAATCATACAGCTGGTAAGAATCTCATCTTCAGCACTACTGTAGTTAGGATTTCTACGGTGTGCCATGATCCCTGGAAGAAATAAAGAAAAAATATGTATGAGCAAGTCATATGGCACATTTAACATTGTACAGTACATATATCACTGAACTGCCAAATATAGCAACCTATTAGCTGACTGAGATTAAACACTTTCACTACCACTTATCAGTGCTCACCCCACAACTGCTTGAAAGTGCCTGGCATGCTCTATATAATAAACCATGTTCTGCACAGCAACAAAATAAAATCACTATATAAGACTATACAAGAGTACCTGGCACACTGTATGCAACACAATGCACCACCTAGCCACAGCAGATATAGATCAAGCCAATGCATAAAGAAATATATCATCCATCACAGTGTTTGTAAGGTCCAGTTACAGTATTACCATTATAACGCACAACTTGTTGATGGCAAACCCGTGGCCAAAATATGTGCACAATTGTGAATATAGGTGCCATACTGCTGTAGTAAACTATAAATGTTGCTAGATACGCAGTTATATGTTGTAACACACATATGACAGAGGACATGTTACAAGCATACCCACACATACATCAGACATAATTACAAGACACAAAGGTATGGCAACCCAGATAAGCTTTACGTGTGAACCATACAGTACTGTGTGTCAGTACTTACAAAACCTTAAGCTTGAGGAATGTAATCTGTGATGACAACAGGGACCACACAAAACAGTGATTCCAAGCAATGTGGACATACACCATACTTTGCTGTTTAGGCCCAGAGCTTTAAGTAGTACTACAGTACATACAGGATTTGGATTCAACATCAGTACCAATCAATAAGCATACATGTAGTGCATTAGCCTCCAACGACACACCCCAGTTAACACCAAGGGACTACATCAGACTGCATGCCATAGTGCTTTATCTGCCTATCAACAGCATACACAGCTTTTGCTGGGATCAAAGCAAGGACCCATAATATCATGACAGAAACAGTTTCCCACTAAGCTATCCCACAAATACACATCTTTGACATATTCACCAACACAACTGACCATCACACTCAGTCAACTTTACATAGAATCTATTGCAACAAGTAGATGTGGGTGTGTATGAGTATATATGACTATCTCTCTCTCACTGTGTGTCTGTATGTATATATATATATATATATATATATATATATATATATATACACACAAAACACACACACACACACACACACACCACCTTTCAAGGTGGGAATATCTTGTTGACCGGGCTAGTCTAGCTGGATACATATCCATTTTCAGTAGAGGCTCGGGGAGAAAAGCTCCAAGCATGAGTAAATTATAACATTCAAAACATTAAAACATGACTAGTTTCAATTACATAGCAAGACATGATAAGAAAAGTTATTACTTTGTGAACAAAGTATGGTTTCATTAGAGTAGGTGTACAAAATAATCAAGTCTTGATTCTTTAGTGGGTTTCATGTACAATCAAGCAAGAGTTAATAAAGTATTTGAGCATTAACATTCCTTTGAAAAAAAGAATCATTAAGTTAGAAAAAAGAAGAGAATAGGAAGGAAAAAATTGAAGGGAAAAAGAGTGGGTAAGTAATAAATTATTCAAGAATTGTAGGGGGGTATTTGTCCTGGAAGCAGGAGAAAAAAGGGGGAGGAGAATAAAAAAGAAAAGTATGATTAAATCAGGCTTTGAGCAGGGGCAAAGCCAATGTATTTTTAGGTGATCTCTGAGGTGTTTCTTAAAGATTGGTGTAGATGAGAGAGAAGTGAGTGTACTAGGAAGCTTGTTCCAGATTCTACCCACAACATTGGAAAAGAGTGTCTCTCCCGCTTTGTTATGAGATAAACTGTTGGCAATAAGTAATTTATTAGCTGAGCGAAGTGTTGTAAGATTTTTATATGGGGAGATCAAATTAGAGAGGATAGGAGTATTAGTAGGATGGTGCAGGATTTTTTGTGCAATCACCAGTTGATTGTATTGTAGTTGGTTTTGTAGTTCTAACCATTTGAGTTGTAGTTCTAACCATTTGAGTTGTTGAAGGTTGAGACAGACATTATGCAAAGGATGTGAGGTATACAGTAATGTAATAATATTGCACATTCTTGTGAGAAATGCATTAAAAGTGTTCACAGCCCAGATAGCTTTAGCAGGCCTCACTGGCTGCAACATTGCAAACTGAACAAAACACCCACAGTGTTTAACCACCACATGTCATATACCAGCACTGTATGCTGTCTTGTTTGTCACACACTAAAACCTACATTCAAATATGTATATAACAACCTTTACCAACATATATATGTCCACCCTTCACAAACAGGTGCAATATGTCCTTTGCTCTATGCACATATACAGATGTTAATATATATGACACATATATATCTGTCCCTATGTGTGTGCCATACACACACAAGGTCCACACTGTTGTTAAGTCCCTGGACCTCACAGCTGAACTGTTGGGCCTTGCTGCAACATGAACAGGTGTCACATGTGAACACACTGTAACATTAGAGGGGGTATATATAGCTCCAAATGCTCGATTAGCATACTAGCCTGGTACAGCAGTTGCCAATGCTAAGCTACATTTTAATACGACTATCATGCATGTGTTACTCCCATGTCACACCCATGTTTATATAAATGTTTGCGCTAATCCCCCAAACAGCCATTGGCCACACTGCTGTATAGAATACAGATAACATGGATCAGATGTTTGACATTTAATGCTGAACTACACATTTCACAGTTATGTCCCACTGTCCACAGGTACACACCGAATTGTCCATGGCAGTAGTTAAGCAGGACATCTGTGCATAGATACGTACTGCTGCCACATATAAATGGTTCACATTATGTAGAGTACTCTTCAAAAACATCTACTACATGCCAGTAAATACATATCTGTTACATACCTTTCCTTTGTATGAGTTGGTATTATTTATTTTTCTTTTTCCTTTTGCTTTTCACTGTCTGTCTGTCTGTCTCTCTCTCTCTCTCTCTCAGTCTCTGTAATAGAGTGATTGAGTTTGTTGGCAGCAATTACAGCCTGCTTTTATAGGTATTTGCACATGTGCATGTGATGGCCTCTGCACCAATTGGTGGCCACCATTTGCTAATTGCATGCAGCCTGCTGTGTGGTAATTGCAGTAATCACTGTCATAGCAACCCAATGCTATAAATTGCTAACTCAGGTAGGTGTGGCCCTTTAAGCTTTCCAAGATGGGGATCATGCTTGTTTGCTGTGGACATTATTGTTTAAGGCAGAAGGTTGATATAGTTCTTATATCTGAAGCCAGGGGTGAAGCCAGTGATTTAAATGTTGTACTCAGACCTGAATGTTGCTGCTTCCAGTACACACTTGTCAGTGTAGAAGTGTACTCACCCCTCAAAATGCTAACCCAAGATACATGGGAGTATGTACTTTCTTTTCTAATTGTACAATTAACTGCCATACAAAACTAGTTGAGATGTATTCCTTTGGCACATGAATTGTTTGTGAACTGCTATACTGTGAATATTAATTTACTCACTTCTGAACAGTTTGTGCTTTTTTAGTGTTGACATTAGCACAGGCTGCTCAAGAAAACTGGACAAATTTCAGTACTGAGTATGTCTACCTACAACCTTGGTAGACCCTGAACACACAGGTATATTCTACATTTGGTTAGGGGTGCAGAAGAACAGAGAGCATTATGTATTATTGTGCGAATTTTATCTTGCTGGACTTAAAGGGTTGCTGTGTACCTGTTAGTTTATCAAGACAAGTAGTCTGTCTGCGTAGCTCCCAACTGTGGGCTTATCCACATGGTAGCCAGAGGTTAGCCTATTATTCTTTGTCTGTGAACCACACCAGTCTTTTCAGCACTGGAACAATGGCATTGTTACAGTTGGTTGCTACCAATACATGGCTACATCCTTTTGTATTTCAGTCTTGTACTCCTACATAAGGGTAAGCTTCTGGAACTCCTTCAAAAGCTATTTGCACAGTGTGTAACAGCAGAAAAGCTGACATGCCTGTGTGTTTCTGCCTCTGCCAGGCCTCTCAAACACTCGGGTACATATTTGAACAGACTCAGGGAAAAGTATGTAAAAGTAAGGTACACCTTTAAAATATTAGTGCCATTAAGTTGAGACTTTGAGAGAACCAGAGCATATGGATTAATACACCTTTTCTGAAGTACAAGCAGTGTCTAACTCTTACTTATTGTCATTATTCATTAAGTGTAATTCACCACCTTTCTGGCTAATGTCATTACTTTTCAGAGGGATTCAGAGGGACACAGCTAAAATTTGTTTCAAAATCAGGAACATCCCTGAAAATTAGGCACAGTTGGGAGGTATGGCCTCTGCCCTAATCAGATATGCCAGTGTTTGTCCTGCTATGATACTGTGTGTGGGTTGTAAAGTGCTGCTGTAACATTATTTCCTGCTAGAATTATTACTTCTCTTATCACAGTCATGTAATGCAATCCCCCAACAACTGCTGGTAAAGATCCACAGAACAAGTTGTGTGTTATGGCATTCCTATTTTTCCTTTACATTCACTCACTCTGATGCATGATATATTTATTTCAGCACCAATTTGTATATCTACCGTGGCTTAGTGGTACTTCATGCAGTGTAGGGTATACAAGGTCCTGGGTTTGAGACTGACAGAGGTGTTTTATTTTGCTGCTGAGCAGAACAAGGGCCTTCATATACAGAGTGACTAATGCACTTTTAAGCAGTTGTAAGCAGGTTTGCGTGATGCTTAGCTAAGTGCAAACAAGTGCACACTCTCGCAAACCCACTAACTACTGCTTAAAAGTACTTCATGCAGAGTAGTGTGTACAAGGTCCTGGGTTCGAGACTGACAGAGGTGTTTTATTTTGCTGCTGAGCAGAACAAGGGCCCTCACATACAGAGTAACTAATGCACTTTTAAGCAGTTGTCAGCAGGTTTGCATGATGCTTAGCTAAGTGCAAACAAGTGCACACTCTCGCAAACCCGCTAACTACTGCTTAAAAGTACTTACTCCTGCTAACCCCTGCGCTCATTTCTTTGAAAGAAAAGAAAATGGGGAGATAGGAAAGTGGTGAAAAAGGGGCACAAAGAGGGAAAGACAGTAGGGAAAACAGCTTGGGATGTGCAGGATGGGTGTAGGGAAGGTCCATAGCTGCCCATTTCTTTAACAGCAACAGCTGTGCATAAGCAAAAAATTTGGAGGGAAATATGAAACCTTCCACCCCTGATAGAGGGGTGAGGACAACAAAGTATGTTGTACTGCCAATTAAATTACATTTTATGTGTCCAGCGGACATGTGTGCAAAATGGGCAGCTATGTATGGGGCATAATTTGTTTTGGGGGAGCAGATTGCCCTTTTCTTTTTTTCAGGTGAGAGTGGAATGTGGGGTAGGGGAAGTAGGTATATTTGTGGAGGTAGGTTGGGGAGGTAAACAGACAAGACAAACAAGATGCATACAGGGGAGGAATATGACATGTGGTGGGCGAACACCATTGACTGGGAAGGATGTTTGGAAATCACAAGCCCATGAGCCCACAGATGGGCAACAGTGGAACTGAAATCCCCACCCATGGGCAGTCACCACTGCACCTTCACAGCCCAGAGGGTGGCTGTGCTGGGGGCTGCGTAGGTGGGGCAGGCTCACCTGTGAGTCGCACCACTCGTGCCTCAAGCTGACGTAAAGGATCAGCGACAGAAAGCTCGATCTCTCTATGCACCACAGCCCGGACCGTTTGGAGGGTGATAGGTCGCCTCCTCTGCCCATGCTTGCACGGGGGGGACAAGCCCCATCCCCTGCAGCGCTTCCACCTGAAGGTGGCACAGGACCAACGGAGGAGGAGGTCGCAGGCTGGGCACCGGACCTGCTGGTGCCAGGTGCCATTGCCAGCTGAGGTGGGTCCGCTGGGACTGGCCTTCCCATACGTTCCATGTTTTGGAGGATTTAATGAAAGTATGGGTTAGTAACTGTCAACAGCATTCCCAATTAGTTATAACAGCATGCAGAAGTATTGCCATTAACCCAACACACCAGAGTTCCAACAGTTGAACAGCAAGCATAACACATGCATATATAGAACAACAGTGGACATTACAACAGCATGCAGGTTTAATTGATGGCAATAGGCCACCGATATTGTAGTATTTGAACAGGGCACATGCATTGAAATAAATGCAGATATTTATAAACCAATAGGACATATGTCCCAACAAATGTTTTGAGATTAGACATACCCATTGAGGTGTGGAATTGCATTTTTTATGCACATACAGTAGGGTGGAAAAAGATAGCTCCATTAACAACTTATATATCCTTCTAGTTTACACTACATTCCTATTAACTGCAGTTATATGTCCCCTACATGTATTATTACACTACCCAATTGTCCTTAAATTGTGAAATGGGTTTTGCTAGATCTTTATATACATGAGCTGTATCTGACATACAAACTGTCTGGGATGCAGATGTTACTGCTACATATTTTGTTTGTTGATCAGACACACTACTGCTGAGATGGTACACTGACAGCTCTACTTTCCTATAATTATCTAGATATGTTCAGGTGAAATTATTAGTTATATGTTAACATCTCTCTACATTTCTGGCAGCACACTGGCATTTCTGGGGAACACAATACCAAGCTACTCATGTGCCAGATTAACCTGTACATGCTGGGCATGAACCAACAGTTGAGGACTGTAAATATGCTTAAAAGCTACTGGCACTCCCTTCATCCACTTTATATGGGCCTACCCAAGTGTGGGTTAACAGCCCTTAATACAACAGTACTATTTCTATAATGCAAAAGTACAACATATCAAAGAAAATGACACAGACATACTCCAGGAATGATACCTTTATTAAAGACTTAAAACACTTTTGTAGAGGCTCTTTCATTTATTTTATATAACAGTACATGCAGAATAATTATTAAAGAATTATTATACCTTTATTTATTGGGTTAAAACACTTTTTTTTAGCCTCTCTCATTTATTTTATATAACAGTACATGCAGAATATTACTAACCTGCCTGGTGGTGCAGCCTTAGCAGCCTATCTGCATAGCCTTGCTGGTTCGCAGCGTGGACACCTGCAGCTGTAAAGTAAATGAAGTGATATTGAGACATACCTACCCATAGTATAGACTAGAATAGCAATTCTTACATACTTAATTCCATGGCTACTTACTCAGTAGTGGGGCATTTTCCATCCCACGGGCCTCCTGGATCCACTGGTCCAGTTGATCCTCCTTGCGCTCTTCAGGTCTGAGTGGTGGTGTCTGACCTGCTCACCAGTCTGAGGGATGCCTGTGGCACTGGTGAGTTCATGAGCTAGACGGTTCCAGGCTTCCGCTTTGTATTGGGTGCCCTGGTACTGGCCCCGCAGGAGTCTATCCTCATGATTATGGACAAGGAGCCAAAGCATTACTTTTGACTCCTCAATGCCCCAACGTTGCACTCAAAATCGAGAACCCTCTCCAGCACCGGCCATGCTGCCTGCAGATGGGAGCTACAACCAGTTATGGCAAGTATTCCTGCCTATGGAGCTTAAATATGCCTCATTTACTGCACTTATTTGTGATTGGCCAGTTTTGAAAAAACTCAGCTGAAGGCACACCTGCTTAGCAATGGGTAAACTTCCATTGATATGTATGTGTGTGTTGAAAGTGCATGGTTGTGAAATGCTGTCATGGCTTAGTGGTTCAGTACTGTGATTATGGTACACAGTATCATGGGTTTGAGCCCTGTCATTGCTTTTTTATTTTACTACTGACCAGACCGGCTAGGAGGTGTAGCTGTGTTTAGCCGACTTTGCTCAACTTTGTCTGACATTGCTCTACAATTGCGCTAGTTGGCATGATGCGCAGCTACACACAAAGCCATTGCGCTAGTTAACGCAGTGCTCAGCTGCGAGCAATTACATTTAAATATGCTTTATACTGGTAAACTTTGCTTAGCAGTGCTTTACATTGCTTAAGATACGTTACTTATGCATCCATCAGTATGCATAACCATTTCACCTTCTTATATATATATATATATATATATATATATATATATATATATATATATATATATATATATATATATATATATATATAGATATATATATATATATAGATATATATATATATATATACACACACACACACACACACACACACACATATAAAATTCGTTCACTACTACATAGGCCATTTCAATGCTTTTTACAAAAATTTAAATGATAAATGTCAGGAATTATTTTTATATACAGATTTCCAACAGAAAATAGAAGGGGGAGTGGCGGGACTCGAACCGGGAATGCCTCCTCTTTGTGCGAAGGCTCTAACACTATGCTATCGCTATTTCACTTAATTTGCATATATGTTTCTTATTATCATCTTCAGTGTCTAAACTGCTAACTGTAGCTAAGCAATGGGCAAACCCACGCAAATACGGGCAGCTATATCGGAAATAAAAAAAAAAATGTTTACATTTTATAATTGTACAGGGGTTTAGAATGTGGGGGAGTGTAGTGTTGGGTATGTACACATTTAAGCGGACTCGCTCATGTAAGTAGACATTTCCCGAGTGTCAGACTTGCAGGGGCGTGGATTTTTGGACTGCTCAGCAGTCCGACATGCCCCCCTGCACTCGTGCACATTCCGTGTTAGCCTTAGAGTTAAGGCAGCGCACCCTCATTAATATGCATGGCGTGCTGCCGTCTTACTCTTAGACTGGTTCTTCCATGTAAGACTAATCTAGTCTTACATGGAAGATTAGTGAATCCTGGGGATGTGTATGATTTATTTTAAAAAAGGGGGTAAAGTTGATTCACTCTTTTAGCTTAACATTTAGATGGGAAGTGTAGGCTGTTTATTTATCATTGCATTGCCTACATACACAATGTGATACTACATACATTTTAGTATTATCTTTACTTGTTTTGTTTTATTTTGTTTGTGTTATATAAGGAATTACGTTTATATTTCTTTGTGCTTTTTTAGCATTTTAAATTTCATTTGTAATGGCATTTCTTATAACACCTAACAGTTTGATTAACTTGAGCAAGCTTGTTAATTGTCTTATTAACTAATTAAGTGTCTTATATAAGGCATTGCATATTGGGTAGAGTTTTGCCTGAAGAAGTTCATTGGACAGTGTAGATGAACGAACGTGCTTACAATAAAGAACTGGGATTTTTTTAGCACTCCTCTGCTGTTCTTTTGTTACTTTCAGTGGTTTTTCGCAAGTGTCTTTTAACTGATACAACTGAACTACACTGCAGTTGATCTGAACTAACTCAGAACCTGCTTTTATAGCAGAATGTTTTAAAAATCAAAGAAAGCTGTTGTGAAAATTCTACTCTCTCTTTTCAGACTTTTGAAAAGTAAACAAAACAGCTGCTGTGGAGATTCCACTCCTTTCAGCTCTGACACATGATGACATCACTCTAGGTCAGCTGACTAGTACAACCTGCCTTCAGAATTCTTTTTAAAAGACATGTACATTTGGTCAGCTAGAAGAACACTGTTTAATTCTAACATTTTACATAAACCAAAATAATAATAAATAAACAAACGTATTTACAAAATCATCGCCTTACTGACATATATAACACAGGGTAATTTACAATTATTTACAAGTATTTACAAAACTGCAGCCAGACATGCTAGCACATATGACAATATCTGATATCCTCACAGATATGCCTAGCAATTTGGTACATATGGCAAGTTCAATTTTAGTATTCTTGTAGGGGTAAGAGAGAAAGCAATTTTTGAATATTTAGCTGTTTAAAAATAAAAATAATTAGTCTGGATTTTTTTGTTGGTTGAGAAGTACCTGTGATTTTGCCAGCCAGGTTTTTATTGAAATAAGGAGGCCTTGAGTTATATTTTTGTATTCTTTGAAGGTTTTGGGCAGAGCAGATAAGAGATGAGTCACCAGAGTATTGTATTATTATTATATCTTCTGCCAAAGTTATTGAAGCAAATGTTAAAGAGTATGGTGCCAAGAATGGATCCTTGGAGGATACTGACAGTTGTAGTAAGGAATGCAGAGAGATCAGTATTGCACCTTAATGCTTGTGATCTATTACAGCGGTAGCTATGGAACCCAGCCAGTGCAGGTTACTGAGTGTTAGGTAAAAGTTTTTGTAGGAGAATGCAATGAGAGATGGTACTGAAAGCTTTAGAAAGGTCAAGAAAAATGGTGATACAAGGTTTCCTTCATTTCTGCTTATATTTACTGTATTAATAAAGCAAAGGAGGGCAGTGATGATGCTGTGCTAAGGGTGAAAACCATGCTAAGATGAGAGCAGAGGTTAAAATTGTGTGATGTAACTAAGTAGCTGAATCTCTATACATTTTTCTAATAGCTTAGATAAGAGGGGCAGTATATCAATAGGTCTGTAGTTAGTGAGTTCAGTGGAGCTGCCACCTTTATGAAGAGGAAGAATGTAGCATTTTTGCCAGATATGGGGAGGAGACTGAAGCGCTGTGTCTGCTATTCATGAAGTGCACTCTGGACTCCATTTATTGTGGCTACCTCCCTTTAGTAAGATCTTAAATAAATACTTTAAAATGTTGGGGATGGAAGACATTCATAAGGTTTTGAAGCTCCCTAATAGTTCATACACCTATTAATCACAGAGGTTTGCTTCTTTATCCAGGATAGAGAAGATGTTATTCTAAACTGGACATGGACATGCCATTACCTCCCTCAAATATGGCCCAATGCAATTATCATATCATATTTCTTTGTCATTAATACTACAGCTTAGTGCATGCTCTCTTTAGAAGTATTGGAAACTAAAGCACCATCTTTGTAGTGGCTCTAAATCTAGTCAAATCACTGGGTCTGTTAATCAGAATGCAGACTTTCAATCTCACCTTTCAAGGATAAGCTGAGTGCAGCATGGAATACTTGTAAAATGGCATTAGCAAAATATTTCAGGGTCTCTACTGAGACCAGGCTAGTGAATTTAAGAGAAGAGCAGAAAACAATCCAGAAGAACGTACTGGCTGTGCAACGTAGATATATCTTGGAAGTGAAACCATTAGAGAAAAATCTCCTGCATAGCCTGCAAGAAAACTTAATCAAGGAATTATACTACAAAATTGAACAGTGGAAGTGTATTTTAAAGATAAAAACCTTTGATTCATCCATATCTTCACTTAGGTACCTAGCTCTCCACTTGCAAAATATTAGGGCTTTCAGAGGGATTTCAAAGCTAATAGACTTGTTTACAGGCAACATAGTTCATTTACCTAGGATATGTGAAGTCTTCATCAGATCGGGTTAGAGAAAACAATCCATTCTTGTTTGATGAGGTTCATGAATTTTTAACATGCCTCAGCCTAAAAAGGTTAACTCCTGAGCAGGCTCAGACATCCTGGAAACTGGTAACTCAACAGAAGGCACACATTACTTATAAACCACTAGAAAAGGGAAAAACACAGGCTCATACAGGCTATCACCACTGGAAATCTATGTGAAAGGCACTAACAGCATTTATGCTGTTTACAAATCTCTCAAATTATGTTATGTCCACAGGAAATCCCCCACCCACTTGGAGACAGGCCATCATTACTTTGATTCAGAAACCTGCCAAGGACCTGGCTCAGCTCTCCTTCTGTCATCCTATTTCAGAACTTAACCATGACTACAAATTATTTATGGCTATTCTATCCAACATGTTGGCAAACCTGCTATCCTTCCAGGTTCTCCCGACCATACTGGGTTTATTCCAGGCAGAACCACAGCAAGTAACCTAATAAAAACTTCTTTGGTAATTGAAGATACTTCTTGCTCTAAATCATCACTGCTCCTTACCAGCTTAGCTGCAGAAATAGTGTTCAACTGGGTACAATGGGAGTTTCTCTTTTTAGTTCTGAGGAACTTTGGGTTCCCAGGTGAAATGATAAATTTCTTGGACACACTGGGTTTATTCCAGGCAGAACCACAGCAAGTAACCTAATAAAAACTTCTTTGGTAATTGAAGATACTTCTTGCTCTAAATCATAACTGCTCCTTACCAGCTTAGCTGCAGAAATAGTGTTCAACTGGGTACAATGGGAGTTTCTCTTTTTAGTTCTGAGGAACTTTGGGTTCCCAGGTGAAATGATAAATTTCTTGGACACACTTTACTAGTGTTCTAGTGTGAAAATAAAATTAGACTCTAAACTTTCCCCGCATTTCCCCATTTTGACAAGTATTAGCCAGGGATGCCACTTCCCCCCTACTGTTTGCCATTTACATAGAACCCCTGGCTGAAAGGTTGCACAGATTTAATCTCAAGGGGTATATAATATAGGGGGACAAACCTTCACATTAGCACTATATGTTGATGATTTACTTTTATACTGATCCATCCTGAGGTAGATCTGTTGAGAGCTTTTGAGATATTTCTTAACTTCGGAAGACTCTCTGGTTACAAAATTAATGTTTGAAAGACAGAAGCATTTGTGCCAGAGTAGGGGACATAAGATTCATTGATAGAGTGGTTTATTAAGATGGATACTGAGAAGGCTAATGCATCAGCTGAGATTTGTAATATATTTATCTGGTAGATTGCCAGGTACTAGGGAAGTAAGCTTTAACTTTACAAGAAGTATTTTAATGACTGAGGTAGTGATTGGTTGCAAAGAGAAAGTGTGAGGATACTTAAACAGATTGTATTGGAATTTGTCGAGTTGGAGGATCTGAGTTACTATGTTAAGAGGAGACTGAGCTATTGTAATAGGAGTTAAAAGACTGGCAATGTTGTATGTGTCATGGTGGCTAGTTATTGCAGCAGAAGATTGTGTAAAACAACAAAGATTTAATATACTATCTATAGAGAACTAGAAAGTGTTGGTTGCTATAGGGTACAGCTTGGAGATTTGTATAAAAGTTTTTCTTAGCAGATTTTATGTAGTATTTTGCATGTTTTCTGTGTTGTCTGTAAGCCTGAAGGCCTATCTCAGTTTTATTCATGGACCAGGATTTCCAAGCTTTCTCTCTCCATTTCATGATTAGCGTTTCTGGATAGCCAAGGGTGAGAGATTACTTGAACTCATTTTTTTTTCTCACTGGGGCAAGTTCATTTGAAGTATTTAAGAAAGTATTATTGAACTCAGATACAGCTTCATCTATATGGAAATATTTGAGGTGACTCCAATTTATTTGCTTCAGGTTAGACATCAGTGTCTTTATGGAAGCGTGGTAGATTGCAGACTAATTTGATGTGTGTTTGTTTGAAGACACATATTTGCTTTCTGCTAGTGAAGATGGTAAATCGGTTCCTTAGTAAGTCAGCCATGGTGCCTGAGGATGCAGTTTTGTCTGGAAATGGTATAAAAATTCAGTGAATAGTTGTCACTTTACCATAATTCATATGAAGTTTGGAAATTAGTTGTGACAGACCATATAAATTTATAGCAATGGCAGGGTTGTTAGATGCAACTGAGAGCAAGTGAATTTAATTTTTTTAAGAATTTCTCTTTAGTACTAATATTATTACCTGGGAAAATGTAAATGCCTGTTAAACATAAAGACTTGTGATGGTTTAGTTTGAGTTAAGAGAACAGGATTACAGCATTGTTGAACTGGGGAGGGTTATAAGTTGATGGATTTAACGAGAGTGGTTTTGCAAAGAATAGCACCATCTCCTGCTCTTTTACGTATTCTATCAGATCTTACAATAGCCAGTGGATCAGACATCTGGTTTTAGCCACGTCTCTGTGAGTACATCTATGTCAGGGGAGTATTGGGTTGGCTATGCATGAACTTCAACTAGTTTATTGCAAATACTTCTGATGTTGATGTAAAAAATATGTAAAATGCAAGGTTTTTGAGGATGAACAGCTATGGTATTAGCTTGAGGAGTGAGGGTTATCTGTTTGGCTGATAGTGATCTACTGGACCAGGGTTGCAGAGAAATGTGGTGATAATTTTTTATTTATTTTTTATTTTACATTTGTTGACCGGGCTAGTCTAGCTGGACATATATCCGTTTTCAGTAGAGGCCCGGGGAGAAAAGCTCCAAAAGTATGAAAACAATGTACATCAAAAAAGCAAAGCAAATTACAAAATACAATGGTAGGCTTGTGTAATAATATAAGAGAAAAAAAAATGAACAGTTAGCAAGCACAAGGTAAGTCAACCAAAAACAGCTGGTTAACAATACAAATTTCAAGGATGCAACATACTAAAGTTGGCAAAATAATAACTTATAAGAGAATATCACAAGATGGTAAAACATGCAGAAGGAAGATAAAAAAAAAATGTATTAAATATAATATAAAAGAAGTAACTGGCATCAAATAGTTATATGATTTAGAGGGACAGTTAGTGGATAGAGAGGGAAGGAAGGACTGAGGGAGAAGTAATTTCAGTCGGGATTAGTACAAGGACAAAGCCACTGAGTTTTAAGATATTCTTTGATGTGTTTTTTGAATAGGGGTGTGGAGTTAAGGTTAGTTATTTCTTGAGGGAGCTGATTCCAGATTTTCCCAACAGAGTTTGCAAATAATGAGTCACCAGCTTTATTGTATGATTTAGTAGAGGCTACTAGAAGTTTATTAGCAGAGCATAGAGTAGCTAGGTTCTTATAAGGTGAGATAAGTTTTGTAAGGCTTGGGGTAGCTTCTGGGTAGTGAAGCGACTTATGAACGATAAGTAGTTGCTGATAGAGTAAGTGATTATTTAGTTCTAACCAGTCAAGTTGCAAGAGGTTGAGACAATGGTGAGTTCTAAGGGAGTAGCAGAGATGAATCTAGATATACTATTATAACAGGTAGAGAGTTTGGTCAGGTTATTCTTTGATAAGTTAGTATATATAGCAGTGGCATAGAAAAGGGTAGAGATCAGGTGGGTCTGGGCAATGGTCTTTCTAGCTGCTGCTGTAAGAAAGGGTTTAATTAGGTAGAGAGTACCTATTTTTTTGTTAACTGATTTAATGGTATTGTTAATATGGTCATCAAAAGTAAGACGGTTATCAATAGTTACACCTAGTAGGCGCGTGGTCATATCTGGGTTAATACAAGTAGCATTATTAGAGGAGATGGTAAAGAAAGGTGTGGAGGATTTGTGAGTAGGAGTAAAGAGAAGAAGTTTTGTTTTTTTGGCATTAAGAAGAAGGGAGTGCTCCATAAACCACTTTTCAACATTGTGGAAGACTGTTTGGGTGAGGGACTGTAGGGAGGAGACATTATTAGCAGAACAGATTAAAGTTGAGTCATCAGCATACTGAATGCAGATGGCTTGAGGTGTATTCATGTGTAGGTCATTTATAAATAAAGAAAAAAGAAGGGGACCTAGAACAGAGCCTTGAGGAACTCCAATGTTTACTGGTAGTAAGGAAGAAAGGGTGTTTTCCCATAGCACTGCTTGTTGTCTGTTTTGGAGATAGCTCCTAAACCATTGAAGTGCTTGTGAGCCAAGAGAATATTGATTTAGTTTATCGAGAAGTATGTTATGGTTAACCATGTCAAAAGCTTTTGACAAGTCTAGAAATAGAGCAGAGGATAAAAGATTGTTGTTTTTATTGGGAGGGTGGCTTAAGTGGGAGGGTGGCTTAATGGCTAAGGTGTTTTATTGTTATTTATGGTGTCAGTGAAAGAGAGTAGGGCAGTTGTGCTATGGGAAGGTCTGAAGCCATGTTGACAATTGGCTAGTAATCTGTTTTGAAGAAGATAGTTAAGAAATTGTTTGTGAATGCATCTTTCCATAATCTTTGCTAATGGGGACAGTAAGGCAATAGGTCGAAAGTTTGAGAATTCAGTAGAGGAGCCCCCTTTATGTAAAGGAATTATATGAGATATTTTCCATATGGTAGGAATTTTCCCCTCAGAGATAGTCCTACTAATAAGTACGGATATGGGGTAGTCTATAGCTTATAGTGATAAGGAGTAAGAAATCTTATTTTGCTTTTATTTTTTGACATAGTTTCAGAATTACTGGGTTTTGATGATGTGGATGGTACTTGTGATGTATATAGGTGGAAGAGAAGAGGCTGGATGTTATTTTGAATTTCATCTCAGTGAAGAGATGCTGAGTAATATATGTTAAAAGGATATCCAAGTTAACAGATTGATGACAGATGTATCTCATGCAAATATAAGGGTAAAAGAGTGTTGAGAGGCAAGAGTACGAGTGGAGATAAGATAACCATTTGCAAGTATAACATGGTCTGAAACGACTGGAAGGCGTTCAAACATGGAAGTGGTGGAAAAATAGATGAAAAACATAGCCGCATTACGGTACAGAAAGTAGGGTATTGGATGAAGATGAGGACAGGGTTGGAAAGTTTGTTTAAGTTGTAAATGATATACTATAATGGAGAATAGAAATAAACTACAAATGGGGAATTGTGAGTTATTGGGGGGAAAGGTGGTGGGGAAGCAGTTGAGGTGGGAAGAAACTGGGCGCCATAATTGATACTCCAGTGGACACAAACATCCTTCAGAGAGGCCTCATAGAAACGGATAATTGGTGCCAGAGCCATGGCCTTAAGCTGAACGCCAAAAAATGTATAGTCATAACCTTTGGGAAAAACAAGGTACCGACAAATTACCACATAGGCGGTAATCCATTAAGTACGGAAGAGGTAATCAGGGACCTAGGGACCCAGGTTGACAGTAACCTCTCATTTGACACTCACATTGCCAAAGTGGTTAGGAAGACCTTCTATATTGCCCACCTTATCATGAAGGGTTTCACATCTAGATCAAGAGAAGTCATTGTGCCCCTGTACTCTTCTCTTATCAGGCCAATGATTGAGTACAATGCCCCATTTGGGATGTATCTCACCTGACACCTGCAGCAGTTGGAAAGACCCCAAAAGTTCCTCACCAAGAGGATAAAGGGTCTTAAACATATGTCATATGCTGCCCAACTGAAAAAACTCCAGCTCTATTCAGTCGCATACCGCCTACTCAGAGGTGATCTGTGCCTGACGTACAAGGCCATGTCCAATCCTGAATTAATGGACATGCTCCACCTCAGAAAATCCAAATCCATCAGAGCCACGAGAACAAGTGACTTAACCCTCAACACAGAAATAAATAGGACGTGCTGGAGGGACAGATTCATAACCCAGAGGCTCCCTACACTCTGGAACAGAATCCCAGTCCATGTTAGGCAGAGCCCCTTACTTACTCTATTCAAGAGAAATCTTGATGAGTGGATGGGAGATCGTAGGTTTACCCCGGGGGTCATCTCTGTGTCACTACTAGACAGAGGCATAGTAAACTAAACCCTAAAAGGGCATAGTATTCTCATCCTAAGGGGTGGTGTAAGCCACATACACTCTGGCTAGGCTTATAAATGCCTTAGGGCAGATAGCCTAGTACGAACCTATGAGGAAAGGATGGTGGATATGAGCTAGGATGAGGGGAGAGGATAGTAAATTGAGATAATGAGGTTTGAGTGGGAGTAAGCTGGAGCTGGAAAAAGTAGAGGTGAAGTAGTTAAAAAAGTATATGTATGCTTGAGGCTGCATATGAGGAAGTAGATGATTATTTGGAAAGGTGGAGTTTGAGACTATTGGAGAAGGTGAAGACAGAAAGGTTTAAGGTTGGAGTAAGAGGGAGTGGGTAAAAATCTGGGGTAGAGTAGGTGAGCACACTGACCCCATGGTAAATGGGGCAGGGCCCACAAGGTGAAGTCATATAGAGCAGCAAAGTGCTAAAGAAAAAAAAAATCAGTGGAACCAATAGTTATATGTGGGAATCACAACACATGTGCAGCAATAATTAGAGCCATCAATAAGCTCTGCAGCCAATCTACATAGAAGCTGTCAAATAATAATATAGAAAATTATGATTGGACCTCCAATTGTACCCTGCTTATTATGTGTTTGAGACATGGATGCCAAGAAAATTCAACTTGAAAGTACAGCTTTCTTTTATTTTTTTCTTCCCTTTTATGTTCCTTTTTCTACATGTCTACAGTTCCCAGGCACACCGTGCTGTGTACATTCCAGGATAGGGATGTCTTCACAGGATCAAGGTGCTGGCTCAAGCCTTATGGTCCCCTGGTGAATGACATCCTACAAGGCCGCCAACATTGCAACTAGATAAAGGCAGCAATTGAGTGAGAAGAGGAGATGTGCCTTTGCCAGCATGCAAGAACTCCTCCAGTGGGGGTACAAGACTTTCTGCTCTTGATGTCTCTGACCACCAAGCCACTGCAGGCCTCCCCCCACACAGCTGGGGTCCTCCTCAGCAGGTCCATCAGGCACGGGGGGATAATTTAGGGCCTCTGGACCGGGGTGAGAATTGTCTTCATACTGCTTCATGCTCCACCTTTTATTTCAGTCTACCATCTGTATGTCTTATGTGCCACATCAACGTCAAACCACTGTATTATTCTCGTCCATCTTCTCATGTTGTTTCATCTACTCCTTCACTTTTCCGTAAGCATCTGGCCTATGTCCCCCTCTCTTTCCACAATACCCATCTTATATAAAAAGAATATGAAAAAATCGGGGGGGGGGGTCTATCCCCTGCCAAAAACGTAGTACTTTTGTTCCACCTCTAGTACAATCCTGTTGATGTGGTCCTTCTGTTTGCTCCAGTCTTCTCTTTCCTATCTTCCACTTTCCAACCTTATGAACCACCAGGCTGTCCAGATGACAACATATTTACATTCAGTATCAGTAAATGAGATCTTATTGTTTTTTCAACTTCACTTCGAGATAGCTGCACAGAGAGTGCTTTCCTCAAACAAGCGCACATGGCATACATAAGCTTGCACAAACTCGCTTCAAAACATCAAAAAATAAATGAAATAATTTGTCACTTTATACACATGCAGCTTCTAGAACACGTAACTACTCCAGTTAAAATCTACTTTATGATTTTTTTTCAAACAGGCAAAGCTGCTTATATTCGCATGCAGACACTGCGACGATTACCTTTGCGAATTTACGAACTGTGGGATCTACAGCACTGTAAACTACAAAATAACCAAGTAGCTAAAATCTAATTCCTGACACAATCTTTTACTCAATTACCCTTGATTTCAAGAGTATCCCGTGCACTTCGTAAGCAATTGTCTACAGTGTATTCTCTAAAAACGATTAATCGTTATTTAAGTGATAGGCTATTTGGTTTAGGTTTAACTCCTTTAGTGCCAACATGCCAAATTTTGCTTCCGGGTTCGTATGTCAGATTATCATACTCATTGCCTAGCGCGCACACCTGACGTCATTCTTGAAACCGTTGCCCAGGAATTCTGGAGCAGCATTTTGAATTAAGTACATAACACAGAAATAAGGCCAGTGTGACAGCTTTTTCTAGTTTTTCTTTCTCCGCCTTTGTTAGACCCACCCCCCCTAAAGCTACTTGCCGCTGCCGCAGTGAAATTGGGTGCGTCTGCGCAGTGACGTTCTTTTTTGTTAGCAGGTAAGAGATCGCAAAAGCGCGTGCTATAATCTGCTAAAAAAAATGTGGGTATCCAAAGTGTGAATTGAAGTACAAGCACGCCAGCGGATGTCCCAAGAGTGATTTACTGCTGGCGACCGCTCCAAAATAGTGTTTGGGGATTTTATGCAATTGAGCATTTTTTTATTTTTATGTTGTATTGGTTGAGTTGTGATGGCTTCGGCCTGGCATCCACCGTTGAGAAAGTAACGTTTTGCCAAACTTTTAGCGGAGCGACCTGACCCTGTTTACGGGCAGATAGCTCATTCTGCAATGCTTGGCGGGGTTGTAGTACTAATGTTTGCAAGCATTTAGGCTTTCCAGTTAATGTGTGGTGTTGTCGATTTTTTACTGTTATTTAAAGTGATCTGTTTAGACCTGGGGTGACACGCCACCCTTTTAACTCTTTAAGTGTAATGGGCCGCTGTAGTGGTTTGTACATTGGGACTTAATGGTTATGTATTAAGTGAATTGAATGTTTAGGCTAACTTCAAAACTATACCAACAAAATTTGACAGTAACTGTAGTGCTGCTGTTTTTAATTCCCATATTCTCGAGCATTTGAAGTATTCTTAATGCCCGGTTGTAGCCAGCGTGGCGTTTTCCTTGATTCTTAACTTTTTAAGACACACAGCTTGCAGTCTGCTTCTGGGTCGTTGTGCTGCCTTGTGCTAGCATACGTAGGGCGCAGGCTACAGGCCCGCAGGTTTTGCGGCATAATTTTGCAGGTTGGCTTGGCTATTGACTTCCCATTTCTCCAAGACACGTGTACAGGGCGTGAAGAGTGGTCTGGTTGTTGAAGTGTTATTTACGAGCATCACATGAAGGATTTTATAAATTATATCGATACATGCCTCGTAACTGTTCAGCAGAGAATGCGACAGCACGAATAGGTTCACCATTTAAATGTGCTTTTAGTTTTATAGATATTGAGTGACTTTCTTTTGAGCCTTATTTTTTCCATTAGTAAACAAATGTAAAGCTTTTTTTGCTTGCTGTAATTAGCACTGTGCCATCACTCGTTGCACTTTATCTAGGTAGTAACTTAAGTCTTGTTTTCAGTTCCTGAAGGCTCTTCTTACCATGGCCGAGTCTGAGCTTGATTTCGGTCAAGGAGATTCAGGGGCATCTACGACTTACCCAATGCAGTGCTCTGCTTTACGTAAAAATGGTTATGTGTTGCTGAAGGGACGTCCTTGCAAGATTGTTGATATGTCAACTTCCAAGACTGGGAAGCACGGTCATGCCAAGGTAATTCTTCTATTTGCATAGTCTGTGCTTCTATAGAGTATACAACTTTTTTCATGTTTTTCTTCGCAGTTTGTATGCAGTAGTCTAATTTTGGTGAAGATCCAGACATGCCTAACAAGGACTCAGTTAACTGCCAGTGTTCAAAAGTATTGACACTGCCTTGGATGCTATGTTGTGCAAAGTGCCATTCCTGCAACTAATAACACTCCCAAGTAGGGTTGCCAGCTTTTCAGGTGCCCAAAGTGGGACATTTTTTTGTAGAAATGTGAGATTTTGCAGGATAAAACATACCCCCGGCTAGTGCAAAGGACAACTTCACTTTTTTGCCAAATAAAAGCTTATTTAGTAGCATTTTAATTTTTATGCTATTTCATATAGTTGTGTTTCAGATACAAGATAACTCTTTTATGCAACTATTAAAGAAAACAAATATATTTTGTCTTAAAATCTCAGGACACTTGTCATTTTTTAGGTTTTGTTGCAAGAGACAACTGTTCAAAGTGGGACTGTCCCTCAGAGGGACGGGTGGTAACCCTACTCCCAAGTCCATTAGTTGTGGGAAGAGGAATGCCAAGTTTTGGCAAATCTTAATGTTTGCTGGTGAATAATGTGGTGTAATTTTATTGTAGACTGAAGTGGAGCATTAGTTTTTGCTGCAATAGTAAATGACTATAGCAAAACATTTGATTGCGATATGTATGAAACTCTATATTCTGTGTGTGTTACGCGAAACCTAAAAGGTGCTGTTATGGTATGCCCCCTGATAATGAATATTTGTGATATGCTGGGGGTAATCCAAGGGTTTGCTAAAAAAGCAGTTGTCTAAGGTGGGCTGTAGCTCTAATCAGTAAAATGTGAAATGGGAAGCAGTTTCGGCTTCTATACTACACAAAGTAATTAGGAATGCAGTTGCTTGAAGGAGTCGCTGTTAATGCAATAGGATGTCCAGGTTTGTGGTCTGTCTGAGCACATGACAGAATGTGAGTGGCCGTCTTAAAATTTTATAGCTAGAGATTGTATTTTTGAAGAGGTGATTCAGTTGCAGAACATCTTGTTGGGCAAGATCACTGCATCACATAAGTTGTATTAACTGTGTACAAAACCTTGGGGGGGGGTTATGTTTTCTAGATGCTGTGGTGGTTTGAGTTGGAAACAGTGGATTGATTATTTTTAAGGTGGTCATGCAGGTTGATTTAGTGTCTACTTACCCTAGTGTTGTATGGGGTAAAAATGAGCTGCATTTAGAAAAACCATTGGAGACTGCCAGTTATGGCCTAATGCTGTATTGGTTTCAAGTTTGTGTTCTGCTTGGATGTTGTGCTATTGCTTTGAGTTCCCAGTAAACCACAGAGAATTTTCTGGATAATGCAAAAGTTGAACTTGTTTTTAATAACTTTGGTAGTAGAGTTTGTATGGTTTTCCAAAGTTGTAGTGGATAAATAAGGGTTGTAGACTAAATGTCTTGGTTTGGTTTTGTTGTATTTGTGTTTTTGTTGTATTTGTGGTATGACGTCCAAAACATAGCTGTAGCACTGAAGAGTATTCATGTATTGTGAAGTATTCTGGTGTGTTGTAACTTGCTCCTGTTTGTGTTGGGGGGGGGGGGGGGTAATTTTTTTTTCTGGACCACAAGTCTCACTTTGGGATGGCTGAATGCTTTGTTCCCAAAAGTGGAATGTTGGGCATACTGCCATTTTTTACAGGGCATAAATTGTTGGTATAATGCTTTAGTTATTGAAATCCTGGTTCACCACAGCCATGTATAGTTTCACTAGATGTAAATCTTGAAGGTGTGTGGTATTAATTGCATGCTTGAGTGGGACTTTTTATGCCATATGTTGCATTGGAAAGATTGCAGGAGACTGGTTTTGGAAGCTTGTGCAAGGGTTGTACTATTGCACATGCCCACATTCCCTGGCCGTGGGATAACCTCCAAAGATCTTGACTACACAGTGCCATTTTAAAGCAAGCTGTATATTTTTTTATTTTGATATATAAATTGGCTTTTTCAAGCTTGCACGTTTTGTCTTGACAGCATTTTAGGTGCTTATTTTGCATAACTTATTCCAAGTTAAGTTAGGAGTTCTGCTGTGGCGACCCTTAACTGGGGAAAAGCCGAAAAAAACATTTTGCATAACTTATTCTGACACAAAAGGCTGGAAATGGCTTAAGAATCCAGTAGTCTAGTAGCAAATTTAAAGTTAAGTGTTTCTAAATTGGTTTGGGTGTGGCTAAAATGCACATTTGGCCATTTTCTGGTTAGTTTCTGGTGTAGGTATTTAAGGTTTTTAGGATCTTAAAATATTCGGTGTGCTGCTTTTTAATATGCGATAGTATTGTATAAATGCAATAGACAAAAACTGTTAACCCTTCAGTGCAAATATCCAAAAATCGTCACTTGCTGGGTCAGATAAGGAACTTGGGTGAGTAATTTTAAAGTAGAGGCCCATCTTTGGCAACTCTCAGGACTAGAACACTTGCATCATGGGTGAACCCTCGCTTATCCTGTAGTGCACTACATTGCTCTGCTTCTCAGGAAGTAAGGCATAACGGGACAGTCTGCCTTGAATATTTGGAGCATTTCACTTGTTTCTGTTATCCTTTAGCAATTTGCTTGCTGTAATGGGTTTGGCATTCAGGAAAGTTCTCTTGTATTTGTGGTAGCCCTCTGTTCTTGGGGGGGGGGGGTGCATGATGTAAAAGGCCGTAGATGGTCTGAAGTTTGTAGTTTTGCAAACTTATCTTTTTCCATTCACTGAACTCAAGATTACAAGAATATTCTGTTGCAATTTGGATATACCAAGTTCTGCAGTGTAATTTTAATAAAGGTTTTTCTAATCTTGAGTCTGCTCACAGCTTTGTGCCCTTGGTAATGTCAGTTGAACGGAGTGTAGTGTCAATGGACTTATTGGATGGTAACCCACGCATGTGTTTTGGTGGATCCATTAAAGTCTGGGGACACTCCCTACTTTGACCTCACCAAAGAAAGTGTACTGAACATTTGTGATGTGCATGAAGCAGAATTTTGTATTGCATTTTAAGAAATGGCATAGTAAAACAGGCACATATGGTAGATAATGTGGGGGTTGCAGTAGCACCACGTATGCCTTGGGTGACAGGGTAGTGTGGTGAAGCAAGTTGATCAGTAAGTCACCTTCCTTGTTTCAAGCATAAGGCTTACATTTTTTTTCTAATCTAGAAAAGGAAGATCACATGCTTGCTAAACACTTGAGGGCAGGCCCTCATCTCCTATAACTGGTTGCAGGAGCTCTACTAATGGTCCAAGAAAGACTTATGGTGGCTTTCATTAAAGTAGGAATGTTGTACACTGATGTATTCTATTGCTGGAATACAAGTCTAGACACTGCCATTGGTGTTTGTCTTAAGGGGCTGGGAGACTGTCAGATGTGAATTCTGTTACCCATCTGTTGGATTTGGAGTGTTTTATAGGTGTGTTAATGATGGTTATACTGTCGCAGCCCTTGCCTTTTAAAATTCCTGTCCCTAAAACCGCTATCTGTGGTGTTTCCAGTCCTGTGAACATGTAGGTCAAGTGGACAAAGATGATTTGCAGCCTTATAAACTTGGCAAACATTGCTATCCAAATAAGGACTAGAGTGTTAATAAGGTAGAAAGAAATAGTGAGGATGCCCCAAGTTCCACGTTGGCACTAGTGAAGGTTGCCTGAGAGGTAAAAATAGGTGGCGGTCAGACTGAGGTTATGTGGCAGTGGGTAGACATGTGGTGCACTAAGGAGGGATAATTCTCCACTGGTAGTATTGTCCTGACATTGACCTTGTACAGGTGATTGCTTTTATATACACTGGTGTCTTCATGATTATTTAAGAGCCCTGAGTTTGCAGCGAGTGGCATGGTGTCTAAAGCTTCGGGTAGGTAATTTACCAACTTGCCTTTCTCCAGTGACTCTTGGTATTCTTTTTACAGTTAGCTGAACTACACATGAGTTTTCTGACTGTCATTTAAGTGACTGTCAGGGGATAGCAACCCACATTCCTAGGTCCCTGACTGCATTTTCATTTTACTGTGGTAATGGTACACACTACTGCATTTAGTTTGAGCCTGTTTCTGTGCACTTACTGCTTAAGGCTCTGAGGGGGGGGGGGTTGGATGCTGGTGACTTAACCCCCAGTTTGCAGTTATCTGAAAACCATTAGCTGTTGGTCATTACTTAAAAGTCTTCAGGCAAAAAAAGCAAAGGCTAAGAAGGGAGATCAGTACAGAGCTCTGAGAAACTACTGGTCACTTGCATACATTTAGAAGTCAGTCCATGGTGTGATCTGCAGGCACTGGTTTCCATTTAATGTTTTTAGCTTTAACTTCAGTGTGTGGATTTTGTCAGGGGCATTGGCCAGGTCAAGATGTACTGTACTTCCTGGCAACTGTTTAAAGACATTTTATTTTCTCCCTTCCAGGCTGACTTGTAGTTAATCTCTTAACTGCCAAATTTTTGGTATCCTTTGTGGTGCTGATATCAAGATGCTGTTGAATACCTAGTTGCTTTCTAGCTTCTTATAGATGCAGGCAGTTTAGTTCTCTCAATGTCGTGCAGGTGGAGCTTTTGTCTGCTGCTGCGCATGTATAACAAGGATTGTATGCATATTGTGGTGGAGGGTCTAAGCCTTTGATGGGCAGTTAACTTGATATAACTGACTTGTGTGTGGTGGGGTACTAGGGTTTTAAGTGCATTTTGAGCATGGACAGCCTGGGTACATGGTAAATAAGCAGCTTGCTTTCAGTTCTAATATGTATCTGCACCATTCAAGTGGGTTCTGGAAATGATAGGTGGTGCCTGAGCATGCAGTTGTGCACTGCCTCAAGTGCCCACTAAGTGCACTGGTCATGTGGTGTTTAGGAGTTTAGATTGGGGGTGTGAAGTGCAGTAGTACAGCTGTGGTGTAGCAACCAAGAATAAAGTCATTTTTCTGTCAGCAAAACATCTGAAATGTTTCACAGGAAGCACTTTTGGTGAAACTTGGATACATTTTTGAAGAGGGTAAGCTATGTGCACCCCCATGGGAGGACACTCCTGAACTTAACTTTCTCCACTGTTGTAGCTTCCAGGTATGTTGATCTGCTTATTGACTGGTTCCTCAGTGGCGGGAGTAGTAGCTCTGGTGCTTTTATTTGCCAAATGTAGCCATGTTTTTGCTGGTCTTTTGCATTACACCAGTTGAAGGTAAAAGCAGATAATGTATTTTAGGGTTGTCGCAAGCTAGCAACCCAGTTACAGTGGTACTGGCACTCGTAATATTTCATGCTTGTAACTACGCACAGGTATCTGAAGGGGTCGACATGCTCTGAATTAGTGAGCAAGGTATGTAGTTACTATGTAGTGCAAGTTAAGTCTGTGTAGAGCATCAGTGGTGATGCGTAGCATTGCAGCAGTCAACAAAACAATATAACATGGGAGTGCAGAACCCAGTACAGCACTTAAGGCTAGTAGTTTGACATTCGGCTATTTGGCCCTCCTGTAAAGTTTAGTGAGTGGCAGGTAAACTGCATTTGTTGAGTGAACAGTGCCTTGTACTTCAGTGGACTAAGGCATCCAGACACTCATGAGTCCTAAAAGATAAGACATCCAGACACTGAGTCCAAAAAGACCTACAGGGACACAAACAGTTGTCAGAATGCAGTGCATGCTGACATTGTAACTTCATATTATGTGAGGGAAGGGACAGCTTGTAGGGTAGTTTTGATCTAGCAACTACTCAAATTCCTAGTGAGTCTAGCTTTGGTAGACTTCACTGTTCTTTGGTAGTACAGAAGGTGGTCTTATTGAGAGAAACCTACTGTGACAATTTGCCTGTCCAGCCAACACTTACCTCCTTCCTTCCATATAATTTCTAAGCTGTGGAATTTAGCCAGATTCATGCTGTTAACAGTGGCATGGGTGGTGGTTTCCTCACTTTGTAAGAAGCATTTGATTTGCTGTTGTGCTTTCCCATTGTATATTTGTTCATAGGTTCATACTAGGCTATCTCCCCTAGGGCATTTAAGTCTAGCCAGAGTGTGTTTTGCTTTCGCCACCCATTTTAAATTAAATTAATTTTGCTATGCCCTTTTTCGAGGTTTGTATACTGTGCCTCTGTCTAACAGTGACACGGAAGTGATACCCGGGGTAAACCTACGATCTCCCATCCACTTATCAAGATTCCTCTTGAAGAGAGTCAATGAGGGACTCTGCCTAACCTGGACTAGGATTTTATTCCAGAGTGAAGGGAGCCTCTGGGTTATGAATCTGTCCCTCCAGCATGTCCTATTTATTTCAGTGCTGAGGTTCAAGTGTTTCGAGCACGTAGCTCGATGGGATTTGGAAACTTGAGGTGCAGTATGTCCGTTAATTCCATGTTGGACATGGCTTTATACTTCAGGCACAGATCACCTCTGAGCAGGCGGTCCCTAATTACTACTTCTGTACTTAATGGATTTGTGGGCACTTTGTTTTTGCCAAAGGGGATGACTACATTTTTTGGCGTTTAGCTTGAGGCCATGGCTCTGGCACCAGTTGTCTGTTAGGCCCTTTTGGAGGATGCTTGTGTCGGCTGGAGAGTATTATGGCGCCCAGTTTGCAGTCATCTGCAAACTTGGTCAGCCACAGTCCTTCCGTGTTGGCCTGTACCTCTGAGAAATATATACCGAACAAGAGAGGTCCCAGGACTGAGCCTTGGGGGACGCCACTTGTAACTGGCTTGGAGTCTGACAGTGCTCCAGCACTTCTAACCATGTGGGTTCAGTCCTTGAGCCAGTTTGCAACCCATCTAGTGACATAGGGGTTTATTTAAGCTGGTGAGCTTATCTATAATGCCAGAGTGGGGTATTGTATCGAAGGCTTTTGCGAGGTCCAGGTAGGCTGTGTGGACCACCTTCCCCTCGTCAACGGCCTTGGTGACTTTCAAAGAAATCAACCAGGTTTAAGAGGCAGGATCTGCCCTTAAAGCCAAACTGGGTAGGATCCAGTGTCTAGGTCCCCAATATCTTTGAGGTCCATGATCCTTTCCATAGCTTTGCAGACCACGCTAGTAGGCTTATGGGGCGATAATTTCCAGGTTCCGTTGAGGCACCACCTTTGTGGAGAGGGACCACTGTTGCTGTACGCCACCCTTTGGGTACATATCTTGTAGTAAGGCTGAGATTGAACAATAGTTTTATGTTTGGGTTTAGCTGCTCTTGGAGTTCATGTAGGACACAGCCCGGGACACCGTCTGGTCCCATTGATGCTCAGGTAAGAGCTGCCCTCTCCAAAGCAAAAAAAACACCGCATCTGAGATGTCAGGGGGGCAGCACTCTGCTGGGATAAATATTTGCCCTTTTTGGTGGGGGGGGGGGGGAGTTTGCGCTGAACTTGTCAGCTAGGATGTTGGCAGTGTCTGTGGGTTCAGTGTATTTTGTCATTTTGGACTAGTGCGTGTATTTGTCTACCCAAGAGACTGTTCTGAATGTCTACAGTCTGGTCACTGCATTATTACGTATGTAAGTTCCCCTAAGCAGCCGTGGGTGGTTCAGTTGTCTTCTGGGTGTACTTAAATTTTCAGTATGGTAGCCAGAGTATCATCCTGCTTTATTGTGCAGTGTTTAATCTCTGCTCAACAGGACACATGACCCAACTATCATGATCTAGCACCACATTCTTGCTTTCGATTTTTGAAATTATTTTTCTGTTGAGTTCCTGCAGAACTTGATTCTCTGTTTTAGGCTTTTAATAGTAACAGTTCATAAGTTAACATCTCTCCTTTTCATAGAGATTGTCAAGGTTTTTGAGAATTTACTAGAAATATGAATTTACTTGTGCTTACAAAAGTATATACTTTTGAGATGTGGATTTAGCTTGTGCAGTAGGAGTGTTTTGTCATCTGTGAATAGGTGAATACTAGGCTAACTGCCCTCTGGGAGGGGGGTCCATTTTAAGCCTAGCAGTGTTATCCCCTAGGTATACAAATAGCCCTTACTGTGGTTATTCCTGTACTTCCTCGAGTGTTTTAGTGGTCATAACCAGAGTATCGAAAGGGGATCCTGTTGTGGGATGGGGTGTTTTGGTGCTGCATCTATCCACTTATTTGCACAGGAGGGCAGTTCTGGAACTTTATTCCCATCAGTTTATCCAAGTTTGAATAAGAAGGATCTTTTGTGGATGGAGGGTCTGTTCCAGAATAGTGGCATCCTCTGGGATATGTACTTGTCCCTCCAAATTATGTTTGTTGAAGAGATTGGTCTGAATTGGCCATTTCTGATGACACTTGGCTTGCAAATGTGTAGTAGGTCCATTAGTACAGAGTCAGAATGCTGTATAGATCAAGCACGTTTCCTGTTAATGGTGTATGAGTATAGCAATAGGGCTTTGAGGTGGTCCTCATGGGCCTTTTCTTTACCTGTGTTCTGTGGGTAAACTCTGCGGGTGCTCTGCATGTCTAGGCAGGTACATACCAAAAGGAGTATACGTTGGGCCTGATGAGTGCCGAGTACAGCTGGACAAGGATCTCTGAACTGAGATGCTGTCCCTTTACTTGGGTAATGTAGGAGGACTTCCTGACAACAGTAGACATGTTGGTAGAGTGCTAGGGTGATGTCTAGTAGTTTCCAAACTACTGGATCAACTTTGGGGGTGGGGTATTAATGCTGTTTCTGCCAAAGCCCCTTCTAAGGAGCAGTTTTTTTATGCCTTTGCAGGCCTATCCACATTTTAAGTGGTACGTCCACCAGATGCCTTTGTCAACCTGGTGTCTGCAGGCTTGGAGAGAATCCATTCTGATCTATGGGAAATGGGTTCCACCAGTTTTGAGAAGGTCCCATGTTTGACGCCGTTGTCACTGTAGCCACAAAAACTGATCTCTGAGGAGATCACATTGATCCTTTCCCCAACTGGAGAAGTGGACATTGGACCAAAAGTATATGTATGCTTCAGCCATGTTGCCCCCTGAGCTGATTTTATTCAGCACGCTTGTCTGAGTCTGATGTAGCAGTCTCTGCTTGTAGTACCTTGCTATTTATGTAAACTTTCTGTACACCTACCATACAAATTAGCTGGTTAATATGGCAGATAATGTCTTCATCTCCACTGTTTTTAGTATAATCCAAATCCACCAGACTGGCTGGAGACTGTCCCACTGGATGAGATGGATAAGACAAGGAGAATAGATGTGCAGGGAATTGAGATGGGAGAGGTGGTAGAATGGAGCTAGCTATTGAGATGGGAGAGGTGGTAGAATGGAGCTAGCTATTGAGAGGCAGTCATGGTTCCAGTGTACCTGCAGGTGTTGATGGACTAAAGAAAATGGGGATTTTAGCGTTTTAAATTTAGCTGGGGCTGCTGTAATTCCAAATGTTCTTTCAAGTAAAAATATACTTCATTTTTTAGTACTAAGCAGTTTTTGAAGTCTGCAAAGAAGCATCCAGATGGAGGGTGCAGCTAATCAAGGCTGGCTTTGATAAACTTGCGTTCTAAGTAAAGGCTCCATGGTGTCCTGTGCCCACTGTATTGTGGCTTAGTGGAGTACCTCAGGGTTCAGTCCTGGGACCACTCTTGTTTGGAATCTACTTCTCTGAAGTACAGGCCAACACTAAGGGACATAACAAAGTTCGCAGATGACTGCAAAGTGGAAGCCATTATTGAATCCCCAAATGATGTGGATACTCTACAAAAGGGCCTTACAGAAGCAGATGCTTTGTGCCAGAGCCATGGGCTCAAGCTCAATGCCAAAAAATTTATAGTTGTCCCCTTTGGGGAAAAAACATGCATCTGTAAATTACTATATAGGTGGCAGTACACTAAACACCGAAGTGTGAGACTCGGGGGCACAGGTGGACAGTGGTCTCACCTTCGATAACCACCTCGCCACAACATTCTGAGTCCTATGTGGCACACCATCACTAAGGGCCTTTCATCCAGGAAAAAGGTCATTGTCCCACTGTACTCATCCCTCATTAGACCCATTATAGAATACAATGCCCAGTTTGGTATGTACCTCCAGACATTTGCAACAACTGGAAAGGCCGCAGAAATACCTCACTAAAAGAATCTCTGGCCTAAAGCAGATGCCTTACGCTGACTGCCTTAAACTCCAGCTATACTCTGTCGCATATCGTCTACTCTGAGGCGATCTCTGCTTAACATACAAGGCCACGTCAAACTGAGCTGTTGGACATGCTACACTTAAGTCCCAATCCCTCAGAGCCACACGCTCCAGGAATCTAAACCTTGTCATCACAAGCACAGCATGCTGGAGGGATAGGTTCCTGACCCAGAGACTCCCCAAACTCTGGAATAATTGCCCATACATGTCGAGCAGAATGCCTCTTTGGCCCTCTTCAAAAGGAACCTTGACGATTGGATGGGAGAAAGTAGTTCACCCTGCTAGACAGGGGTCCAGGGAAGTAAATAGTGTGGGAAGAAATAGCCAGGGAATTGTTATGGCTAGGCTTGTATCAGCCCTAGGGCTGATAGCCTAGTACCAACCTATGGTGTCCCTTGCCCACTGCATTGTGGCCTCATACTGTCAGTTTCTTCCATTCTTTTTTTTTTTTATTTCCTGCAGCTGTTCATTCAACGTGTTCTATACAAGCAAGACCTACACTTGACAACTGCGTAGAACTGCATTAAGCTAGGGTTTTGGGGGCCCTTGATGCGAGTTAAGAACTTTCATTCAGTTATTGCTAAAACAGTCTTCAACTTCTAAAGGTTGACACCGACTGGAAATGTATTGAGCCTAACAGAAGCCATGAGACTTCTAAATGCTTTGAGATGCATGTTAGTACAACCTTATCCATCAATGGCCTCGGCAAAAAGCATAATAAAAGGAAAGATTGTCCTGCTCCAACTTTCCTCCTCTTGCATCTTTCAGCACCCCCTAACTGGCCATTTATACCATCCAATAGCTTAATCTGGATGCTGCTAGGCACCCAGAAGCCACAGGGTATACATGCATTTTGGAGCTTTCCTACCTTTCCTACCTTTTTTATCTAATGATAGCTTGAGCAGAAGTCATGCGGGGAAAAGGTCTGGTCTAACTCCTTGAAATTGAAGTTTTAATGTTCAGCTTGCCACAAACACAGTTCACAGTAAACAGAGTACAAATTGTCACTCTGCCAATACAAGGTGGCTGTAAACATGGTTTACATTTGGCTCGAGGGCTTGAATGCATTCCTTTATTGCTTCATTGTGAATTGTGCATCAGCCTTAACATGCAGAAGTCGGGAAGTAAAGGTGAGCTCTGCATTGCCACTGGCTGTGGGGATTTAACTTCTAAAGTCGGTCTCTGGCAGAGTATGGGATCCTTTTCTGACCTGGTCTAAGTCCGTGTGGATTGTAACTGCTAAGAATGCTTGAACCAGAAAATATAAGACTTGACAGGACAGGTGTGGCTTCCAACAAGCTGGCAGGTAACACTAAGACCACTGCCCAGAAATTTCATGAAGGTTATCTGAGACCGAAGCCTATTCCCGACTCCAGGGGTGTTCAGTGGGGCCCTTAAGTCAACAGGTGTGCAGTGTGTGTGGGTCTCTTGATCGGGGGGGGGGGTGTGTGTGTGTGGGTCTCTTGATCGGGGGTGTGTGTGTGTGGGT
Organism: Protopterus annectens; assembly: GCF_019279795.1. Lineage (NCBI taxonomy): Eukaryota > Metazoa > Chordata > Ceratodontiformes > Protopteridae > Protopterus > Protopterus annectens. Next base: position 154,734,868 of record NC_056734.1, read on the forward strand.
CTCTTGATCGGGGTGTGTGGGTCTCTTGATCGGGGGTGTGTGGGTCTCTTGATCGGGGGTGTGTGGGTCTCTTGATCGGGGTGTGTGGGTCTCTTGATCGGGGTGTGGGTCTCTTGATCGGGGTGTGGGTCTCTTGATCGGGAGGGGTGTGTGGGTCTCTTGATCGGGGAGGGGGGGTGTGTGGGTCTCTCGATTTGGGGGGTGTCTCTCGGGTGTGTCTTGATCGGGGGGGGGTATGTGTGGGTCTCCTGATCGGGTATTTTGGTGCAACTGAGGCATGATTTCCCCCCCACCTTTTTTCCTCCCTGCAGGTCTGATGTCTTGCCCTCCTTTGATCTTTGAGTTGATTGCAACTTGAAGAAACAGGACTAAAGTAATGGTATTGGCTGCCTACTGTCCGTCTTTGTCCACCTCCCCCAGTTTTAACTGGATTATGCTTCTGGGTCCTTAAAGGGCCTTTTTGAGCATCTGCAAGGGGGCCAAATTCAAAATTTCTCTAACCTCTGACTTGGAATTCCTTTTCATAGGCAGACTGATCTATACTGGTAAAATTCAGAGTCTCTCTCTGAGCTGCTTCAGTGATTTCATCAGTAGACTAAAGGCGGACATGGGTCCATGGACTTCTGTGCTTGAAAGAGGGAGCTGTTCACTACTCTTGAAGATGCATTTACTAGGTCATCTGTAGAGCCAACTTCTCAAGCTTGCTACTCCCAGGAAACTTGATGGGTAGTAATCCCATGGGTTTATACTAGGATCCATCAGGGTCTTTACAGGTCTAGCTGTGCAACGCAACCCAGTTTGTCCCAGTGTTCCCTTGTCTGTATGGCGGGGTACATTGACTGCACAGTGGTGCAGCGGTAGTGTTGCCTCACAAGAGGTTCTCTGGTTTGATTCTTGGCTGGGGTGCCTTCTGTGTGGAGTCTAGGTTTCTTCCCATATGGAAAAAATGTCTGGAGCGTTTCTCCCTGGGTTGCTGCTGAAAAGTCTTACAATTTTTTTTTTATTATTTAACTGGGAAATGAAAGGGGTTGTGGAGTGGGTATATTGGGGATTAATTCACCTGTCTGCCTCTGTCCAGACATTGGGGGGGGGTGGGCTGGAACAGGGATGAATTTACTATTTCCCTTCCAGTGGTCAAGGTTTCATTTTGAGTAGGGTTGAGGGGTGAACTCTGCTTCATGTACGTGGGGAACTTATTCCATGGCGCGGGATCCATTTTGAGGCATTGGTCTCCACCTTGTTCTGTTTGTGTTGCTGGCAAAGTTAAGGTCCTTGGATCTAATGTGTTTGTACCTTGCACATCCACGAGACAGAGCTAGGTCTGGCAATGGCTTGTATGCCAGGCATGCACAGCCTCTAAGCTACAGGAGACTAGTACAGAGATACCCTTAAGGTGATCCTTGTAGGACAGAGTGCTCCTAACCTGTATTCTCCTGGTGTGAAACCTTTGAACATTCCAACTGTTGCACTTGCTTGGTTACGTGCAAGTCTGTTGTATCCTAACTGGTCTGATAAGGGATGAGTACAGTGGTTCTATAACTTTCTTGAACCTGGATGCTGTACCTTTGAGTTGGGTGAGAGTGACTTCTTAGTGTTTGATGCATGTTGATCAAATGCCAGGCTACTGTCTACATATTTATTGGGTCCCTAACCATTGGTCAACTCAAGGGTGTTTTGTTAATTAAATAATTAGGTTGGGTGGACCCCCAAGTGGGGCTAACTCCTTCGTATTGAATTTTAATCCATGGAGTTGGTACCAGTAGTTTTAGACCCTCTTGTAGGATTTTGGTGTTGGTGATGGCTAATTTTTTTTTTATTCTTAATCAGTGAACTTGGTGAGCCGGAGACCTTTGACATGAGCCTGTACGGATTTGCCTAGTTTTGAGAGTTTCACAATACCCCACTTTGATATCAAAACGCCTTGGTCAGATCAAAGTAGTCCGTATATACTTTTCCCTTCATCAGTGGCCTTGATGACCTCTATGCCTATTGGGTTGAAAAGGCAAGACCTTGTGTTAAAGCAAACTGGGAGGGGACCAATGTCCTTGCTAATCATTTCCATGACTTTACTTGTGGGTGGCCTATGTAACCTGGGGTTGGGAGGGTGGCCTAATGGTTAGTGTTTGCCTTGCAAGCACAAGGTGCAGGGTTTGAGTCTCGCAAGGGATATTTGGCTAGGCTTAAAATGGCTCACAAGGGCAGTTAGCTTGGTACTAATCTATGAACCTTGTTTGAGGCTACTAGTTATAGGAATTCCTCCATTTTGGCTCACAAGGGCAGTTGGCTTGGTACTAATCTATGAACCTTGTTTGAGGCTGCTAGTTATAGGAATTCCTCCATTTTTGGTTATTTAGGAGGCAACTGAGGATACTGTAGGTGCCCATTGAAGCAATGTTCAAGTGCTGAGTGCCAGTAACACTCCTCTTTGGGGGGGGGTGCTGAATGGGTTTCATTGGGTAGAGGTGAAAATGCAGCTAAATTTCAGCCAGTAGATTGTACATTTACCAGTAGTTCTGCACACTTACCTTTAAGGTTCCTGGCATAGCTGAAAAAGCCTTGGCCTGGGGGGTTATTCTAACCTCTTAACTGACCTTGTCTGGTTTTGTTTGGGTTGAATCTGTGAGCTCTTGTCTGAATTGCTTTGATTTTTTGCCACATTTTCTTGTTGCATACCCTAAGTATTCTGCCAGTGGAATTTGTTAGATGTGAGCTTTACTGGAAGGTATAGCAGCTGTTATGTGTTTGTACAGGATTTCTGTAAATTCTACGTATGTAGCTGTGTTGTCAGGGATTGGGGGAGCCATGACTTTTAGCAAACTTGCTTAATAGAATGTAGTTTTGCTTTGTAATAGTTCCTGTTACAGATTTAGTTGGGATTTCAGGTGGGCTTGTTTCTGTGGAAAATGTCTTGGTGGTCCAGACTCTGACATGGGGGGAGGGGGGGCACACTCTTAAGTAAAAGTGTGGTCTGTGGCATGCACACTGATCTAGGGTGTTTATACTGAAACACCAAGAAACATGCATGTTAAGTTAGAGGCGGTATACATTTCCCTGTCTGAGGAGGCAGTTTCCCATGGATGGTGAGTGCCTGTAGTAGGTTTAGGTAAGAGTTGAGCTTTGGTCATAGAGCTGATCAGAGGTGACCAGGACATGGTAAGGAACTTTGTCTACAGCTGCTTGGAGATGGGGGACTTTAGGGAATCTTGTTTAACCAACCTGTAGTTTTGACACTTGTTGGTCCAGCTGGGACAGCCCTTTTTCAGTGGAGACCCGGGGAGAAAAGCTTCACAGTAAATGCATTCAATAAAATTGACTTGTAAAACAAGAAACCTACATAGCTAAAGCATGTTAAAAATACATGAAAGTAATTAACATAGCATGCGTAGGTATAATGTAGACGAATACATATAGGGCAAACAGTTGATTCATTTGACTGCCATACTAGAGACAAGATAAACTGGCATAGTATGAAAGAGGTTAAGTAACAAAATACTAAGAAGCAAAGAGGAAGGAAAAACAATTTACAAAATTGGAGAAGTGCTAAACAGATTTCTAAAAAAGTGCTAAAGAGAGATTTCTAAAAGAAAGTGCTAAAGAGATTTCTAAAAGAAAAATTAGAGCAGCTGAGAGGCAAGTCAATCATGTGGGAGAAAGCAGTGACATAGTTTTGCTTTGTTTTTTTTTTTAACTGCCTTTCTGAGTTTGGGTTTGGGTCTAAGGAGACTGATATGTAGTGGCAATTTATTCTAGTTCACAGCAGGCAGATAGCTATAAAGGTTTCTTCCTGAGTTAATCATGGCTTTGTGAATGGACAGGAGATGTTCAGAGCACTGGATAGTTCTTGCAGGAGTGTAGTGGGAGGTTATAGATGCTGGGACAAGTGGGCTGGTAAAGAATAGAAATAATTATCTGGAGTTGAGAAAGGCGGTTGTGAGGGAACTGAACTGGTTAGAATTAAGGGAGCAAGGCCGTGATGAGTGTGGCAGTTCAGTACCAAATTTAGCTATCTTGTAAGTGGATTCTAGTTAAGTGTAGCCTGCAGATTGGTGAGAATTTGAGAGCCATAGAGGGGTAGGTAGGCATGTGAAAGCTATTTTAGCTTTGCTTGCAAGAGTTTTCTCCTTTCTATAAATGAGACCAAGTTTTTGATTGGCTTAATGTTAGGACATGTTAGTTAAATTTTGAGTTTCAGTGACTTTAGTGTGACTCAACTGAGATAGGGGTATTATGGGAAGTAATGGTGAAAGATGGTTTTGGGTGACATTGTTTTTGGTAAAAGTAATAGCTTGGTCTTTTTTGGGTTTGGTAGAAGATGGTTTAGGTTGAGCCGGTTTTCAATAAACAGGGGGGTTCTGTTTGGTCTTCAATGAAAGAGTCTGCAGTGGAGATGACTGGAATCATCTGCATACTGAATTAAGTGATGAGTGAGGGGTAGTGTGATAGTTGATTAGTAATAGTAGTGGCCCTAGAATTGACCCTTGAGGTACTCCCATCTGTATAAGGCATTTGGGGGAGGTACTCCCATCTGTATAAGGCATTTGGGGGATGTAGCAGAGTTCCATTTGATAGATTGGAAACTATTTGGGTAACTAGAGTACCAGGAAATGGTGGTGGGAGACTTAACCGTGGGCGAGATGTGTCAGATGCCTTTGAGAGATCAAGAAAGAGACTAAAAGATTTGTGAGATGGTGTTTATGAAAGAAGTGAGGGCAGGAGATGTACTGTGGTCAGGGCAAAAACCTTGTTGAGCAGGGGTGATTAGGTTTTTTTGGGTGAGGTATTGAAGGGTTTGTGTACATGCGCATCTCTAAGATCTTGGGGAGGGGTAATAGAATTGCTATGTGCCTATAGTTAATTCAGTGGAGTTGCCTCCTTTGTGGATGGGAAGAATACATTTTTTTCCATATCTCTGGGACTTTGGCTTCAGTAGTAGATCCATCTATGAGAACAGAGATGGGTAAGGCAGGGATGTAGCCGCTAGAGAGTGGAGGAAGACCAATTGAGGGAGTTGCATTTGTTGCTTACATGAGACCACTAAGTTTGCTGTTCTAAATGTGTGGAAGGCACTAGCCTTACACTCGGGATGTATCCTTAACTGTATAATGCTGCTCAGTGCAAAGAATATATTGCTGTCTTGCACAAAGATGTCTCTTAGTTCAGAGTTGTCTTGTCATTTTATATGTGCATGGACTACAATAAGAGTTGTGGTGTGACTTGAGTGAGGGCATGTATCCTAGTGCCAGACAGGCAACTTATCTTGTCCAGTCTGGTAAGAGGGCCAACTGTCTCATACAATAGAATCCATTTGTCAAGAACTAGGTAGCTTGCTTGCCTTGTGTGCTTTCTTTGGGGGTTGGTGTCATTGGGTATCTGCTTGTGTGATGGTAGCTGTTGCTTTTGGTGTGTATTTCAGTGATTGAGGATGGGTGTTGCAGTTTGATCGCTTGGGTCATTGAGGTGCAAAAGTAACAGGAGTACATCACTAAAGAACGCTCAAAGTAAACTATGTGCAACTCGGGGAATGAGCGTATCACCATAGAAACGTTAAATTTTTATTAAAAAAAACTGAGCTCTGGTATCAGACTTGCTGTCGGCATAAAGTCTTCAGATCGTCTGACACTGGAGAGGGATTTTCACTTGGAATACAAATGGATCTACCCAGTATTTCAGATGCAGCTCTCTGCATCAAGCACAATTTCCTTGTTATCCCTGCCCCAAGACTACAAAGCCAACTACTTAAGGCTATTGCAAGGGTACCAGATTACACTGAAATTTAATGTTAATACAAATGGTAATGTTGACCAAACAGTCACGCTTCAGGAGTGGCCACAGTGTTGCCAATGAAGTACCAAGGAGCCGGGCATAAATATGATGGAACATGAAAATACAAAACCTCTCTTTGCAGTAAACACTAGTTTTAGCCACAAGAAATATTAAAATAACAGATGAATAGATTCGCACATGTATAAAAATGGTACTCAACTAATCTCGCTAAATTTCCTGCCTAAAGAATTATTCCTTTGTCACTTCACTAGTGCAAGGGAAGATGAAGTGGGTGAGATCCTCCTGTCCAGTTCGGGGAGACTTTTTGAGACTGCAGTCTGTTAATATTAAAACATTTCTGTGCAAAGTGACATCGCCTGACTTCTGGTTCCCATGCGGCCCCCATGGCTAGGAACTGCCAGGATTTGTGCACCTACATGTCAATGCGCACAGGCTTTGCTTAGGTCTGGTGCAGCTTCTGTTAGTCCTAAAACAATTGGACTTCTCATACTGTGACCCAACAAAACCATGCATTTACAGGCATTGCATCTCCGGGTTCGGTAATTTAATTTTATTACTATTTCTTAGTCTGAATTGAGATTAGCCTAGTCTCTTCCAATATCTGTAAAGTGTTTAATGTGCCCTATTTGTGTGTAAGACTGCTAGACCTTTTAAGAACAGAATAAGAACATTTGTTGGACTTAAAACATAATAGGCAAACTAAGGCATTGGCAAGACTTTAACGAATGTAGACCATGTTTTTAGATTTCTTTATGGTCCAACATTTGTTTTAAGATCCTGAAGGTAGATGCCTAGATGTCCACTTGGATATCTGTGAGCTAAGATGGCCACTTAGGCTTGATGCCACAAAGTATCTAGGTATTAATGAGGCTATTAGCTTGTCTAGCCTAATAAAATTAACCTATAGTGAGTGCACTAAAGCTGCCCTACACTTCATGCAAAGTCTGTCCTAAGCACTTAACTTCATATGCTTGCTACTATACAGGATGTTCATCGTGTTTCACTGTTGCGGTCATGACTGTAGGGTTTTCCCCTGCCGGCAGGCAGTCCTCGGTCGGCCAGAATCCCAAAGTCTGGGTCCGGCATCGGGTGTTCAGCCATGCTCCCTGACGGAGTGCCAGGAGTACAAAGCTGACAGCCGACGCCATGTTCTCCAGTCTTTCTTGCTGTGCAGTGATAGCAGTTAGCAAGTGCCGGTTGGCTGACTCCTGACAATTTTTTCTTAACTAATCGTACCATATGCAAGACTACATATGAGGAAAATACAGTGGTACCTAAAGTGTGTATGGTCTCAGCATTGCCACAGTTTAGACATACTGATCTCCATCCTGCCTTTTCTTCAAAAGGTATTCTTTGGTGGTCCAAGGCATGTAAAACCCTTCTGCCTGCCTCCTGCCACTCTGATACTAACCACGGATGCCTCAGATTATGCCTGGGGAGCCCATTTTCAGGGCAACTGTCTGCAAGGCCTTGGACAAAGGATCAGAAGCACCTGCATATCAATTTAAAGGAAATGTTAGCCGTTCATAAAGCCGTATTGGCCTTCAGGAGTCTTCTACAACCAGGACAACTGATACGGACAGACAACACCACAGTTATGTGGTACATAAGCAAGGGGGATCTCATTCCTACCCCCTATGCAGACTAGCCATGGATCTGTGGAACACAGCTCTAGCTTGCAATCTGGACCTTCAAGCTCAATTTCTACCAGGGAAGCAAAACCTCCTGGCAGACTATCTGAGCAGAAACCTTTCGGACCCACACGAGTGGATGCTGGACACTGAAATATTCAAGATAACAGTCTGGGGATGTCCTCACATAGACCTCTTTGCATCCCACCTGAATCTACTACAGATTTTTTGCACCAGGACTTCCCACGAACAAGCTTGGAAAGTGGATGCACTATCATTCAGTTGGAGAAACCTCTTGGGATATGCCTTTCCGCCTCTTCCACTGGTATTAAAGATCAAACAAGACAAGCCCAAGATTATCTTGCTGGCCCCGAATTGGCCTCTACAGTTCTGGTACCAAACTCTGAAAAACCTTTGTCTGGAGCCCCTTTGGATTTTACCAAGTCTCAGAACCTTCTGTCCCATCACCAGGGTCAGGTTCTACACTCCCATGTCAGAACACTCAGCCTGGCGGCCTGGTTAATCCAGGGTCTTTGATTCATTCTCTCCTACCCAAGCAGGTTATGGATGTCATTTTAGAAGCCAGACGTCCTAGCACTAGAAAATATTATGCAGGAAAATGGAAAATATTTTGTTCCTGGATGCAGGTTCAGGATTCTGATCCTCTTCTTCCTAACATTCCTTTGATTTTACTTTACCTGACAGACCTCTTACATAAGGGTCTCTCTCTTCCATTAAGATACATGCCTCTGCTATTTCTGCTCATTGTAATACAGACCCTCCAATCTTTTCCCACCAGCTCATGAGACATTTTCTCCGAGGAGCTAAGAACTTAAGGCCCCCTAGATCTCCTCCTGTTCCTGCTTGGGATCTCAACTATGTTTGGGAAAAGCTCACCTTACCTCCTTTTGAGTCTGCTGCCACTTCTGACTCCAAGTTTTTATCTTGGAAAACAGCCATCCTGTTGGCTCTGACCTCTGCCAGGAGAGTTTCAAAGTTGCAAGCTCTTATGGCTGTGGAACTTACAGGGTGTCTTTAAGGACAAATCCTACTTTCATGCCTAAGGTGGTTTCCAAAGTGGCTTTAAATCAAACTTCACTTGCCAACTTTTTCCCCACTCCTCAAAATAAAAGGGAAAGGATCTTACATTCCTTGGATGTACACAGACAACTACGTTTACCTGGACAGAACCAAGGACAGGAAATCAGAGCAATTGTTTCTTATGCTTCAAGTTCCCAAGGTAAAGCAATTTCAAAACCAGACCATTTCTAAATGGATTGCTCATGGAATCAGATTTTGCTATTCACACCATGGAAAGCAAATCCCAGGGAGTATAAGGACTCATTCCACCAGAGCTGCTGCCACTTCCGCTGCCTTCCTCAGGGGAGTTCTACCAGAGACATTTTGGAAGCTGCAACTTGGAGTTCAGTGCATACTTTTTCAAAGCACTACAATTTACCTCTCTAGGGCAGGCTTTGCTTCTGCAGTCTTGCAGGGCCTTTTATCCGCCCCTTATGACCACCTCCCTTTCATTCTGCTTTGGGATTCTACCCTACAGTCATGACTGCAACGGTGAAACGCGAACATGGTGCAGTTGTGTGCACTTAACATAAATGCAGATGTTGGTGTCTTCACTGTTGCAGTCTGGGTTTCCCTCCCTCCTGTCCCCTCTTTACTTGTGTGGTTCCTTTTTTCACCATTCTTCTGAGAGGTATTTGCAAAGGGTATGGGACCTTTTTCATTTTGGGACTCCGACATCTGGGGCAAGAAAAAACTGGAGAACATGGCATCTGCTGTCAGCTTTGTACTCCTGGCGCTCTTGACGTCAGGGAGCATGGCTGAACAGCCGACGCTGGACCCAGACTTTGGAATTCTGGCCGAGGACTGCCTTCCGGCAGGGGAGAACCCTACAGTCATGACCAACAGTGAAGACACTAACATCTACATTTATGGTAAGTGTACACAACTGTACTTTATTGCCAGCCACCACTCTGAACACTGCACAAACATGCCTAGTTCATAGGCGGAAAGCTGTAAACTGTCTTCTGGAATGCTTCCCAACATTTATCTTATAAACCTGCCACAATAAGCATCATCCTGGAGCTTTAAAAGGGCAACAGAATCTGTACTTGAGAGCTAAACGCCAAACTACTGTGTCTTTAAAACCTAGCCATGAGAAATGACCATAGATGTGTTTTATATATGCACACTTTGTGTGTAAATGTGTACTGTAGGTTAATATAAAGGCAGTTTTTTAAAAGTATCAGGCTAAGGGAGGGCTTTCCCAATTTCTTCCAGTAGTAACCAGTAAGATGAGCATCCAAAGCCGAATGGTGGGCAGGTCAAAACAGGAAAAGGGTGGGTTGGTGGTGAGCCAGTTCAAAAAGAGCTAATAAATGCAATAAAATGAGGTCTTAACCAGAACTCCTGCACACCAAAGCCACGTGAAGCTACTACAGAGATTTAAAATAGCTTAATTTCCAAGCACACCAAGCTTCATGACAAACCAGCTGCTACTGCACTTGTTTGACTTGGAAAAACACTTTAGTGGCCAGTATGCCAGAATTCTTTCAGAACTGGTGAGGGTTATGTGCAGAATGCCCCCCCAAGTTCAAGGATGGGGTGAGACTTTACATTTAATTCCTAAAGTCATAACCCTTTGTGGTGGTAGAATTGTTCCAGAGCCAGACCAACCACTTCCTGGATTGCGTATCCTAGAAGAGGGGGGAGTTTTTTATAATCCTTGGATGTATATAGGCAACTGATTTTATTTTGAGATGAATAAAGAATCTCTTGCTGGGCAGAAGTTCCCTTTTGGAGAGGGGATTTTCATTTTGAATGTTTTAAAGCTAGGAGTTAAACAGCCAGACTGTACTGTTTTTAAAGAAGTGTTTTTCCTGCCACTTTGAATGCCATTTTCTTCTGTGGAGAAATTTACTTTAGGGGATGGCTAATTTTAGTGTTTAAGCAGCCACTGCCATTAACATTGAAAGGAAAAATTGGGCCAACGAAGAACCTACTCAAAAATTCCTTGGACAATAGCTTACTGGGTTTGGTTTAGGATTTAATATGGACTGTTGATCCATATAAAGTTTCTGGTAAAAAGGGGGGGGTGGTACCTCTTTCATGAAAATATTACCTAGTCTGAATCTGGACAGGTGGATAAAAGGGTGTGTGCAGGGCTTTCTCCTGATTTCTGATTCAGACTGAGGAGAGCTCCATTTCGGAATCTGAAACTAATCTGAGGAAAACACAGGATGTGGAAGCATCTTCAGTGGGATAAGTTTCTCATCCATCCACAACCCCTTTTACCCCTTTTTTGCACATTGGAGTGTCACCTGTAGCAGTGATTTTTTTCAGAGGGGACTAGCTCTAGATGGCGGAGCTGTTTTATAGAAGGAATTTCTAGAACCTTTTATCAATTCTTCCAGTTCTGTCAGCTTTGGAGGATGTTGCTGCCTACATACACTTTATCAGGAAAAAAGTCAGCTAGCTGCCCCTAAAAAGGCAAGACTAAGTTTTATACACACTTCCCAAACCTGGCCTAACAGTTAATCCTAATGCTTCTATACACTTAGTTGGTTCCAGTCCTTCACTTTCTGATATGGATGGGAATAGAATTGGAAAAGTATTGGGTGTATGCTTCTGATCCAGCACGTGAGCCTGACAAGTCCTGAAAAATCAGGAAGTGTGAATGAATCTTTTAAATGGGTTCTGAAGATCGATCAAGGCTACAGATGGTGGAAGATTATATTCATGTTGCACTGTTGCAGTATATCTTCATGTTGCACTGTTGCAGTAATCCCACTTGGTTATTTGCCTGCAGGTAGCCCTCAGTTGGCCCATACCAGAGACTTGCTATTTCTGCGTCTGTTGCTGTCGCTTCAGTGCTGATGTCAGGTCATCGGGGGGGGGGGGTATAAAAACAGGCAGCCGGCACTATTAAAGCAGTCTTTCTTGCCAAGGAGCCTGAAGCAGTTTGCACGAGTGCTGGTCGGACACTACTTGAGTTTTCATTTCCAAATTGAATCATCCTGAAGTCTTAAGCTAAGTACCCCCTTGGATCCTTTTTTTCTTGCTCTAACTGATGTCAGTCTCTCGCCTGTGGAAAGCAAATACCATACAGAGATTTCCATTCTTACTGCGTCACTTGTTTAGGTCCAGACCACGACATACCTTGCTGTTGGTTTTGTGCCTTGTTCAACACCTGAACGTTTCGTCGTTGGGCCCTTATTGTTGCTAAATACTTTCGCTCTCTCTCCGTATTCTGAAATGGCTTCAGTAAGCCATCCGACTACTGATCTTCCGAAAAACAAGTATAAAGACTGACTGCATAGGTCCAAAACTGCAGACTACACTTCTGTTAAGCTTGTCGACAGTTCGCTGGTACTCTGAGGCGCTTTCGCAGCCACTCATGCATGCTTCTATGGATTTGCAGGCCGCTACAGAGACCCATTTGGAGTCAAGTATGCCACAAGACTCCTCTTTCACTATGGAACCTGCAGATGTCTCTACCTTGGATGGGTCCGGAGCTGCTGTGCAGGCACCAGCTTCTGAGGAAGTTCTTTGCATTACTGATATTCGACAGACTACTTTTGCGTTTTCAGTTCTGTCTAAAACTACAGAGTTTCTAAGGCCAAGATATGAGCTATGCCTAAACTACCCAAACTGAAGCACCTGCTTCCTTGCCACAAAACCAAATGCTTAAAATGGCAGAAGACCTGATTATGCCGATTAGGAGAAGCCAGCCTTCCCCTGCTAAGAGACCTGTCCCCAGCAGCTTTAACAAACCAAGTTTCTGATTTATGAAGATGTGCCTTTATCTGTTTGAGGATTCAGATGCAGAGGAATCCTACTTTGATAACATCTCCACTGGGAATGCCAGGATTATCCTCTGTCCAAAAAGATGCTCAGAATTTTTAAGATTACCTCAACAGACCTTTAGCAACACCTCCTGTTCTGGGTGATGTCTTTATGGAATCCAGTCTAACTCCTAATACTTTACCCCCTGCTCCAAGGAAACCAGATTGGGTAATAGTTCCAGACTCAAATTTATTTTCAAAAATCCTACTGCTAACCCAGAGGTCCTTGCCCAGGGGCCTAAAGTTATAAAAGCAACTACAGCTAAGAATCCTACCCCTTCAGACATGGATTCCAGAGCTTTAGACATATGCAGTAAAAAAGTATACACCTGTAGCTCTTAGTTAGGGCATCGAAATACCAGCAGCATAGAAATACCAGCAGCATATTATGGAACTTGAGCAAAAATTATCTGCCTTTACAGACTGCAGAAAATAATTACAAGAGCTTATGCTTTCTGCAAGCCAAGTCAGCAAGCATACCTTGCAATGTGGCGCTGATGCCCTAGAAGCTGCTTGCAGGGCAGCAGACGCTGGTTCTGTGCAGAGAAGGCATGCTTGGCTTAGAGCAGACCTTGCCAGACCATGTCAAATCAAGATTACTTAATGCTCCTTTTGAACAAGGACATTGTTTGGCACCAAAGCAGCAGAGGTTTTAAAAAAGATGGAAGAAACTGCTAGGTCTATGCAGACTATCAAAACAATTTTTACAAGTGCAGCCTCCAAGATTCAGTAGGCATTGGGCCTTTCCAGCCTCCTCAAGGCCATCTCAAATTAGACCACGAAGAAACAGACCCCCCCCCCCCCAAGATTAGCGTCGGGTTATGCAGAGATTTAAGCAATGGCGTACCTCCACCTAAAACGGGGAGTGCTAAGCCACCCCCTTGTGGAAAGAATTCACAATGACTTCAACTCAAGTCATCACCTTGTAGGTTCATAGGTAGGTGCTATGTTGGCCCTAGGGCCTACATAAGCCTAGCCAAATGGTACCCTGGCTTTTGCCACCCAAGAAAATTATTTTCCTGTGCCCCTGTCAAGCAGAGCCACAGAAGTGATCCCCAGGGGGAATTTCCTAACTCCCATCCAATCAAGATTTTTCTTGAGTGCTAATGAGGAGCTTTGTTTGATATACAGATAGTTTGTTCCAGAGTATGGGAAGTCTCTGGGACAGGAATCTATCCCTCCAGCATGTTCTGTTTATGTCCCTAAAGTGGAGCATGTCCCAACAGCTCTGGGTTTGACATGGCTCTGTTAAGCAGAGATCACCTCTTGAGTAGGTGATGTGAAACTGAGTAAAGCTGGAGTTTTTTGAGACTGCCTGCATAGGTATTTCTGCAGCCTTTCCAGTTATACATGTCTTGAGGTACATACCAAAAGGGGCGTTTTACTCTAATGGGTCTGAGTGAGTTGAGGGGGAACTGATGTCCCCCCCCCCCCCCCCGGGTGAGAAACCTTTTGTGATTAGGTGTGCCATGTAGGATTTCCTGAGCACCCACCCCTGCTTGGGACCTTAACTTTGTACTGGAAAAGATCACACTACCCCCCCATATTGAGCCTGCAGCGTCAGTGGAGTTCAAATTCCTCTCTTGGAAAAACAGCCTTGCTTCTGGCCATCACTTCAGCTGGAGTGTCTGAGCTACAAGCACTTATTGGCTGTGGAACCCTTCATTACTTTTCATGCCTGACAGGGTCTCCCTGAGGACTAATCCTTCCTTTATACCAAAGTGGTGTCCAGTGTACCTCTACCAATCTATCCATTTACCAGCCTTCCTTCCATAATCCTCAAAATAAAGGGGAAAGGATCCTGCACTCCTTGGGTGTACACAGGCAGCTTGGATTCTACCAGGATAGGATTAAAGCCTTCAGGAAATCTGGCCAGTTACTAGTCATTCTTTCACCAGGAGCAGAAGGCAAGGCCATTCAAAATTTCCAAATGGATAGCACATTATATTCATTTCTGCTACAAACACCATGGGAAGCCAACCCCTCTGGGTCAGACCGCATTCCAATAGGGCAACTTCTACCTCTACAGCATTCCTCAGGGGGGTCTCTACCAGGGACATTCATCAAACATCATCACCTACCCATCTTTTCCAAATATGGGGTGGGTTTTCCAACAGCAGCCATGCAGGGCATACTAACCAGCCCCAACTCTTCGACTGCCTCCACCCTTTCTTCAGCTTTGGGAGTCGACCCAAGTGTGGTGACTGCAACAGTGAAACACTAAACCTAGTGTAGTTGTGTACACTTACCATAAATGTAGATGTTGGTGTATTCACTGTTGCAGTCCTGGTTTCCCACCCTCCAGCCCCCTTGTCTATCTCTAGCACTCTCTCCTCTGTTACTCACCCCTTACTGGGTTATTGGTGGTTACTTTTTACTGGTGGTGGTTTTCCCACCATAACTTTGCTCCCTATTTGGGCCCCTGACATTTGGGGGTAAGAAACTGATGTAATGGCAGTAAAACTGATGTAATGGCATCTGCTGTCTGTTTTTATATACCCCCTGATGTCAGTACTGAAGCAACTGACACAAATATGAAGTCTCTGGTATTCGGGCTGACTTGAGGGCTACCTGCAGGTAGATGACCCAAGTGTGATGACTACAACAGTGACTAAACTCGTGTTTCCAACAAGTGGTATATGAGGGTTTAATAGAACCTGATCATCCTCCCCAAATGGTGAAAAGTTCTTATTAAAGGATGTTTTTAAAGCCAAAGAAATTCAGATTGGTTTTGGATCTTTCCTAAACATGTTTGTGAAGTGATGTCATTTTTTAACACTAGAATTAAAAGATGCTCATCGCATCCCTGTTTATCCAGACTTGTGATGTTACATCTGCATCACACTCTCTCCTCCTTGCCCTCTGGACTGTCCACTGCACAAAAGAGTTCATAAAGTGGAAGCTCCTTGCTTAGTGTAGAGTCCTGTTGCCCCCCCCCCCCCTCCAAGTGTCAGTCATCTCACTTGGATGAGATCTCTTCAAGCTGGGATTCTAAGGGCATATTAAAGTGTCTGAATTTTCACACAGTTGTTTGCGGCATGTTGGCTTGACACCCCTGTCTTCAGGGCGTTTCTGCTTGGTGTACCATTGAGCATGTCCTTTGTCTTTAAAGTCCAATTGCTAGGGTTTGTCAAACGAAATGTACTTTGGAGATGGCCGATATCCTTGAATCCATTCCAGGTCTCCCTTGCTGTTCAAAAGTAGTCACCACAGAAGCCTGACTCTGGTAGCAGTTTCAGGAGAGATAAGTGTGGAGGGTGTGGGATACTAAAGATGGGTGATGAGCACAAATGTGCTTGCCCTTATCCAGGCACAAAACTCAAACTCTTCATATTAGACGGTACTTTTTATGGTATAAAAACAGGTAAGGTTAGTGTGCAAAAACAAATCCACTGTAAGCCAACTGCAATATTCAGCTCATTAAAGTTGGATCTTATAGGTTCATAGTTTTAGTTCTAAGCTAACTGCCCTTGAGCCATTTTAAGCCTAGCCAATTATCCCTTGAGACTCAAAACCCTGCTTGTTTGTAAGGCAAACACTTTGGCCATTAAGCCACCCTCCCAACCCCTTCCCCTGTGCCCCATCCCCAGCTCTTTCATTAAAATGCAAACAAAGTTCTAGCATGTCCAACCTTTCATGTCCTGTTTCTGTGCCCTGCCTCCAACCCTTCCAGTTATGTCTTAAACTGTAGCAAGCTATTTGGTACAAGTGTAGTATATAGTTGCTACAATTTATACTCTGCAAGCACTTCAATTTTTAAACTGTAGCAGATTGCTACAGTTTAGAGCAGTGTGCTAAGAACTTGGTGTTTTGTTTGTAGTAATTCTCCCCTCTACTTCTGAGCAGGCTAGTTTGGCTGGGCAAGGTTCCTGAAAGCTGCCAGGGCACGAAGATGGCGCTGGTAGACTTGCACAGCGAGAGCTGCCTCCAGGTTCATATGGGTTGACTAGGTTCACCACAAGGACCCTTTTCAGCCTAGCCATGCATCCCAAATTAAGTTCTGGTACCCTTGATAAGTGTAAGCAGGGGCTTTGTAGATGAATTTCCTTTTCCCCATCCATTTGTCCAAGTTGCACTTTAATTGCATTGAGGAGGAACACTGCCTTGCGTGGATGGAGAAGTCTGTTTTAGAGAAGGTGTAGTCTCTGGGATATATAGCGCAGTTTCCATCGGGTCCTACTTGTATCACAGGCAAGGTTTAAGCCTTTAGAATGGGTAACTCTGGTACTGTTTTGCAGATATGTAGGAGGTCCATCATAGTGGGATTTTGTAGTGACTTATGCTAGCCATAGATCTCCCCTCAACGGCCTTTAGGAGATGGAATACAAAGATACTGCCTTGAGGTAGTCTGCTTAGGATTTGTCCTTTATTTTGGTGAGGAACCTCCTGAACGTTCCAGTTGAATGTCTGGTTAGCTACATACCAAAGGGGGCATTGTACTAGATAGGTCTGAAAGCAAAGTACGGTGGAATTTTTCCTTTGACATAGATCCCATGTCTTTAGTTGTGTAGCATAGAATTTCCTTACTATAGACATGCAATGGTCAAAGGCCAGATTCCTGTCTGTCCTTCCTGGGCTACTGGGTCAATGCTAATGACTTACTAGGGGTGGATGACTTGGTCCATGGCTAATGCACCTTTCCTGGCGAACATTGTTGGTGGGCGATTCAATGACAGTTGCTCTTGTCACCTACAGGCTTAGTCCGCAGACATTCTTAACTTCAGACAAGTGCCAGAAAGCGGTCCCTGGACTTCCCTGAGGGGCACTGTTTGTCACTGGCCTCATTGAGGTGGACTCCCCCAATTCTAACTTCCTGGGTCCTGTCTGAGCCAGCTGGCTGTCCAGTGGGTGAATACCCAATGGGGGTATTGTCAAATGCTTTGGCCACGTCAAGGTAGGCGGTGTGAAACATTTGCCCTTCTCCATTGCAAAGAAGTCCACCAGGTTGAGTAGGCATGACCTGCCCTTGACCAGGCCACACTGGGTTGGCTCCAGTGTCTAGAGATTTCTTGTTAGACTTCCATGGCTTGGCATTTGACACTAGTGAGACTTGAGTCTGTAGATGGCCCACCTTTGTGTAGAAGTATGATTGCTGTTCATGAGGCCCCAAGTCTGTTTGGCGACTAATGGCAATTAGAGGTCCTGATGGGTCATATTTCATGCTATTTAGTAGGCATTTTGGGATTTTGTGTAGGCGCAGTGCTCTTGAGAGCATTAAGGTCCTGTTCTGTAGTGAGTTTGGTATTTTCTGAGAAGGTGGGGGAGGGGTTAAAGTTCAAGCTAAATTTGTCAGCCAGTAGGTTTGCTGTATATTCTGGCTCGGTATAGGGGCTCCACACAATTGTGTACTGCCTTTGAGGTTGTGGACATAGCTAAAAGTCTACAGACAGCCATTTAGGTTGGATGGGATTTCTGTTGCAAGAGGCCAGGCATTTAATTTTGACTTCAGTTTTTGGTATTAATGAAACGGCAAGTTTATTCATCTGCTGTTATACATTTCTAACAGAACTCTGCTTGCAGTCAAGTCTATTATAGCTGATGTTCCATGTCTCGATTGTTCCAACTCTTTTCCACTGTTTACGGTTTACTAAACTTGAACACCACCATGTTTAATCTGACCCCTTTCAGCCTTTACTTGAGCTCGGAAGGAAATCGGGCTTTCAGTAATGAAGTACATAGCCGAATTCAGGGTGAGGTCTGTCTTGTTTCCCTTTGTGACCTATGCTGTGAAGTTTTGTGCTCTTGTAGCCAGCTGCAGACATTCCATTCTTGAAATGTTTTAGGAAGTATTTATGGTGGCCATCTAGCCTCACGGAGAAATGCTATTTTTATAGCTTCTCTTGGTCTGTTTAAATCTGTGGTCTAGGATAGCCACTGAAGTAGCCCTTGAACCCCTTTTACAAATTCTAATTTAACATTTGTGGATGTACACAAGCAGCAAAAACGGACCAAACATGGTCTCTAAAAAGGTTCCCTGCTTTTTGTATCCTGGTTTTCCAAAAGCATTGGGTTGAAAAGGGACTTGCCAGAAATTGGATTACAGTGATTGGACACTGAATCGAAGACCTTTCAGCTAGAGTAGTTGCTGATGAAGGACTTTCAGAAAGTACTTCCTGGGATGTTGCTTGTGCAGCAGCTGTAAATTCTGTTCACTAGAGGCATTGAACTGGACCTTATCTCTAGGCTTGGGTCACTTTTGGTGTCTTGATATTAAAGGGTGTATTCCTTTAGTAGCTAGCCAGGAGTATAAGCTTGGACTGCACAGCTGGCTGATCAGAATCATATTTGATAAGGCCAAACTACCGTACATCTGTACTGTTAGATAGCTGTCAGAATGCCCAGACTGCAGGCCCCATGGGAACTGAACCATCTTGTGGTAATGGGTTGTAGCTGTTGCTCTACTTAACTGCTGGTTAAATGGGTTAAGGGTTGTGGCCAGTAACCTGGTAGTGGGGTCTGGGATAACTCCCAGTCAATATAAAACCTATAATGTGTGTCAAGTGTAGAATTGGTTAAAACGTAGCTTTGATGCTCTTCTCTAGATCTTTAATGTTTATTTTAACAGGTCCATCTGGTTGGCATTGACATCTTCAGTGGCAAGAAGTATGAAGATATCTGCCCCTCTACCCATAATATGGATGTTCCCAACATTGATAGACGTGACTACCAGGTGAGTGTAAGCCAGCACTGCATTGCATTTCATTTTTGTAATTGTCTGCATCGGGATGGACTTTGATTTACACAAATGTTTGAAGGGGAAATACTGCTGTATGAATTACTAAACAACCTTTTTTTTCAGTATACAGTTGCCACTTGGCTAGGGGAGAATTTGCTGCCCACTTTTATAATCTGCAGTTTTTGATTTGCTCTAAATGGCCACAGGAATCTCTCAGTAGTAGTCCAGGTCTTATTTAAACTGTTTAGTTCAGATCAGGATATTGATGTGTTCCTATAGCCTTTTTCAAGGATTGAGAAAGTGGGATCCATTGAAGATGCAAGGGCATTTCAAGTTTTATTTCACTGGCAGTGAGTCAAAGGGAAGAAATGAGCTGGAAAAGGTTAACACTAGGTATTTGTGGAAATCTTAAGTAAGGAGTTCCAAGACACAGAATGTGGGCTTGACAAGTGTTCTGTTCAGCACAGCCCTAGGAAGTAAAGGCAGAGCAGCTGAGGAAGCTTTGGGAGATGGAAGTGACTGGGTAGTATGTACACTGGGTTGCTAGAGTAGCCCCATTTGAGAGGGTTGAGCAGACATGGTGATTTGGTCATGTGTAGGAAAGCAGGCTTTGCAAAGGGGGACAAAGTTGTCTAGTCTATATGTATACAAAGACCTGAGAGTATGGAGTGCAGTGAATAGAGAGGCAGAATCTGTACACTACACCATAAAGTGGTGGTGGGGTGATTTGAAGCAATGTGTTGCTGTAAGCCATTACATAAGATTTATGGTGCGAGGTCTCACTGGTAGATTTGGGTACTGATTCTAACCTTCCTTTGGATCGAACAGGTTCTGTACTTGTATGAACAAAGTCAATTTGTTCTTGTAACAGCAACTTCCAAGGTATGTTTTTGGGGACTCTAATGTAACACCTGGTGTCTTTCCGAGGCTTTTGCAAGAACTGTGAATGGGGTAAGGATGACACCACTTCCACTGCATTAAATCCAATTGGATTGCTGATATTCATAGTTTCATGTCACGACTCTGGAATGCTATTATAACTGCAAATTGCCACTGTATGTGGTACCACTTTGCAGTGGAGAAATTGTCCCATTAGTTTTAGAAGTTCTTGGTGACTGCTTTAGAGCAGAAAATGAAAGAAAAAAAACTAGCACTGGTCATAATTTGAGTACTGTCATTGCAGGTTATGAAATGAAAGATATTTATTGGCTGTAATTAGGGCAGAGTCTTCACTGTGGGAAGACCATCTTAGACAAATGTTCATCATAAACCACATGGGACAAACTGCAGATTCATGAACCTGGCTGCTGCCTTGAATTGACATGTGACTGGTGTAGGCAGATGGAGTTGCACTGGATGTGGTTGGGCATAAAGTTGAACTGGTTCCTTCCAGGTTAACCACACATACTGGGCAATTCAGATAGGCAGTTGTGCTCACAGGTGTTTAGTCATGCTGCCCTTGAAGCAGATGTGTAATGAAATTCATCCAGGTGCTTTCCAGCAGTTTGTATTAGGGTGGAATGTGCTGACTGGAATATGTGAAAGCAAGATGCCACTGGAGTGCCTCTACAAAGATGCACAGGAAGCCATATAGGCTCCCAGTGATTAACAGCTGGCTTGAAAATCCCTGGATGAGAATATATTGTGAAATGGCGGCAACTGTTTTGGTAGCCTGGGGAAAGTTTTTTTGCAGTTGATGGCTGTCCAGGTTGTGGGTCACAAATTTCAGACCACTTAAATCTTTTGCTCTGATTACAGGAGCAATGAGATTATACTTTAGTGTTTGGAAGCTTGTGTCAACAGTGGAATTGATGCTAATTGCAGCTGACCCCATGTAGGTTGCAAGGGTTGCCCCATATGAAGTATGAATTGGCAAAGCCATCTGCAACCCCCTTTTTCCCCATTTTTTTGCACATGTCTGTCTCCTCAAACTATAGCTGCTGTTCACATTGCTAGAAGGCTAGCCTGTCTGGTTCTGTACTGCACATGCATGTTCACACCTATGACAAGCTTATTGTCCAGTCCACCTACTGCAGGTCATTCGAATGTTGGAGACTAACACATAGAACCAGCAAGACAATTGGGACATGCAGACTCACTGCACTGAAAGTGCCCAGTCTTAAGAATCTATCCAAAGAACCCATTTGCTGTGAAGCAACATTAGCTGTTCCACTTTGTCCCTATGAATTGAGTTATGTAGTTCAGTTCTTAGATTGGGTGGAAAATTGAGCAGATCCCATTTGTGTGCAATGATATGAAAGATCATTGCCTGGTTAATGGAATAAATTGGCTGTGTAAATGAAGGCTTTTACTAGCTCTTGAAATGGGAAATGGTGGCAAGATTGACTGTAGATGCATGGCAACCCTTAAGATAAAAGTGAATTTCACTAAAGGTGCAATATCACCTTTTGTAAGTGGAAATGGCATGAACAGAACCCTCCCACCTGAATGAGGTGAGATTTTTCCTCTGAGCCAGTCCAATTTTTGGGCATGTGGAAGGTACCCTGAAGCCAAGTAAAGCTGTTCAAAGCATGTAGACTACCCATGTAGCGACTCCCATTCCTGACAAATGTAGAGATTACCTGCGATAGTGGTGTCTCCCATATTAGGGAAGGCATTGTGGTGGAGTCTCTGAAGGATTTGAGCAAAATTTAATTTTGCATACATGTCTGTTTAATTTGCTGACCTAGAGGTGGCTGCCAAGCTGCTCAACGTGGTAGTAGCTTATGGTACATCAGTAAGCTGGGGGGTGGGTGCCATTAAACTACCTGTGCACACAAGTGCCCCAGGCCTTGTGACTACATTACTTGGTTTTCTTTGCATTTAGGCTGCAGCAGAGGTCATGGCTGACTTGAGCAGTAGCCTACTTTACACAACCCACATTTAGGTAAAATGTATCCTGAAATTTGTCTGCACGAAGCTTTCTGGCGGCACCGTTCTGACCAAGACAACATGGGTCCTAATTGAGACTTATCTGCAGGACCCAGTTCTCAAGTGTTTAAACCTCTTGGGTCCAGGTATAATTCAGAATAGTACCGCAATTACCAGAAGCTAGGTATACCTCTGAAAAGTGGGCATATTTTCAGAATCTAATCCATAAGACTTGTACAAGGGTAAGAAATTTTCCCAGTGAACTCCAATGCCAATAAGAGCCTATCCACTAAGCTTAAACCCACAAGTGCTCCAGTGCCTTGCACAGGGCTTTAGCCATTCTACTTTCCTGGTATAGGTGGCAGCCATAGCACATGTTGAGTCAAGATTAGCAGATGTCCTTCAAGGATGAGTTACCATTCCTCCAAGTGCAAAATTCAGATAAAACGTGGCAGCTTTTCCTTCACGCTCTGTATAGCCTCAAAGCTTCCAAATTGCTGTTTTTTTTTTTTCTGGCCTGCAACACCTATAAGACCCGATCTCCACACAACTTTTTTAGCTAGCAGTTGATACTCCTGCTGTCCTGAGAGCTGGTAGCCCTAGGTACTTCAGTTTAGGCCATCACACCTGCTTTTAGTGATTTTAAATGTCAGTGTTGACTCTCTTCATATTAAAGACTACTGCAGACTCTTCTTCCATTGGGAAGACTACGATGCATGACTTTGCATAGGTGATCAGTAGGATACCTGCAAGTAATTCAGGTGAGGCAGGTGTACTGTCAAAACTGCATCTTTTTCTTTTGTGGAAGACTTTCCACGTTTAGTAGAGCCCTCTCCACTATAACCATGAACGCTTCAATCTTTGTAACACCACTGATTTATACAGTAGTAATGTAACCTAGAGTTCCAAATTAGTTTTGGAGCAATGGTAGTTCGTTTGAGCTAGCTGGACCGGTCTACTAGATGTGAAAGCCATTGGCACTTGGGTGACCAATCCTTTTAAGAATGTTCTACTAGAGGCATCTGGCAAGGTGTAGAGAAATGGCTCAGTGGCATTTATTGAAATTTGAGGAAAATGCTTTGCTATTGGACATTTGTTTCCATTTCGGAACAGTTGTCCAGAATTTTAGGACCTTAGACTCTCACCTGTGTAGACCTTTAAAGGGTTTTGCTATTGGCAGGGAACCTGCCACTCAACAGCTGGCACATCAATACCTTTCTTGCTTTGAAGGACTCAACATTTCCCAGAGTTGATGTACTTGCCCCATTTCACTCTAAGGATAGACTTCCAGGTTTTAGCTGACATCTCTTGACATGATCCATACAGTATTGGGCTTCTTACACCTCCCGTAAGCAAGCCACTGTTTCACCTGATCTTCATCTTCATCTTCCTCTCCTTTCCATTCACCTGATCTTCATCTTCTCCTTTCCATTTCTTGCCTGTTTGTCTGCAGTGATTTCTGCCCAAGGCAGAACTGAATAACCCAGTCTGCTGCTTGCCATCTCTGGCTGTGTCCTTTTTTTAAAAAATTGAGCAAGGGTGTGACAGTGGGCTTGAAGAAAATGTCATTAAGGCTCCTAGGAGATCTGACCCCCTTCCACTTAACTATTCATTTGATGCCACTGCCATTTCTGTATTTGCCTGGTATTAGCCTCTGGGTCAGTATCCAGAGCAGATGTTTGTAGTTGTAGTACCAGACTTTCCCTGACACCTGGATTTTTTTAGTTGCCATTTTATACTGCTACTTCAGACATGGGGTTAATTGCTGCCATTGTCCACCTTTTAATGCTAATGTTTGTCTTGGGTTTGGGCATCTTTGTCAGGTTCCAGACTGATCTGTAACAGAATTGGTGCCTGCACATGCAATTTGTCCCGCTTGTTGGACTTTTTTCACAGTGCAGTCACCAGTGAGTACCTCACCACCGGGTATGTCTTCTGCTGCATCATATGCTTTTCAGCCTATCTGACCAAGCCTAAACATTAATAGCCATCCCTAGAATATCTAGATATCTCTGAGGGTGCCAGTTCTCTAGCATTTTTTTAAACTCTATTGAATTAACACTTGTGACAGGCAAATATATTCAGTTCCTGCCTTTAAACCATTACTTATAACATAGACAATCATACACTTAAATTAAAACAAACCACATTGATACTATCCTCGTTGCAAGCATTTTACATGACAAACCATGCTGACACTCCAGTTGCAAACATACATCACTTTAATCCAGTCCCTTTCAAAACACTTGCATAGCTCATTTAAGTCCTGCCATCTTTCCCACATGTATTCCATAATTCCCATTATTTTCCTATGTAGTTTGCTCTTATCCTTTTCTAAATATTTCCATTCCAGTTTTCTGAGTGTAGTCACTATTACTAGTTCTAGTATAGCTTGTTTAGATTTTGATTTCAATTTTCTAGAATTTTGCTTTTTGGCAGCCACCATAATTGGATGCAGGAAGTCTTTTTTCCATGTCTAGGCAATTCAGATTCTGTATGACGGCTCAAATTTCCCTCATGCCAATGTGCCAACCCAGCATCAGACAGGGAATCCTTGGTCTCGCAGCAGAATGTTTTCCCTTCGTAGCGCCAGCGTTTGCTGTTCTACCTGTGGAAGAATTCTCTGGAATCTATTTGGTTTATAAAAAAAAAATTGTAACTTATTTCCAAGGATCCTAAATACTCTAGTTGGATATTTGAGATCTACATGTATCCTCCCATTGTTTTTTTTTTTAACCACTTGTCCAGTCTCTCTACTTCCTTTCTAACCTTCTCTAATTCTTGTACTTATTGTGCAATATTTCATATGTTCCTGCTCATACCTTTAACAATGTCTTGCATTCTACCTCTACCGCTGCTGGTCTAGTACTTTAGATGTCCTTCAAGAATGCAACTGCAGTCATAACATGTGGGTTGTCCTGCCTCAGGCAGCCCTCGGTCGGCCGGATTCCAAAGTCTGGGTCCGACGTCGGCTGATGTCGCATTTCTCTCCGTCAGAGCGTCTGGAGTACTTAAGCATCAGCCAACGCCATTTTCTTCAGTCTTTCTTGCCGCGCGGTGCCCGAAGCAGAAGCAGTTCGCAAGTGCCGGTCGGTCAGCTCCTGTATTCTACGATACCGAAGTCATCAAAAAAGCTAAGTACCCCGTTGGGGACCTTTTCTTGCCTCAGCCGATGTCAGAAATTACTGAAAAAGTTAATTGTCTTTGTTGTGGTAAACAAATACCTCATAAGGATTTCCACTCTTACTGCCTCCCTTGCCTGGGCCCAGACCACGACGTCTCGGCCTGTGTAGCCTGTGCTCGCTTCAACAAGTGCACTCAGGCGCCGGGCGGAGTTCGCTGAAACTTTTTCGGTGATAAATTTGCTTACACCATGCCGTCGGATCTTCCGACATCGCAAACTCCCAAAAAGCGAAAAGACCGGGACCGACATACTCGGCCCGCGTCTACCACCGGCTCCACGCCAAAACCTAGCGAGAGTGCTCCGGTTCCCTCAGACTGTCTCCACCGCTCTGAACCGAAGACACCGCATTACCGACTACTCCAATTCCAGATATTACTCCGCCAGTTATAGATTTTCCTCCGGATACCGAAACCGAGGAAATGCCCAAGACCATTGCTGTAGACAAGGTCACTCCTGCACACGGAGCTGCCAGGCCTCCTATGGCCATGTCTATTAAGGCCTACACTAGGGCTAAGGCAGCCAGCAAAACAAAGCATATTGCTTCCAAATCCTTACCTCAGCCGACTCCGGAGACACAAATTATGTCCATGGCTGCTGATTTAATTTCCATGATCAGAGGTTCACAGGCCCATCCTGAGAGAGCACCCCAGCCGCCTCCTGATAAAAGGCCCCGGGTTGAACCCTCTGACCCTTCTCCTTCAGATGAAGACTCTGAGGGCTCGGTCCACTCTGATAGCCAGGAAGAGCTCTTCCACACCTATGAGGACTCTGATGCAGAAGATTCCATACCTTCGGCCTCCCCTCCTGAGGATATTTCTTTTGGGGAAGTTCTGCACACCATGAGGGAACATTTCAAGTGGCAGGGTCAGGAATACTCTGATTCTAGGAAACGCCTTAGGACTTTCCTTAAGAAGCCTCAGCACAGGCCCTTAGCTATTCCTCCTGTACTTGATGTTCTGGATGATTTGTATTCTGATTCTAGTGCTACCCCTGATTCTCTTCCTCCTGCTCCAGCCAAGCCAGACAGGTATTACAGGGTCCCAGAAACTCATTCCCATGTATTCAGGGCCCATACTGCTGATTTGGAAACTATTTCACAGGGGCCTAAAGGAGTTTCAGCCTCCACCTCAAATCCTTTGCCCTCCAACAGGGCAGCAAGGTCATTAGAGAGATGGGGTAAAAAGGTTTACACATCCACTACCTTATCTATGAGAGCTTTAAATTGCCTTTTTCATATGTTCCAATATCAGGATTATCTCTTAGAAGATTTACAAAAAAACAGCTTCTCCTGATCCTTTAGACAGGAAGACTTTGCAGGAAGCTGTACATAACACTCAGCAAGTAAGCAATCACTTCCTGCAGTGTGGATATGATGCACTGGAAGCTTCATGTAGGGCAGCTATGACAGGGGCAGTGATGCGTAGACATGCTTGGTTAAAAGATCAACCTCTACCAGATCATGTAAAAGCAAAACTACTGGATGCACCTTTGGAAAAGAACAAGCTTTTTGGTGCAAATGCTAAGGATGTGTTAAAGACCATCGAAGAAAAAGCAAAATCAGTTCAGACTGTGAAAGATTTCCTCCAGGTTCAACCCCCAGATTCAGTAGGAATTGGCCTTCAAAAAACTGGTCCTTTCCTAATCCAGAAAAGTTTCAAAGGGGTAAGAACAGACGTGGCCGAGGAAGAGGCCAATACAGAGGCCTTTACAGGGGACGACAATGGCAGCCAGGAAACCAAAGAAGTGACACAGGGGTTTCACCTGCCCAACAACCACAAACTCAATGACTTTCCTCTACTACCGCCTACCAGGGAACAACTAGAAGCTCCCTTGGGCGGGAAATTATCTCTGTTTGCAGAAAACTGGCACAGACAAAGGACAAATGGATTTTGGACATTATAGACAGAGGGTACAGGTTTCATTTTCATACCTTACCAAGAAAACAAGGCATGCCAAATCTACCACAACATCAAAGGGCAGAGGCCATCAAGCAAATCACTCTGACTCGAATGAAAGCAATAGAAAGAGTTCCACAGCAAGAACAAGAACAGGGGTTTTACTCAAGACTCTTCCTTGTTCCAAGAAAAGAATCTCAATGGAGACCAATACTGGACTTGTCCGCATTAAACAACTTTCTCATAGTACCAGAGTTCAAAATGCTGACTCTACAGCAACTCCTTCCCATGCTGGGCAAGGAGTCGTGGCTGATTACTCTGGACCTCAAGGAGGCATACCTGCATGTCCCTATCGGACAGCTGCAGAAGATACCTCAGATTTCTTGCAGGGCCAGAGCATTATCAATTCTCAGCATTGCCGTTTGGCTTATCTACTGCGCCCAGAGTATTTACAAAATGCCTGGCTTCAGTAATTGCTCATTGCAAGCTCCAGGGTATACAAATTTACCCGTACCTGGACCGACTGCCTCATACAAGCGGACGACAAATTGATGACAAAAAAACCTGGATTATGTCATACGATTACTTCAAGCTCTGGGATACACAGTCAACTTCCAAAAGTCAAGACTGCAGCCATCCCAGCAAATCTTCTTAGGAGCCAAACTAGACACAGCCTCTCAGATGGCTTACCTGACGGAAGACAAGCAAGAGAAGTTAACTCAATACTTCAAAGGTTTAGCAAAACTCACCCAGATGACTGCAAGGAGATTCCTACAGGCCCTGGGTTACATGGCATCCTGCATTCTACTGGTTCCATTAGCAAAACTACACATGAGAAAGCTTCAATGGTACCTAAAAAGCATTTGGTCTCAACACAGCAACAACTTGGAGACAGTCATACCACTCATTCCATGCCTACAAAAGGAATTCCTATGGTGGGCCTCGGTGAGCCAGGAGAAACACAGGTATGTCATTCAAAAAACCACAGAACACAGACCATGACTACAGACGCCTCGGACCTTGGATGGGGGGCGCACATGGAAGGCAGGTGTATACAAGGACAATGGTCTCCAAAGGGAACACATCTGCATATAAACCAAAAGGAAATGCTGGCAGTAATGCATGCTATCGAGGCTTTTCAACACCAACTCCAGCAAGGCCATTTAATGATACGGACAGACAACACCACTGTGATGTGGTACATAAACAAGCAGGGGGGCACCCACTCTTACCCCCTTTGCAGACTGACAATGCAGCTTTGGGAGAAATCACGGAGTCTAAACATCCAGTTACAATCACAGTTTGTTCCAGGAAAAGACAATGTGTTGGCTGACAGCCTAAGCAGGAATTTCACAGATCCACACGAGTGGAGGTTACATCTGAAGGCTTTCAGACAACTCACTTCGACATGGGGCAAGCCAGAAGTGGACCTATTTGCCTCTCACCTCAATCATCTTCTACCAAAATTTTGCACAAGGACATACCATCCAAAGGCCTGGAAAATAGATGCCCTTTCATTCAACTGGAACTCCCTAGCAATCTATGCATTCCCACCTCTGCCACTGATGACCTCAGTATTACTAAAGATCAAAACAGAGAAGCCCAAGGGAATCATAATAGCTCCGGATTGGCCAAAACAACACTGGTACCCACTACTACGGAGCATGTCACCCCAGGTG
Organism: Protopterus annectens; assembly: GCF_019279795.1. Classification (NCBI taxonomy): domain Eukaryota; kingdom Metazoa; phylum Chordata; order Ceratodontiformes; family Protopteridae; genus Protopterus; species Protopterus annectens. The sequence continues at coordinate 154,763,450 of NC_056734.1, forward strand.
GTGGGCCCTCCCTCAGTGGCCTCTACTTTTGACTCAACACAATTTCGAAACACTGCATCCAAACCTTCAGACACTGCAGCTGACAGCTTGGGAGATCCCATAAATAACTTCGGGACATGATGCATCATTACTGAACATCCCACTCATCTTGGAATATTTGGCAGATATGTTGCAGAACGGCCTCTCATATTCTTCAATAAAGATACATGCATCTGCTGTTTCAGCTACATAAAACACTGATCCTCCTGTTTTCTCTCACCCCTTACTAAGACAATTCCTCAAGGGAATCAAGAACATTAAGCCACCAAGAAAGGAATCAAGAACATTAAGCCACCAAGAAAGGCCCCAGTGCCAGCCTGGGACCTCCATTTTGTCTTAGAAAAACTGACTCTAGCTCCTTTTGAGCCAGCAGCTTCAGTTGACTTGCAATTTCTCTCATGGAAGACAGCTTTCCTGTTGGCAATTACCTCAGCAAGAAGGGTTTCGGAGCTACAGGCCATAATGGCAATACCACCCTTTATTATTTTTCCACAGAGACAGGGTTTCATTAAGGACCAACGCCAAAGGTGGTATCTAGGGTTTCTCTAAATCAAGCCATTCATCTGCCTGCTTTCTTCCCCAATCCTGAGAATAAGGGGGAAAGACTTTTGCATACCTTGGACATTCATAGACCACTTCGATACTACCTGGACAGAACCAAGGCCAGTAGGAAGTCTGAACAGCTTTTTGTAGCTTACGCCCCTGCAGTCCAAGGAAAAGCAATTTCAAAACAGACTATTTCTAAATGGATTGGACATTGCATCAGATTCTGTTCTTCCTTTCATGGGAAGACTGTTCCAGCCTGTGTCAGACCACATTCCACCAGAGCTACAGCCACCTCTACAGCATTTTTAAGAGGGGTGCCTACAAAGGACATTCTAGAAGCTGCTACATGGAGCTCCGTGCATATATTCTCCAAACGCTACAATCTCCCTCTATTCCAAATCCAGAGCAGGCTTTGCTTCGGCAGTCCTGCAGGGTTTGATTGCCACACCATCTCTCTCCTAGAGCATTCCTCCTCCCCCAGCTAAGCTATGGTATTCTACCCACATGTTATGACTGCAGTTGCATTCTTGAAGGACATAGTACAGTTTTGTACCTACCATAAATGTAGATGTCCGATAGACATGCAACTGCAGTCGGGTTTTCCCTCCCTCCATACTCCTCTATGCCTAGGGTCCACGCCTATCCCCCTTACCCTTAGCTGGGGGTATCTGTTATGGTGTATTTGCTTTATTGCTCGTGTGTTTGTCTGGAATCCTGTTTTTGTCTTCCAATTTGATTATAGCCTTCCTTGGAGGGCACCTGGCATCTGGGGTAAAACACTGAAGAAAATGGCGTCGGCTGATGCTTATGTACTCCAGCCGCTCTGACGTCTGAGAGAAATGCGACCTCAGCCGACATCTGACCCAGACTTTGGAATCCGGCCGACCGAGGGCTGCCTGAGGCAGGACAACCCACATGTTATGACTGCAGTTGCATGTGTATCGGACATCTACATTTATGGTAGGTACAAAACTACTTTTTGTTGACTTGACTGCAGATTAAGGGGTATTGAGTTAATGCCTTGGTGAGGTAGGTAGTTGGCTCAGAACTTGATTGTAGGTTGACCTGTAAGGCTTGAAGGAGGCCAGCAGTTTCATCAGAGCCTAGATCTTTTTCTAAGCTTGAACACACTTTCCAAAACCTATGGAATGGGTATAGCATTAACTGTATGCTTAATACCAAAGCTGGCACCAGAGCATGCCATCTTCTCACAAGGAATACTAAAGACTTGGCATGTGGAAATACCATCTCCCTTGTTTACTAACTAAATTTCTACATGTGGTGTATTTGAGGAATTTGAGACTGCACCATGTACTTTTCCTGTGAAGACCAATACAGCTACACAAGTGCTTATTAGTCAGGTCTTCATTGTAAGCTGCCTTTTAGTACACCTTTACATGGAAACCTTGACACGTAGATGTAGTCCTTAGTGCTGTGGTGGCTCACTGACATGTGACAGTGATACCCCCAGTGTGACACCCCCAGATGCAAGTTTCCCAAACATTGGTTTGGGCCCAAGTTTGTGGGCACCTGGACAACATGGCAGAGCAAAACCAAAGTTCCATGCTTTGGTTCAATTAGATTTTTCCACCAGAGTGGCAGACTGTCGAGTGTAAGATCCATAAAGCCAAGTGAACTTTATTTGGGTTGCAACAAAATGGTCCCCAGCTTATCTGTAATTGAACTGCCTTTCTGAGATTGTGTAGACTAGGTCAGTCTGTTTTCCTGTTCAGTGATGGTATCTCTCCTGGGCATTTCCCAAGTTGTGCCAAGGCTTTAGCCAAACATTCTTTTGCTTGTATGGGATCCTGCTCAGTCTTCTGTCATGGATAAGAAACTTGTGAACCACTTTCTGCAGGCAATTACCTGCCCTGGAAAATGCAGTTTAGTAGAAGTGCTACTCAGAAGATTTCTGAGCTACATACTAATGCTGTAACAATTTTATTGTGTACTCATTCTTTCTTGTGTTGAACATGCAAACGTGGCAGAGCCTGCAATTGGTCACTTCATTGTTGTACCCTGGTAAAGTTTGAGGTATGACTCACCCCAAATTGGCCAAAGAGCAGCTGTTTCGAAACAGAGCAGTAATCCAACATTCCTATGAGTGCACTAACCAAAGGTTTGCCCCATTGCATGTCTGTACACCAACACCTTTTGGCTTATGATCAAGCTAAAAACTTTGCATGACAAGCTTGGTCTCCTTGACCAAATCACAGATTTAATTCGAAAATTTTGTATATCCTGTTAATCTAGATTGCTACTTTCCGTACCTCTGCTGTCTAGATTATTGCAGAATGTCCAGGTTTTTGCCTCGTTTTCAAATTTTGTTGCTCGTATTTCTGGTAAATCACCGAGATCAGAGGATTGAAGTCACTAAATGAAGTACATTTGAGTTCATCCTTCAGAAATCCATGGTAAGTCCTTTTCTAATTAAAATCTGTCCCTATTTTGGGGCCTTTGCCCCCCGCCCCCCACACCATCAGGCTTTGTTCAGATTTCTTTAAGAGCTTGAGGTATGCTACTATTGGTTTTCATGGGCTTTGGGGTAATTCAGCTGTTGCATACTCAGGCTCTGACCAAGGGCAAGTTTGAAGCTTGCTTTGTCCATTTTTGACAGCTTTATCTTGTACTATTTTTTTTTTTATGTGGCCAACAAATTGCATTGTGCTGAGTGAGTTTGTGGTGGTTCCTTGGAAGGACAGTTCAGTCCTACTTGATACAACTGTAGTTGAGCTTCCCTTCCTCACTGATGCTGTGCATCTCCAGAATGCAGAAGATGCACCCTTTTACCACGAAGGAATAAAATCTCGGTACAAGTATTCTTTGTCTGGGGGGAAATCCTGGTTGCTGCATTTCAGGTCTGAGCTCTAGGCTGCAGTGTATGGAAGCTTATTTTTTGTATAAGGAGAGGATTGTGATAACTTATATTGGCCACCTGCTGCAGTACCCCTCACTAATATATAGGTGATTTCCTGCCATTTTCCAAAGCTACAGGGCACCTTTCACATGCCAAAGCTGTCAGGCAGCTGACTGAAGTTTGGATGCCAAGCCTTTCAGAACTTTTGCCATCTAGGTATGCTCCAAGGCGTAGGATTGATCGCCTGCTTGATGCTGGTCCTTTGAACAGAAGTCACTGGGGTGAAGCCTTCCACTTTCCATTTCAAGGAAGTTGCCCTAAAGCTAGGAGTTGTAACGGACTGTCATGACTGTTTGAACTTCTCTTCCCTGGGAAAGGGGCACCGTTTTCACCTTTACCATGGAACAAACTGTCAGCCCTTCAAGCCACGAAAAAAGGCAAACTGCTTTTGCCACCTCAGCTGCAGGGGGGGGGGGGTTAAGTGCTGTGGCTATTTGTACTTTGGACTGTTCTCTTAGAATCCCTCTAGTGCAACACCTACAGCCCCTACAAACCAAGGATTATCTGTCCTCTGCCTTTTAGGGGGTCCCCTCAATGGGCATGCTAGTTGCTTTCCTCTTCCTGGGAGAGGGACTCGAAGGCTTCCCTGTTAAACTGCTGTGCCCATCCCTAGGGAAGTTGACAACACTGACTTTTAAGCATGTATCTGATTAGATTTCCTTACGACAAATACTGGGTCTGGCTTGGGTTCGGGCTGTTTATCCTTTTAGTTTCAGGTAAAAGGAGGGCCATCTGTCAAGATTCAGATTCTGAATATGAACAAGATGGAGACATGCAGGGTTTTCTCACTTATGATTTGGGCTCTGAGGAGAGCTGTTTCTAATGCTCCCTGCGGGGGTTTCTGACTTGTATAATGTGCCAGAGTTTTCAGTGGGAGAACACTGCAGTTTTTCAGTGTCTAGCATTGTAGATTCTGGAAATTCCTTCTGTAACGAAGTAAAATTTCCTCTTTCTCTCGACTGCAGTTTTCCCGATTAGTCAGCTGCCCCTCCAAAATCCAGATATTTCTCAGTCGAGTAGGATTGGAAGTATGGGAAACATGCTTCTGCAACTTTTTCCCCCAGAGTTTTGATTGTGTGCATGGAGAGGGAGATACCGATGTGTTTACACACACTTATACCAATTGTGTACATATCTGTATAAATAGTGTCTATATAATATACAGGTGTGTATATTGTGTACATATCTGTATAAATAGTGTCTATATAATATACAGGTGTGTATATGTATGTAAATTATACTGTCTGTGTATACATGTGTATATATAATACTGATATGTCTGTATATATAATATACTGATGCATATATGTATAACAATTGTATGCGTTGTACACTACATGTTATACACTTATGTACATGTGTATATACATTGTGTACGTGTGCGTGTACATGTGCATACACACGTACGTGTGTTTGTCTTGGCTTTTCCCGGTTAGGGTCGCCACAGCGGAACTCCGGTCCGCTAGTTCTCGCACGTCTCCACGCAGATTCTCTAGAGGAGAATCGAACCATGTATGTGTTGTATATCTATACGCACACATATACACACATACATATATACATATATATATATATATATATATATATATATATATATATATATATATATATATATATATATATATATACACACATACATACATGGGTATATATATGCACACACTATATATATATATATATATATATATATATATATATATATATATATATATATATATATATATATATATATGTGTAATATATACATGTGTACATCTGTGTCTTCCTCTCCCCCTCCTACACACATACACGTGTGTATACTCGCACCATGTCTGATATTATACCATTTGAGCACGAAACATCTTTTTTTTTTTTTTTTTTTTTTTTTTTTTTCCTCCCCCTTTTGTGTAATCCATCCAACACTTTTTGTGGCCAGTCACTCCAAAACTTGTTGGGGCAGGAAGGACAAATTGGTTTATACCTTGAGTTTTGTTCCTAGATGTGAATGGTGTTTTCAGAATTGATAAGGATATTTGCATTTGTGCATGTTCCTTCAATTCCCAAATATTTGTGTACACCCTCTTGCTCAAGTTGTCACATTCTTGTCCCAAACTATTTTCTTAGTGCTGCAGCTTTCCTGCTTTAAAGGTAGATTTTGTGCATTTGTGAAGACACAATGAAGTTGCATCTCAAAACGTTTTGACCAATTCCAGTTGTCCTCTAGGTTAGTTTTAAGTTCTTGTCAATGAGGCATCTTTACACTTTATTTCTGGGAGCCAAATTATATCCATAGGTTCGTAGGTGTACTAGGCTAATGGCACTGGGGCATTTACAGGCCTGGCCATAGAATTACCCTGGCATAGTGCCACCTGACCTTAGTTCCCAGTGCCTCTGTCAAGTATAGCCACTGGTGTTGTCCCAGAGGTGTTTAGTTTCCCATCCGCTCAAGATCTCTCTAGGGTCAGTGAGGTGCTCTGAAATGCTATGGGAAGTGTGTTCCATAGCGTGGGTAGTCTCTGGGTTATGAATCTGTCTCTCCAGCATGTTCTGTTAATTGTAGAAGTTAAGGTCTCTGGAGGGTGTGGAGGGATTTGGATTTCTTTAGATGTAGCATTTCTAGCAGAGCTGGGTCAGACATGGCTTTAAGTCTAGCAGAGATCTGCCTCCAAGTAGGCGATATGAGACAGTATGGTTGGTGGAGTCTGTTCATATAGGACAAGTGTTTAAGGCCTAGGATCCTCTTTGTGAGGTACTTTTGTGGCCTCTCCAGTTGCAGGTGTCTTGAAGTACATGTCAAATGAGGCATTGTACTTTGATAGGCCTAATGAGGGAAGAGTAGTGGGAGACTTTACCTCTTTCTTCTGGATGCAAAACCCTTAGTAATGAGATGTGCCACGTAGGACTTTTTGTCCAGTGGCAATGTCATGATAGTTTGCTGTCAAACCTGTGTTCCCAGATCTTTTATAATGCCTTCTGTGTTCAGTGGACTACCCTCAGTGTGGTAATTCATTGGAACTGGGGTTTTTTTCCAAAGGGGATAACTACACATTTTTTGGCATTGAGCTTAAGGCCATGGTTCTGACACCAGTCTCTGAGGCTGTGCTGTAGGATATAAACATCACTTTGGGGGGGGGGGGGGGTTGGCTCGCAACTTGCAATAGGCCATAGTCCCTCTGTGTTAGCTTGGACTTCAGAGAAGTACATGCCAAACAGGAGAGGTCCCAGGACCAAATCCTGTGGGACTTAACTTGTGACTAATCAGCAGTCTGACTTGAGTCAGCTACTTTCACACTGTGGACACTGAGCCAGTTTACACGCCACCTAGTTATATAGGGGTTGATGCCAAGCTTGGAGTTTCAGGATTCCTGAGTGGGGAATGCATCAAAAGCCTTGGCCAGGTCAAGGTAGGATGTCTGAACCACCTTGCCGTCATCCACAGCTCTGGTGACTTGACTCAAAGGAGTTGAGCAGGCATGATCTACCCTTCACAAAACCAAACTGTGGGAGCTAAAGTTTGGAGATTCCCTATATCCGTAGGTCCATAATGCGTTCCATAGCTTTGCATTTCAGACTAGTCAGGCTAATGGGGGTGATGGTTCCCAGGGTCTGTAGTCACTGCTCCTTTGTGGAGAGGTATTACTGTGGGCAGTGCAGTATTCAGGGAAAGCCTGAGGTGAGGCTATGATTGAACAGGGCACACAGGTGAAGTGCCAGTTCATGTACAACACAGCCATGGATATGGTCAGGTCCCACAGAAGCTGTATTCTTGGCCTTGGACAGTGGTGTTTTAACCTGTGCAGCAGTAATACTGGGTGCCTGATAATCTACTGGTATTGTGATTGGTCCTTTTAGGGGGAGAGGGGGTAAAATTGGCACTGAACCAGTTTGCTAGTATACTGGGTAGTATCTGTTGGCTTGGTATAGGTACCATTGTGCAGTAGCTCAGAGGAAATCTGGTATTGCCACGAAGATTTACATAAGGCCTTGTGGTTTACGATCTGCTGCATTTCTGTTTTCATATCTAGCTTGAGGATTTGAGTGATCTCAACATTTTTTGTTGAGGCAGATAATCTGTTAAGCAGACAGCTTTTAATGGGTTAAGGGCAAGGCAAAAGAGCATCAGTCACCCTGGAATATCCCCTTTTGGATTTTTCTCTCCCAGTTAAGACATGATAGTGTGTTGCCAGTGTTTCGTGGTAGCTGTGATGCAGTTTGTGTAGTGTGTATCTAGTACATTTTTATGCATTTGGGATACTGTCGAGCTTTTTTGTCGTACATACCTGCCATGTTTAGATTCTTCCCTTTTTTACAGTTCTCCGCTTGTCGCTCGTCCCTCTAAATACAGATGACAAGCAGGCAAGGTAGTTTAGGTCGTTGCATAGAAATGCATCAGCTTTACATGCATGCACCTCAGCTTAACTACAAAATGGCAGTCTGGCTTGCATGTGGTTAGTATATTATACACTTGTGCAAGCCTTTGGATAGCTTTTTGGAGAGCTGCACTAATCTAAATTTCTTTCCAAGATTTCCGTGAAATGAAAACGTAGTTTGACATGCATTAATATAGATTTGACTGTGTTCATGTCCAAGTTGCCATGCGTCTTCAGTTTTCAGTGAACTTAACTTCAGGATTTTATTAGTGGAACGGGAATATTTTGTGCAACTTCTGGAGCTGGAGTGCTGGAAAGCTCACTGAGATGGTCTTTCTCACGGGCTGTGTTGTGGTGTAGGCTTTGACATTGGTATCTAATGCTTCTGCCTAAACTGTTTCTGGTTCCACACTGTACAGTCTTGGCTCTGGGCAAATTCTTGGTCTCCAATCTAGCATAACCTTTAGAAGTTTGCTTTACCACTTCCTCTTATGGTTTGAATGATTTACCAGACTTATTGCAATAGGACTTCTGGACTAAACGTTTCAACAGGTTTTCACCGACTTGTTTTTGACATGGAACCAACAGTTAACTACTGATTGTGTTTCTAGTTTCTCTACAGAATTCTTTGGGTGGGTGAGCAAAGATGTTTGTGGAATGTTTCTAAGATTTGAGATTTGGAGGAAAAAGTCACTTGTCTTGTTTTAACTTTAATTGCTTTGCACTTTGAACTGCATGTTTTGCCAGACCATTTGACTGCAGATACTCTGGGCTACTCATGACATGAGTAGTCCCACTCTTTGGCAAGTCCTGAACTGTTAGCTTCTGAACTGCGTGCCATTGTCAAACTTTGTGCAGACTCCCGTGAACTGCAAAATGACACTTCATCTTGGTAAGTACTGGATGCTAGATTAAGAAGTAGGTCAATCTTGAACCAATTAGAATAAGTGTAACATCAAATGTTGACCATTCCACTTAAATCTGTGGCTACTGTCTACCAAGGAAGTTCCTGATGTGACTTTGTACTTTTACACAAGTTCTCTCAATATCTTGTGACATAGGCCAAAGTACTAGTCCTCCATCCTTTGGTAGTTTGCTCCTGGGTGACCTAAATATAATGGTAATGTACTCCTGTTGCAAAGACTAACTTCAGGACCTTTCATGATGCCTTTTGTCAGACAATCGCATCTCTTTATGGAAAGTAAGGTTGCACTCAAGGTAAGCTAGATTGCTTTGCTGGCTATACTTTTACAGAAGCTCAACCACTCTGGCTGTATGATCTTAACCTTGGACGTGTGGTAGAAATTCTCAGAATAGCTTTTCACCTGCTGTTCAGTGGTATTTCTGGGCGATCTGGATAACCTATCAGCTGGGTGAAGTTTGCCTTTTGTAGATTGAAAAGTAAACACTCACAGAAGGTGCAAAAAAAATCACTATAACCCAAGTACAAAGCACCTCGGACCCAGTAGGTAGATCACGAACAGTTTAATAGCAACACAACACAGAATTAACGCTAGCAATGTTGAACAAAATTTTAGTCTTCAACTTCGTCAGATGAATTCATTCACTTGCAGTCACTTATAAACCACATAATTAACAATCATCCAATATCCTCAGCTTTGCAATTAAATAATAAAAGCTTTACAATTAAAAGCTTAATATACACTTCCTTTCAAGAGCTGTATGTGAATCAGTTTTCCATTCAATAACAAATATAAATAAATAAAACCACATATAAAACTTAAAGCAAATGTGTGGATATCTGTATGTATTCTTTCAAATTTAATAAAATGCTTGTTTTAAAAAGTTTTAATTTAAATAACTCTAAAACAAATTGTGGCGCTCTCTACTGGATATCTGCATCATTACAAATTAAAATGTACATGTATAACACTTAAAAAATCTAACAAGTCATTAAAGTGTACTTAATAGTGGAAATATGTTTGTAACTTTGCAGATCTCAACTTTAAAACAGGAATGAGAGCGCATATCATTGAGACCTGGAACTTTACTGGCTTCTAAAATTATTTGCCAGTACAACTCTCTATATTCCACTAGTCTCCCACATACCACCCCTAGGGCTGCTTGTTTACAAACAGTACTATGCATTATTTTCACTTCAAGTCCTAACATCATAAAGGTGCTCGTAAATTCTTTGCCTGAGCTTCCTTTCACTCTTACCAACATAATGCATCACATTTTTACATAGAACTAAAATACTTTTAGTATTACAATTTGCAAAGGTACTTGCAAGCAAGGAAAAGTTTATTTTAAGTATACTGATTCTCCTGTTACAAGGTGCGAACAGTAACTACAGCTTTCACACTTTTTTCTTCTAGTTCCTTTTTCTAAACTGTCTATTCGCACCCCTTTCCGGTATACCCTTAATATTATCTCTCCTGTATATATACTTTAATTCATTGTCAAAAATGTGTTTTTAAATCTGACAATTTTGCAGAATGTTTTCATTCTTTGTCCACAATTCTTCTAGTCCTGACAATCATATGTAGTTATAATTCCTGAAATATAATTGTCATTTGTATTTTCATTGTTCCTTTTTTTAACAGCTTTTTCTGGTTTAGCTAAAGTAGGGGCATAGCTACCTCACCTTTCACCAGAAACTTCTTTACATATTTGGTCAAACAGCTCTCCAGGATAACCCTGGTTTAAAAACTTTCAGTGTTTGACACTCTGTAACAAACATGTTGTCATCTGAAGTCATTCTACTCAAACGTACTAATTGGCCCTTTAGTACACCCCTCTTTTGATGGGATGGATGCAAACTAGTGTATTGCAAATATGAGTTCGAAAAGGTCTTTCGATTTATTTTGTACATAACCTTCATTGGTCCTAACTAATTTACCTGTTTATAATCAAAATTGTATGTAAATTTTAAAAAAAATTGGTTCCATTAACATAGTCAACAAACACTAAAATCATCCTCATTTCCTTTCCATAAACACAAATCTAGAAATCTGCCATAAAATGTCTGCTTACTATTAAAACTGTTCATATGCATTTGTTTTCCCAATAGGCCATTATAACATTAGCATATGTGGGGTGCACAGTGTGCACCCATAGCAATACCCCTAGACTGCTTAAAATATTCTCCTTCAAAAAATAATTTTTTCAACACTATTTCCATTAACACTAAAACAGTTCTAAAATCTTTTATAATTTCATTGAAACCCACCATTTCCTCAATCCACTCTAAACCTGTATCGTGTGATATGCTTGTATTTCTGGTTCTGCCTAAATTGTTTCTTGTTCCACACTACAATCTTGGCTCTGGGCAAATTCTTAGTTTCCAATTTAGCATAACCTTTAGACGTTTGCTTTACCACTTCCTCTTATGGTTTGAATGATTTACCAGATGTATTGCAATAGGACTTCTGGACTAAACATTTCAACAGGTTTTCACTGACTTGTTTTTTGACAAATGGAACCAACAGTTAACTACGGATTGTGTTTATAGCTTCTCTACAGAATTCTTTGGGCATGTCAACAAAGATGTTTGAGGAATGTTTCTAAGATTTGAGATTCGGAGTGACAAGTCACTTGTCTCATTTTAACTTTAATTGCTTTGCACTTTGACCTGCATGTTTTGCCAGACCATTTGACTGCAGATACTCTGGGCTACTCATGACATGAGTAGTCCCACTCTTTGGCAAGTCTTGAACTGTTGGCTTCTGAACTGCGTGCCATTGTCAAACTTTGTGCAGACTCCCGTGAACTGCAAAATGACACTTCATCTTGGTAATGACAGTACTGGATGCTAGATTAGGAAGTAGGTTAATCTTGAACCAATTAGAATAAGTGTAACATCAAATGTTGACCATTCCACTTAAATCTGTGGCTACTGTCGACCAAGGAAAGTTCTCTCAATATCTTGTGACATAGAAGGCCAAAGTACTAGTCCTCCATCCTTTTGGTAGTTTGCTCCTGGGTGACCTAAATGTAATGGTAATGTACTCCTGTTGAAAAGACCAACTTCAGGACATTTCATGATGCCTTTTGTCAGACAGTCGCATCTCCTTTATGGAAAATAAGGTTGCACTCAAGGTAAGCTAGATTGCTTTGCTGGCTACTTTTACAGAAGCTCAACCACTCTGGCTGTATGATCTCAACCTCAGACGTGTGGCTGAAATTTTTCACTTTACTTCAGAATAGTTTTTCCCCTGCTGTTCAGTGGTATTTCTGGGCGATCTGGATAACCTAACGGCTAGGTGAAGTTTGCCTTTTGTAGATTGAAATACGTTTGCAATCTCTGCATCATGCATTGCAGTCTGGCTAGAGATGTATGCATAGTCTTTCAAAATAGATTAGAGGTTTGTCTGCCTATCTGAATAGGTCTACCAAAAACATAATCGTGGAACTTCAAACATGCAAACAGAATTGCCAAAAGCTTTAAGCATATTGCATTTTAGCTTGGGTTAGTCTTGGATGTGTAGGCAACAGGTTGACCCTCTTGTGAAATGACTGCACACACGGACCACATTTCGAAGCATCACAGGAGAGTGACTTGTGGACATGGTATCCAAGAATAGGTGGACTGGCTATCTTCTGTTTCAGGACATCAAATTCTTCCTGGCTTAACCATGACCAGGATGCATCTTTACATGTTGGCTGGTGCTGATTAAAGTCTGGAATAAATTTGGCTAGGTAGTTGACCATGCCCAGAAAACTGCAGGGCTTGAACCTTCTCAAGATGCCAGCTCCACATATTGGCTGTTTGCTTAAGGTCTGGTCGTAAGCCAAATTGGTAAATGACCAACATAAGTGACTTCTAGTAGCCTGAATTTGCATTTCTGTGGATTGAACTTTTATTTTAAATTTAATTGGGGAAGTCCTTCTGGACATCTGCCCTTTTTCATTGGAGGCCTGGGGAGAAAAGCTCCAAGATACATATGTACAGTAAACTACAATGTAGACAGTACAGTGTAGTTTCAAACGTGTGAATAAAAACATTACATTTCAAATAAAACACTTGCTGCATTTGTAATAGATTAGCATTTTTAGTTTGTCCTAAATAGTTGTACAGAATAGGTAGTTTGTTACAGCAGATATGGTTGAGTGAACAAAACCTCAAGTTGTACTTGTGTTCATAACAAGAAGTGATCAAAAGGAAGTTTGATGCATGTATCAATGTTGAGGTGAGGTCTGTAAGGAGGTTGGTTAAGGGCTTTAACCTGGGCTGTGGCAGGTGCATAGCCAGGAGTTTGAGGTGGATTTTTAGTAGTTTCGTTTAGGTGAGGAATTCATAAGTGGGTTAGGTAGACCTTTCCAGAGTTTGGAAATATAGTAGAATAAGGCTTCACCTGCTGAGTTTTTTTACTTTGACTTTGGGGTAGATTGAACGGAGGGATTTGGGTGTGAGGTATGGCTGGACTAGGTTTTTAAGGGCTGGGTTTTTCTGGTTGGTGGACAAGTTTGTGGGTTAAGGTTAGTTGATTAAATTGAAGTATTCTAGCCAGATCAGTTGAAGAGATTGACAGTGGGATTTATATGGGGCATTTATTGCAAATTTGGAGATTATGTAGCAGGTTTCTGGCTTGGATGTCTAACAGAGGTTTGTTAGGATAGGGGATGCGTATAGAAGTGTAGATAGTGGGTGCTCTAGCAACTAAATTTTTGTAGTTTCTATAAAGGAGGCCAAGTTTTTTGCGTACTTTTTTTTTTTGTTGGATTGGCTTGTGGAGATTGGTTGATTACACCTAGAAGTTTGGTATGAGGGGGGTGGGAGTAATTATGGTTGTTAGTTTTGGTGTGGATTCTGGTGGGGTAGAAAAGCACAAGTTTAGCTTTATTGGGATATAATAAAAGTTGGGAGTTTGTTAGCCATGCTTCAGCTAGGAAGGTATCCTGGGTTTGCAGGTCAGTCTGTGTACTGTATAATCTTGGCTTGGGGGGGGGTGGGGGGTGGCAGAGTGGAAGTGATTAGTGAATAGGGAGAAGAGGTCCAAAGATGGAGCCTTGGGGTACCCCTAAGGTGACAGGGACTCTTGCCAAAGGGCAGTTTCTTTAAATCGCTTTGAAGCCATGCTATAGCAGTGTTGTATAGGTTGTGGGAGGAGAGGACATGAGTTTGGGGTGATGTCAAATGCTTTTGATAGGTCCAGGAATATTGCTGATACGATCTGAGAGTTGATTCTGAGGTGATAGTATTTGTGAAGGATAGAAGGTCTTTATGTGGGTATGGGCAGGGTGAAAACCATGTTGAGACAGGAGGTTGTGTGATCCACAAGTTGAGTGAGGTTCTCCAGGATTTTAGAGGGGAGAGGATGGCAATGGGGTGATTAGTTCACAGTACCTCCTTTGTTCAGGGGTAAGATGTATGATTTCCAGACAGTGGGAATATAACTTACCTGCTCTTTCCAGAAGAGGGTTTTGGTCATGCCCAGCTTCACTATTATCTCCTAGTATGTCTACTAAAATAGTACAGGGATACCCAGAAAAATTTACTCCGTTGTGTACCTCAAGACTTCACTTGCAGAATTTATCCTAAATGGTGTTCTCAGAAATCCTTCCAGACCAACTACTAAAAGTAGTTGGCAATGAGGATTTCTTGAGCAAAATTTGCCAAAATGAACTTTGCATCGAAGACTTAAGTGGCATTTTGCATAAGAGCATCAACTTCGACTGTATGCTTGGATATCTTTTCAGAGCTTTGTTCAAATCTTATGGATAAAGACACATTCTGATGCCTGAGCTTTTTTCTTATGAGCTACAACCATGGAAGATCCCTATTCAGTAGGTTGATCTACTGGATAAGACTGGAAGCTGGCCTAGTTGGTCTTAGAAAAGATAAACGTAGGTGGGAGAAATGGACTGGGAAAAATTTAGAATTGCGGTTTTGTAAGCTAACATGGACTTCCTTGTTAAAGCAGTCCCATTTTCAAATTCTCATCCCTAATGAGTGGACGTGCCTCTTGACCACAGAAGTTGCAACTTCTCCCAGCAGAGTAGCAAAGCATTACTGAGCTTTCGGTTTGAATCTCTTCACCGTAAGCACCAAGCTTATTTTATCAACGTGCAATTTAGAAGTTGCAGGAAACGTGCCGTTCTCATTTGTAGGCATGTGTGCTTTTCTGTGAGCCTATATCTGACAAATCTCAGTGGTCTTCATGACTGATTTAACTGAAGTAAAATCTCACCAACAAACAAGTCTGCTCTTTTTCAACTCCTCCCTTAAATCACCAAATCTGCATGTCTAGGCTCTTCCTCAAATTAGTTGTATGTGCTGCTAAATTTTCACCAGGGTTTTTGTGCCATTCCATTGTAATATTTGAGGGTTACATCAGCCCCCCCTTTTCCCATTTTTCTACATGGGGTTGGGGTATTAACTGTCACCAACTCTCTCGATTCAGTCCCACACTCCAACACATGCCTGTCTCATATCTTTTCCACAATCCAGCTACCCCTTTGCTGGACGTCCTTGCTTCCTCCTGTTTTCATCTTTCCTATAGTGTGCATCCTATCGCCTTTCTCAGGCACTTCATTTCCATCACCGCTAGCTTCAACTATTCTGCCTTTACTGCCCAGGCTTCTGTACCATACAGTAGCACTGGTCACACCATTTAGTTTTCAACTTCTTTGGCATTCTTCTGTCCTAGACTACACCTGATGCTCTATGCCAGTTGGCTGCAGCCCCTCTGATTCTAGCTTTGACCTCCTCATTCAGACTGGGGGCGTTACGCATTTCTCAAGTTTTAAACACTGGGGGGCTTCCCTTGACCCAGTCTGTATGACTGTTTCCCCCCTCTCCTGCAAAGGTGGCAGGTGTGTATATAAATGAATGCTCCCTTTCAATGGCTTCTGACCCAGCTAAATTAAGCAGAGTAAATGCCTTTCTACATTTTTCTTTATAATGCAGCCTGTATGAAAAGGTCATTCTTCAGTCCAGTTCTTTGCAGTGTTAAACAAGTGGCCTTGGTTTTCATAGTCTGCCATGCTAACAAAGTAGGTGTTTGTGTATACACTAAAAATTTGGCCCTTGTAATTGTGTATAAAGTGTGCTGAGAGAACTTGTAATGTTCAGATGCATAAACTCTAATATACTGTACTAAAATGCTTTGAAACTGCTGTATTTTGTAGCACTGCACAAACATGCTGAACACTTGATAGCCTTAATATAAAAAGTACATGTGGAGTGAAAAATATGGTAGTTTTCATTTTATGCAGTTTGGATGTGTTCTCTAAACTACATTTTTTGTATGCTTCCTTCCATATTTTGTGAATAAATTTGAGCAAGTCTTAACGTTTGAAATTTCTGGTCTGTTTTGCCAATTAATACCGGTAGTGGGGATCCACTATTCTCCAATGTCAACTGGATGCCTCTGACACAGTGGAGAAACTGGAGATTTCTTTGGCAAGTTGTTTTAGCCATGCATCTTCCCTCTAAATACAGATGAAGAGCAGGAGGTTTGTTTAGATGCTTTACATAGAAACATCTGAACAGCTTACTACAAAATGGCAGTCAGGCTTGCACATGCTCAGTATACACTTGTGCAAGTGATTGAATAGTTTGAGATGCGCATGCACACACTTGTTTACATACTGTGGTAGTTGCAATATGATCTTCCACTTTGTTTGCCATAATTTTAGTTTTTTTTCTAAATGACTAAACTCTCATCAATTCCAGTGTAGTTTGTCATCGGAAGGCAAGTTTTTTGTCTAACTTAGAGTAGCTTGCAGGTTCACTTGAGTAGGAGCATTGTTTTTCCTGTTAGCCAGATTGGTATCTGTTCTGGGGGTGTACATATATATTATTCGTGGCTAAATCTTCTGGCTGAAAGTATTAACATCTTTGCATGAAGTTGGGTACTGCATCTGGGCCTGGGGTTTTCCAATTAGAGGCTTAACTTTGTTTTAGTCTCTGGCGGTTACTTCACCCCATTCCATATCCATCCTGTACATTTTAACTTCTTGTTTTACTTCTGTTTAGCATCTTTATGAAATATTTCGCTAAAATGCATTTTTCACTTTTGCTTAGTTTCCGGGTAATCAAATTGCTTAACCTGAATTCCTTCATTCCATCCTTGACAGATGTGTTCAGTTCCTATATTCTAACTGACTCTGCTGTTAGAACAGCTTGAGCCAGCTGAAAACTCTAGCTTCACCTCTACCCAGAATCCCTCACAATTACTTCAAACCTTGTTTGCTGCTTTCCAGAATGGTCGTGTTTAGCAATTACTCTTGTAGGTTTATGTAAATTGTTTTATTTTCAAGATTCTGCTTTTTTCCCTTTTACTTGTACACTTTAGTGTCAAAGTATCTTTGCTGATACTCCCCCTTTAGTTTTTTTTCTCATACCTGTACATGCTAGTGTAATTCACTAATTGCTGGTTGTCCCTTCACGTTCTCCCTTTTCAAATGTATAGGTTTTTGTCCCTCTGTAGAGTGGCATTTTTCTTGCCTTGTCATGGCTGAAAAGGGTTAGGCCCCCTCTGGTTTCAAATTGCTATAAGTGTGGCCGTAAAATTCCTTCATTGGATTTCTATTGTGCATTTTCTCTGCCCCACCACTTGAAGACTGCAGCATTTTTCATACCTACAGCCACAGGGCTCTGGTGGAAAGGTGTAATAAACTTGTGCTGAAAGGACTACTTCAGTCAGCCTTTGGGGAAGTCTTATCTAATGTAATTAAAGCCAAGACTGTTTCATCTCCCTCATTGAAAAATCCAAGAAGTCTCTGTTCCGACTTGCCTCTGCTGTTGACAGTCTGGTGCCGATGACATCCATTCTAGCACAGATAGCAATTTTAAGCCCTTCCACATTGAAGGCCTCCGTACAGGCCATGACTGCTCTCGCTTAAGATTTTTCTGCCTAGAACCACGTCTGTCAATAGGCCTCTGCAAAGTACTTCTGGGAGCTCCCCAGCAAAAATGATCAAGTCCCCATTCACTTTGATGTGTTCCACCAAAAGTTAGAACTTGGACAGAGGCTGGAGTAAAATTTTGTAGGCTAGAGGGCTTTTAGGCCCACTTTAGTACTGATCCCTCAGGTCTTGGTACTGAGACTTTCACACCATTAACTACTAACTTCCTTCGTCTTGGGAGTTCTCCATTCCAGATCTCCCAGCACGGACTGTGCCAGCTCAGTTACTCCTTCAGTGTTGGTAGTTACCCTAAGCTCTGGTTGTTTCTGAACTGGGGACTTCCCTGGAACCAGCAGGGTCGCCACAGCTCCAGGAACAGGTCTTGACTCCAGTTTTTTTTGGAGCCGTCCCTGCTCCTCTGGGCTTTGATTCAAGTTAGTTACTCTGGCTTTGGTGTCAAGGTAAAGTTCTTTGGAGCTGGGAGTGACCCCAGTCCTGAGGCAGTCTTCTGGGCTCCCTTCACTCTTCAGGGGGCTGGCCTTCGAGGCTCTGCAGTGGACCCTTTCTCTTGCAGAGACAATTTGGTACCTCCCTCTTGCTCCATTCCTTCTGCCTTTCCACTGGGACAGCTGGTGCTGACGCCTCAGGTGGCACAGGTACTGTAATTTTCTGATGCAGCCCCCAGATTATCCCTGTGAGGAGGTCCCTCAAAGTGCAAGAGGAAGCACTTGGATCCCCCCAGGAATCTGTCACCAAAGCTAAATTTAGATGAGGGAGAAGGGTCCCCATGGTCACCCCCTGAAAAGGTCTCATTTGGAAACATCAAAATTTTTAAAACAGTGGCTGGGAAGTCAACAAAAGACCAGGTAAGATGCTTTCTGCACCCAGGCAATTTTGAGCCATGGGGATAGCAGTTGATGCTGTGGTCATAGCTGCCACCACTAAAGGAACTGGCTGAGTAAAATTACTTTGTCCATCTGCCCAATAGGGAGTCCTAAGATATGGACAGATTATGAAGCACGTGTACACTTCATTGACCTTCGCCATAAGGTTCTTGAATTTTTTGGCACATTTCACCAAAATCCAACAGGATCTAATTAAGGAGTTCAGACACCTTGGCAGGAGCTGTAGCTAGGGAGTCCGCAAGAATGGCTTCCTAGTTGGCCACTAGTCTGTCCAATTAGTCCATGAGGCTGATCACCCACACAGCTGAAGGGACTTCTAGACAAGTAGGTACAGGCGTAGCTATTAGTCGGGTGTGGATGCACCTATGCAAGTCTAGAACCATTCAGGTCTAGTCAATGCTGCTTTTGACCAAACATCCTTGTTTGGCACGAAAGTGAAAGACTTTATCCAGGTGAGAAATATGGTAATGCCCTTTCTGCTGTGGGCATGTTTTTCACCCCAGGTCACTTTCTAGGAACCAGAGTGGTCGAAAGATGTGGTTCAAAAAGTCCAAGGGCCCTTCCCAGACGCATGTGGAGGGAGTTTATTTTAGTTCCCCCAACTCCCCTGGGGGAAGACTCCGCCCTCATGACAGATGGTTTGCAAAACTAGGGCTTTAGGCACTTTCTTCCTAGGGGAGCTGGATTGTCTTACTCTGGAGGTGGGGACGCTCATCTTTGCACCTAAACACCTGGTTAACATAAGATTCCCAGGTGCAATGGATTGTGTCCAAAGGCGATACTGTCCCCTTTTCTAACTTGCCCTGCTTAAAATAAAATCCCCAGTCTTCTGCCCAGAGATTCAGCAGTGCAAGAAATCTAAACTGCTGGACAAGAGTCCTAAAGTTTTACCAGACCAAGAAGGATCCGGAACCTACTTGAGTCTTTAGTGCCAAAAGAGATTGGGGGAGGGGGGCTGGATACCAGTTTTGGCTCTTGAACAAATCAGTTTGTACCATGACCATCCAGAACTTGACCAGTCTGTCCTTCCCTTTCATGAAGACTTAATGTGCTCAGTAGATCTTCAGGATGCATGTTACCATGTAAAGATGGACAACCGCCCCAGAAAGTTCTCCGCTTCTGGTTGGGAGCCAGTCATCAATTCAGAATACTGGCCTTTGGACTTGCCAGAGCCACCAGGGTGTTCATCAAATGCATGGCAGTAGTAGCAGCTCACTTGAGACTGCAAGGATTCAGTGTTAATTTGGACGACTGGCTTTAACACTTCAGCCAGGCACTACACCCTCAACATCTATGCTCCTCTAGGGATCACAGTAAATCTAGAAGTCATTTAACCCCAGTTTAGAATTCATAGGAGCTGTACTGAATACTGAAAGGATATCATTTCTTCAGAATGACCTCTGACAATTGTGGTTCACTTTCAAAAGTTAATCCATACAAAAGGGCCCAGCACAGTGATTGCAAGCTCTAGGATCTGTAGCTGCCTCAAACTGTAGTGCCACTAGCCATGTTACATACGGGGTCTCTGCAATGGCTACTAGCCTCCCAGTGGTCTATTCATCACCCATTGTAAAGTCCTGATCACCAACCATTGCAAAATGGATCATGGAATGTATTCCAAACAAGTTAGGCACTTGTTCCCCATTAGAGGTGAACTTGTTCTCAATATCCTGGAGATGAGAGCAGTGCTTGGGTTGCAGGTCTTTCAGACGGTTCTTCCTTGGGGGGTAGTTGCAGTTAAGATAATGTCAGTGGTTTGGTACATAAAGCATTAAGGAACCAAGCCTTGTCCTCTGTCAGGAAGTCCTCAGCATGGTTAAAAAGCAATAGTGATCCTCATTTCTTCCTTTTGGCCTTGACAAGCTTGGTTCCCCTTTCTTTGGCCTCGCCTGATAAGACAACTTTTGGATTCTGGACCCAGTGCTAGGTCTGTCCCATCCATAGTCTTGTTTACCAAACATTTTGAATCTCAAGCTGACTGGTTCTTTGTTGCAATTTGTTGCATTAAATTGCCAGACATCCTAGCTTTGTAAATCATTCCAAGAGGCACACTTATTAAACCCCATTCAAAGATCAGAATCCTCCTAGGGACTCTAACCTAGTACTTTGGGCAGTGATGAGTCTCCCTTCAAACCCTCATTTTTATCTTGGACTTCGGTAGCCATGACCTCTTCCAGAAGATTTCAGAGATCCATGCCTTATCTGAACCTTGCCTAGTTTTCCATAAGGATAGGTTGTCTTTTTACAAATGAATTCCAAATTCCTCCTTTCTAGCCAAAGTTGTATCAGAGGCTAATATTAACCAGACTAATGTTTTTTTTCCCAAATCACCCTGAGTACACCTTACATTTATTGGATGTTAGAGATGTTAGACTTTCTATTTTCATAGAAGAAAAAGCACAAGACAATCCAGCCAGCTGTTTTTCCATTGTGAAGTTGGGCAAGGCAGTCGGCAAGATTTATGTCAAAGTGGCTGAAAGACTGCATTTCATAAGAATAAAAACCCTGCCTTATATAGATATATATATATAGATATATAGATATATAGATATATATATATATATATATATATATACCAGATCGTTGGAACAATAAAAGAACTACTGGTGAAGTACAGGCTGATTGGTGTGTATTTATATATTGTCTTGAACTTTTGTGTTTTGGCTTACTCCCCATATATATTCTGTGCAAACCTGACCCTTTCTTTAGGGGAAGATCATCCTTTGGCTTAATGGTGCTCAGGAATATCCTGAGACTCCACTCAAGATTTTTAGGTAGCTGGGGACTCTGTCCCATCCATCAAGGATGTAATGAAGATGGACATCAGAAAAGTTGTGTGGGAATAAGTTTCCATCTGTGTTGTCTTCATCCTAGACCCCCCTTTCCCCCAACCTAAATTTTTTTTTGAGTGGTCACATTCATTTGAACTATTTTGTCCAAACACAGATGAGGTTTCCATCTGGCTTGCCTTTAGTATGTATTTGTGTATATACATATGCTTTGCATGTTTAGAAGTTTTTTTTTGCAAATATCTGAGGTAATTGAGAGGGGATTCTAGGTAAAGGTGAAGCAATTTTTGGCTGGCATGAGCTGTGGTAATCTGTTCAGATATTTGAACTGCATCCATATGTCAAGGATGAATTGATAGACAACAGATGAATCAAGGTAGCACAGATGGAACGTTATGGTGAGTAACTTTTTGTACTTTTCCCTTCTGTATTTTTTTCTGCCTGTACAGATTTTTTTTATTTGGAATATTGCACAAGTACTAGGCAGTTATAATGCACATTTCTTTTTCAAATCTGAGTATTTTTGTTGGTCTGTGATACTTCTGTTTTCTCCTGGGCAGAATGTGTTGGCTTTTGCCACCCCTTAGATTTAGTTCCCTGTGTCTCTGTCCTTGACCTCCCATTCACTTGTCAGGGTTTCTCGAGTGTTCGTGAGGAGCTCTGCCTAATGTAGATTGGAATCTTGTTCCAAAGTGTGGCAAGTCTTTGGGACAGAAATCTGTTACTCCATGTCCTATTGTGGTGAGGTTCAGATCCCTAGAGCATGTGGCTCAAGGGATGTGGTTTTCTTTAGTGGAGCATGTCCAGTTCTGGGTTGGACATGGCCTTGTATGTCAGGCAGATCACCACTGAGTAGGTGGGTATGCAGCAGAGTACAGCTGGAGTTTTTCAGTCGAGCTGTATAGGGCATCTGAGGCCAGTGATCCCCTTAGGTTCATAGGTAGGTGTCTGTTTTCACCACCCCATTGATTAACTGATCCTCTGTCAAGCAGAGCCAGTGAAGTGATCCCAGGGGTGTAATTTCTGTTACCCATCCACTCGTCAAGGTTTCTCTTGAGTGTTGGTGAGGGCTCTGCCTGATGTAATTTGGAATTTTGTTCCAAAACATGGGGGGGGGTTTCTGACTGGAATCTATCCCTCCAGTATGTTCTGTTTAGTGTGGCGAGGTTTCGCTCACTAGAGCACATGGCTCGCAGGGACTTGGATTTCATTCTGTGGAGCATGTCTATCAATTCTGAGTTGGACATGGCTTTGCAAGTTAGGCAGAGATCACCTCTGAGTAAACGATATGCCATTGAGTACAGCTGGAGATTTTTCAGTCTGGCTGCATAGGACATATGTTTGAGGCCAGTAATCTTCTTGGTGTGGTACTTTCGTGGTCTTTCCAGCTGTTGGAAGTGTTTTTAGGTACATCCCAAATGGGGCATTGTACTCTGATGGGTCTGAGTGACGAGTAGAGGGGCACTATAACCTCTTTACTAAAGGGTTCGCATCTAGAAATAATTAGTTGGGCCACATAGGATTTCCTAACTACTTTGGTAATGACAGTCAAAGGAGAGATTACCATCTACCTGTATCCCCAGATCTTAGTTTCTGTATTGAGGGGGCTACCACCTATGTGGTAGTTCGTGGGTGTTTTGTTTTTCCCAAATGGGATAACTGTGCATTTTTTGGCATTTAGCTTGAGGCCATGACTGACACCAGGTGTCTGTCTCGGTAATGCCCTTTTGGAGGATGTCTGTCAACCAGTCAGTTATGGCTCCCAGTTTGCAGACTTTGGCTAACTTGGTTAGCCATAGTCCTGTTTACCTGTACTTCTGAGAAGTATATGCCAAACAGTAGGGGTCCCAGGACCGAGCCTTGCAGGACACCACTTGTGACTGAGTCTGACCTGGAGCCCGCTGTTCTTGCATCTGTCTAAGCCAGTTTGGCAACCCATCTCGTGATGTAGGGGTTTATGTTCAGGCTGGTGATTTTTTGTAATACCAGAGTGGAGAAATGGTGTCAAATGCCTTGGTGAGATCAATGTAGGCTGTGTGAACCCCCTTTCCCTTATCTATGGCCTTGGTGACTGTGTCCAAGTCAACCAGGTTTAGTAGGCATGATCTGCCCTTAACAAAGCAGAGCTGGGTTGGGTCATGTTTGGAGGTCCCCTATGTCTGTTAAGGAGTTCCATGATGTGCTCCATAGCCTTGTAGAACAGGCTAGTCAGGCTTATGGGGCAATGGTTACCAGGGTCTGTTCTGGCCCATCCTTTGTGGAGAGGAGTAACCATCGCTGTGTGCCATTCTATGGGCATGTAGCCTGTGGAGAGAGGTTTGAACAGTGTGTTTGTGGGGGGTTAGTTCGTTATGCGTTTTGTGCAGGACACATCCTGGGACACCATCTGGTCCCATTGACTCTCTGTTTTTGGCTTTTGAAAGGGCTGTTTTCACCTGTGCGTCTGATTTTTGGGACACTACACTTTTCTGGTATTGTGGGCCCTTTTGGAGGTGAGGGGGGGTGAAGTTTGCACTAGTTTTCTCCTATTGTATAGCCTGTTTATTGCAGGGGTCCACCAAATTTTCTTTCTCAGAGGAGCAAGTGTTGGTTTTGCTAGGGATGGCTCAATCCATGCATCCATGTATTTACTCAGTGCATTTGTAAAGGCTTCTGCATCTTGGGCAGAATTATCCTTTAGCATGGGGGCTGTGAAACTTACCACCTCTGTCTTGAAGTTTGCTTTAGAAAAGTTTTTTACTGTAGTTTCCTTAGTTGGGTGGTGGGGTGTGGACATAGAGTGATTAGTTTTATGGTCTGATCCAACCAGTGACTGGTTGATCTCCAGTGTGGAACACCTGTCGCTCATGTTGGTGACTGGATCCAATATGTTTTCACCTCTGGTAGAGGAGTTTACCAGCTGATCCAGGGCGTTTAAGTTAAATTCCAGGAAGTGCTGGGCCTGAGAATTTGTACTAGTACATTTCCCAGTGAGTGGTAGGGTAATTGCAATCTCCCAATATGAGGGTGTTCGATAGGACCTTCATGTTTTCCAGTGTCTCCAGAAAGGTGGAGTGGTGGATGTCCTTCAAGGATGCATCTGCAGTCATCACATATGGGTTGTCCTGCCTCAGGCAGCCCTTCGGTCGGCCAGATTCCAAAGTCTGGGTCCGGCGTCGGCTGTCACCCCTTCCCCAACATCAGAGCGCCTGGGGTATAAAAGCGTCAGCCGATGCCATCTTTCTCGCCGCGTGGTGCCTGAAGCAGAAGCAGTTCAAGTGCCTGTCGGCCAGCTCCTGTAATTCAGCTAAACCGAAGACTTCAAAAGCTAAGTACCTCGTTGGGGACTCTTTCTTGCCTCAGCCGATGTCAGATAAAATTAATAATTGCTTAACTTGTGGGAAACAAATACCTCATAAGGATTTCCACTCTTACTGCCTACCTTGCCTAGGCCCAGACCACGTAGTCTCGGCCTGTTCTGCCTGTGCTTCCTTCAACCGACGCACTCTTAGACGTCGAGCGGAGTTTGCAGAGGGATTTTTTGGGGCTAGTTTTGCTTACAATATGCCATCGGAGACTGACTTCACATTTAATAAAGAAACGGAAGGACAAGGACCCGACGCACGCGGTCCGCAGTTTCAGCTGAAACCATGGCCAGGCCTACCGCAAGGGTCTCGGCTGAAACAGTCCTTGGTACATCCGTCCACTGAAACCGTACAACCGACAACCTCTGAGGCCACTACTTTATCTGTTATTGAATCTCCATTAGAATCTGGTGTCCAGGAACCTTCCGACACCATTCCCTTAGACAAAACTACACCAGCACATGGTGCAGCCAGGCCTCCTGCATCCATGTCTATTAAGGCATTCTCAAGGGCTGAAGCTGCTAAACACTCAATCTATGCCTCCCAGGGTTATCCCTCAGGGACCCACTACAGGTTCTCAGATCCTTAGTCTAGCTGAGCCCCTTATTTCATTAATTAGGGGCTCACAGCCTCATCCGGACAGGGGCTCTCAACCCCCTACAGAAAAAAGGCCCAGGGTTGAGTTCTCTGATCCCCACTCCTCAGATGAGGCCTCTGATGGCTCTGCTCTCTCAGACTACCAGGAGGAGGCGGCTTTTTCGGCCTACGAGTATTCTGATGCAGAGGAATCGATCCCTTCGGCCTCCCCTCCTGAAGAGCTGTCCTTTGGGGAAACTCTGCACACTGAGGGAGCATTTCCAATGGCAGGGCCCGAAATTCTCTGATTCCAGGAAGAGATTAAGGACCTTCTTACATTTGCCTCAGCATAGACCTTTGGCTGTTCTCCCTGTTTTGAATGTTATTGATGATGCTGAGTCTAGCACAACCCCTGACTCTCTCCGGCTCCTGCCAAACCCAATAGGTATTACAGGGTCCCGGAATCGCATCTTTTCCTTTACAAGGCCCACTCTGCTGATCCAGAAACTTATTTCCCAGGGCCCTAAAGGGGGTTGCAGCTGTCACTACAAAAAATCCACTCCCCTCTGAAAGGGAGTCAAGGGCTTTAGAGCGATGGGGTAAAAGTGTATACTTCTGCTACCCTTTCTATGAGGGCTTTAAATTGTCAATTCCATATGATACAGTACCAAGAGTATTTGTTAGATGAATTGCATAAAAAACTCTTCACCTGAACCCCTAGATCGCAAATCACTTCAGGATCTGGTACATAATTCTCAACAGGTTAGCAACTATTTCTTGCAGTGTGGTTATGATGCATTGGAAGCTTCATGTAGGTCAGCTATGACAAGTGCAGTCATACATAGGCATGCTATGCTGAAATTGGTTCACCTTGTTTGCTCTAGCATAGACTAGATCCAGGCCTACTGAATCTAGCTTTGTTTATATGCTTGTTGTTTGTTTGCTTATTTCCCTGGAAGCTAATTCCACCTAATACGCAACTTCTCAGCGCTTCTGTGGATCACTAGTGATATCTGCATTGCTTACTGTACTTATTTCCTTGTTTCACTTGAAAGAAAGTTACTGTTTGTCGTTTTTGCATTTGGCTACTTGTAACACATTGCACTCAAGTTACCTGGCACTTGCTCACTAAAGCAATAATATAAGTCAGCACTAAAAATTAAAAGCACTACACCCTCACTCCCCACTGGCCCTTGTTTTCAATTAAGGATTTCCCAATATTATTCTAGCATGTCCAAAGGTCAGTTGTCAATCTCCTCTCCGGTCCAGCTGGTGAATCTGGGAATCTTGAGGCAATGTTATAACTGCCTCATGTACACAGACAACCCTCTCCTCCTCCCACATAACACAAATACTTGCGAGAGATGCAGCTATTTAGCCAAACTGGAGGCTGAGCTCTCAACTCAGGACTGGCAAGACCAGACAGGAGGAGAAGGCAACTACACACACCACAAAACCAGCCTCACATAATGCTACCACTCCACTGAATCAAACACACAAAGACATACTCGGAGGCTCTGAGTAAAAATTTACCTAAACAGCAGAGGCCTCCAAAGCAGACACCCAAACAACTGCTACCTCAAGACACCCCACAAGCAACACATAAACCACAAAAGCATTGTGCAAAGCAGTCACAGCCCTTAAGGCCAAATACAACACCAAACATACTTGTCATAGGTGACTCCATAGTCAGACACACTGACGTCCCACTCACCAGGCTGAACAAGGAGAGGGTCACAGTAAGCTGCCTATCGGGCGCTAGAATCCGCCACATAACACAAGCACTCTGGTCACTCCATGGCAAGTACAAATATGACAGTCATTGTCCATGCTGGTGTGAACGACCTGAGACGTACCTCCCTGGACTACATGAAAAGAGACAGAGGAGCTCTCTGATTATGTAGCCCAGGCAGGTATGACCCTAACCCTGAGCAGTATCCTTCCTTCAAGAATGATGCCACAATATAGAGACAAGATGATCAGCTTTAACAATTGGCTTAATGTCTGGTGTCATTCAAAGGGGATCCAGTGTCTGTCTGCCTGGGATGACATGCTTGACAAGCCACGCTGCTTTGCAAGGGACGGCTTGCACCTGTCACCCTGGGATTCGGATATTGGCTAAGGCTCTTGCCACCCCCATAGTGCCTTTTTTAGGCAAGGCTCAAATTCTAAACCTACCACCCTAGAAAACAAAAATGGGAAGAAACTGAGGGTAATGCTGCTCAGTGCCAGAAGTCTAAATCTCAAAATGCACGCACTCGAGGCCCTTCTCAGTATGGAGAACATCGATGTCTGTGCTGTAACTGAAACCTGGTTCAAGGCTCCTGAGAGCACCCCGGCACTATTAGGTTTTACCTCATATCATGCGTTCGGCCCCCAAAACCCGGACCACACCACAAAAGGAGGGTTGTATCCATATTCATAAAGGATACTCACACCTCCAGGTTGGTGGCAACGCACAAGCTTCGAAACCATCCAGGTGCAACTAACCATAGGCAAAACTGCTCTACAAATTGTAGCATGCTACAGGCCACCCTCTCAAACTCAGGAACCCCACACAGCCTTCCTGAAGACACTGGAGGGTATAAATGTATCTCCAAACACCATCATATTGGGTGACTTCAACTACCCGAATATAGACTGGGAACATTACTCAAGCCCTAACTTTCTAGCCCAACGGTTCCTGGAGTTCATAAATTCAAATGCCATGGAACAGCTAGTCACTGTTCCCACGAGAGGAGAAAATATACTAGATCTCATTGTCACAAACATGGGGACAAAATGCTCCACACCGGAAGTATATCCCTCATTGGTGAGATCTGATCATAAACTAATCTCACTGGAAATCCACATCCCGCCCCCACCCCAAGCAAAAAAGACCATAGTGAAGAACTTCTCAAACTTCACACTACTCAAGACTGGTGTGGTATCCTTCAAGGCCCCTGAGCCAGAGGAAACCACAACCCAAGCTGCGGAAGCCCTTACAAATGCCTTCTATGAACACCTCCAGGACTGCATGGATCAGGCAGTCCCAAATAAAACCAAGACTCTTTCCACAAAGGGCAAACGTCCAGTCTGGTGGACCCCAGCCATTAACAAACTTTACAATAAGAGGAGAAAGCTATTACATGATAGAACAAAATCCATAAAAGGGAAGTCACCCCGATCATTATTAGTAAAAAATACGAGCACTCATAAAATCAACTAAGGCCAATTTTGAGAGAAAAATTGCCATGGATTCAAAGGACAATCATAAGGCCTTTTTCAGCTCTGTTAGGAACCTGGGTGGAAACTTCCAGATATGCTCAGAATTAGTCCAAAATGATACAAAAATCACTGAACCCACAGACATTGCCAACATACTGGCAGACAGGTTCAGTGCAAACTTCACCCCCCTCTCCCCCCCCTAAAGGAGCGATAACTATCCCAGCGGAGTGTAGCCTCCCGGACATCTCAAATGCGCAGGTGAAAGCTGCTCTCTCTAAAGCTAAAAACACAGCATCAATGGGACCGGATGGTGTCCCCGGCTGTGTGCTACACGAGCTAAATGAGGAATTAAACCCGCACATAAGGCAGCTGTTTAATCTCAGCCTTACCACAGGATACGTGCCCAAGGAGTGGCATACGGCAACTGTGGTCCCACTCCACAAAGGCGGTGCCTCTACGGACCCTGGTAATTACCACCCCATAAGCTTAACAAGTCTAGTCTGCAAAGCTATGGAGAGGATCATAATGGAGCTCATAAACAAAGATATAGGGGACTTGCAGACATTGGACCCGACCCAGTTTGGCTTTGTCAAGGGAAGATCATGCCTTTTGAACTTGGTTGACTTCTTCGAAACAGTCACCAAGGCCATTGTTGAGGGAAAGGCAGTCCATACAGCCTACCTTGACCTTGCAAAGGCTTTCGACACAATACCCCCACTCGGGTATTGTAGAAACACTTACCAGCTTAAATGTAAACCCATATGTCACAAGATGGGTTGCAAACTGGCTTAAGGACAGAACCCACAGGGTTAGAGTTGCTGGCGCTGTCAGACTCCAAGCCGGTCACAAGTGGTGTCCCACAGGGCTCAGTCCTTGGCCCCCTATTGTTTGGCATCTACTTCTCAGAAATACAGGCCAACATGGGAGGACTTTGGCTGACAAAGTTTGCAGACGACTGCAAACTGGGCGCCATAGTGGAAAGTGCATCGGACACGGATATCCTTCAGAAGGGACTCACGGAAACAGATAGCTGGTGCCAGAGCCATGGCCTGAAGTTAAACGCCAAAAATGTATAGTCATACCCTTCGGGAAAAACAAGGTAACCCCAAGCTACCATATAGGTGGCAATCCACTAAGTACAGAAGAGGTTATCAGGGACCTGGGGACCCAGGTTGACAGTGGCCTTTCTTTTGACACTCACATTGCTAAAGTGGTTAGAAAGACCTTCTACATTGCCCACCTGATCATGAAGGGATTCACATCCAGATCTAGTGAGGTCATTGTTCCTTGTACTCTTCACTTATCAGACCAATGATAGAGTACAATGCCCCATTCGGGATGTATCTCACCCGACATCTGCAGCAATTGGAGAGACCCCAAAAGTTCCTCACCAAAAGGATAAAGGGACTCCAAAATCTGTCATATGCTGCCAGATTGAAGAAACTCCAGCTCTATTCAGTCGCATACCGTCTGCTCAGAGGTGACATGTGCCTGACATACAAGGCCATGTCCAACCCGGAATTAATGGACATGCTCCACCTCAAAAAATCCAAATCCACCAAAACCACTAGAGCAAGCGACTTAAACCTTAGCACGGATATAAATAGGATGTGCTGGAGGGATAGATTTATCACTCAGACTCCCTATGCTGTGGAATAAAATCCCGGTCCATGTGAGGCAGAGCACCTCGCTGACTCTGTTCAAGAGAAATCTAGATCTGTGGATGGGAGATCGTAGGTTTACCCCAGGAATCATCTCTGTGTCACTGCTGGACAGAGGCACAACAAGCTAATGGGCACAGTATTTTTTCATATAAGGGGTGGCGTAAGCCACAATAATTTGGGCTAGGCTTTTAAATGCCTTAGGGCAGATAGCCTAGTATAAACCTATGAACCTATGCTTAGTATAAACATATGAACCTATGCTTGGCTCAAGGAACAATCTCTGCCAGACCATGTTAAAGCAAAGCTTCTGGATGCTCCACTGGAAAAGCAAAAGTTATTTGGCTCCACTGCTCAGGAGATCTTAAATTTGAAGAAAAGGCAAAATCTGTACAAACAGTCAAAGATTTTATGCAAGTCCAACCACCAAGACTCTGCAGAAATTTATCTTCCAAGAACTGATCCTTTCCAGACACAGATTTCAGAGGCAAGAACAGGCGTGCAGAGGTAGAGGGCAAGCTAGAGGCTCCTACAGAGGAAGTCAATGGCAGCCTCCCAACCAGAGAAGTAGTGCAGGGCCTACAACTGCTGCACAAGGACAGACTCAATGACTTTACTTTGACACCGCCAACCAGGGCTCAGTTGGAAGCACCTTTGGTCGGAAAGCTTTCCTTATTCTCAGAAAACTGGCACATTATTACAAGGGACAAATGGACACTACAAATAGACCAAGGATACAGGTTCCATTTCCACATTACCGAAAAGAAAAGGCATGCCAGACCTGCCACCAAATCAAAGGGCAGAGGCTTTGAAACAAATCTCAACTTAATACAAATGAAAGCAATAGAAAAGGTTCCTCTCAGAACAAGGCCAAGGATTTTATTCCAGACTCTTCCTTGTTCCAAAAAAAGAAAAGCAATGGAGGCCTATTCTCGACTTGTCTGCACTGAATACTTATCTCATTGTGCTAAAATTCAAAATGCTGACTCTACAGCAACTACTTCCCATGCTGGGCAAGGGGTCTTGGCTGGTAACTCTGGACCTCAAGAAGGCATACCTGCATGTCCCTATTAGACAAAGCTGCAGAAGGCACCTCAGATTTCTTGCAGGTTCAGAGCATTTATCAATTCTCAGCATTGCCCTTTGGCTGCGCCCAGAGTATTCATGAAATGCCTGGCATCAGTAATTGCACACTGCAGACTTCAGGGGATGCAAATATACCCGTATCTGGACTGCCTTATACAAGCGGACAGCCAACAAACTTTGGTAAAACACTTGAATTATGCCATCCATCTTCAGGCCTTGGGATATACAGTCAACAAGTCAACATTCACAAGTCAAGACTTGTACCATCCCAAAGAATAACTTTTCTGGGTGCGAATCTAGACACAACCACCCAAATGGCTTTCCTCACAGAAGAAAAAATCAACTACCGAATTACTTCAAAAACCTGTCAAGACAAACTCTGCTGACTGCAAGGAAAATCCTGCAGGCCCTGGGTTACATGGCTTCTTGCATTCTTCTGATTCCTCAAGCAAGGCTACATATGATGAAACTACAATGGTACCTAAGGAGTTTATGGACTCGGCACAGTCACAGCTTGGAAACTTATACCACTCATCCCATGCCTTCAAAGGGAATTTCTGTGGTGGGCTCTAGCAAGCCAGTCAAACAGGGGTCTGCCCTTCAGCAAACCAGTAGCCAGCCAAACCATTACGGACGCTTCAGACCACGGATGGGGAGCGCACATGGAGGGAAGGTGCATTCAAGGACTATGGTCCCAAAGAGCTACGCATGCACATAAACCAAAAGGAAATGCTGGCAGTGATGCATGCAATTGAGGCCTTCAAGCTATTTCTACACAAGGCCACCTGCTAATAAGGACAGACAACACCACAGTTATGTGGTACATAAACAAGCAAGGAGGTACCCATTCCTACCCTCTTTGCAGACTGGCAATGAATCTATGGGAACTTTCCTTGACACTCAATGTAGAGCTGCAATCCCAGTTTGTGCCAGGAAAGGACAATATATTGGCGGACAGCTTAAGCAGGAACATCATGGATGCACACGAATGGATGCTGCACCCAGACATCTTCCATCAGATAACACAATCATGGGGGAGACCGGACATAGACCTCTTTGCCTCCCCACACAATCAGCTGAAGAAATTCTGCTCAAGGACATACCACCCACAAACACGGAAAGTGGACGCCCTCTCTTTCAGCTGGAGAACTCTAACAGTGTATGCATTCCCACCTCTTCCATTAATGACTAGGGTCTTACTGAAGATCAGGGCAGAGCAGCCAAGAGTGATTCTGGTAGCTCCAGACTGGCCAAGACTGCACTGGTACCCATTGCTAAAGAGCATGTCACTGACGAAACCATGGCTTCCACAATGGCCGCTTCTGACGCAGCACAATTACAAAACTCTGCATTCCAACCTGAAAACACCAACTAACTGCCTGGAAAATACCTTTATTCATCACCAGGACAAGCTATCCAAGAGTGAAGGATATCATCATGGAAGCTCGCAGGCCTTCCACAAGAAAGGCATACTCAGCAAAATGGAAAAGATTTCGCACCTGGAGCACCTCAAAGGTCCTAGATGCAAAAGTTATGAACATGGCACATCCTGGAATATTTGGCAGAAATGCTTCACAATGGCCTGTCTTACTCTTCCTTTAAGATTCATGCTTCAGCAATTTCAGCAGAGTACAATACTGATCCACCTGTCTTCTCTCATCCTCTCCTAAGACAGTTTCTATGAGGAATTAAAAACATTAATCCTCCAAGGAATCCACCAGTGCCTACTTGGGACCTTAACTTTGTGTTGGAAAAACTAACACTGCCTCCCTTTGAACCAGCAGCATCTGCAGAACTACAGTTCCTGTCTTGGAAGACTGCTTTCCTTCTGGCCATAACCTCAGCAAGAAGAGTATCTGAGTTACAGGCCCTCGTGGCAGTGCAGCCATTTCTTATCTTTCATAAAGACAGTCTCTGAGAACCAGTCCTTCATTTATGCCAAAGGTGGTATCCAGGATCTCATTAAACCAAGCTATTCACCTGCCTACCTTCCCAAATCCACAAAACAAAGGGGAAAAGCTTCTGCACACCCTGGACATACACAGACAGTTGCGCTACTACTTGGACAGAACTAAGTTACAGAAAAACTGACCAGCTGTTTGTAGCATATGCTGCTAGTGCACAAGGAAAAGCAATTTCAAAAACGGACAATTTCTAAATGGATAGGAAATTGCATTTGTTTTTGTTACTCCTTTCATTGAAAAACTGCCAGCTAACAACCTCATTCGACCAGAGCCACAGCCACCTCCACAGCCTTAAGAGGGGTGGCTATTTTAGAAGCTGCTACATGGAGCTCCGTGCATACATTTTCCAAGCATTATAATTTACCTTTATATTCCAGATCCAGAGCAGGCTTTGCTACGGCAGTCCTGCAGGGCATTTTAGATGCACCATCCTTTACATAGATCCTCCACCCCCCAGATTGGCTATTGTATTCTACCCATATGTGATGACTGCAGATGTATCCTTGAAGGACATAGTACAGTTTTGTACCTACCATAAATGTAGATGCCCGATAAGTATGCATCTGCAGTCAGGTTTACCCTCCCTCCTTCCCCTCTGTGGTATTTATTGGGTACTTATCCCCCTCATAGCTTGCTGGGGTTATCTATTATGGTGTATGTTTTATAGATAGATCTATCTCTATCTAGATAGAGATAGCTAGATAGATATCTATCTAGAGATAGATAGATATCTATCTAGATAGATATCTAGATATTTCTGTGCAGGTTTGGAATTTATTGCATTTCTCCAAATTTAGCTTTCCTTAGAGGGCACCTGGCATCTGGGGCAAGAAAAACTGAGGAAGATGGCATCGGCTGACACCTTTATATCCCAGGCGCTCTGCCGTCTGGGAAAGGGTGACATCAGCCGATGCCGGACCCAGACTTTGGAATCCGGCCGACCGAAGGGCTGCCCGAGGCAGGACAACCCATATGTGATGACTGCAGATGCATACCTATCGGACATCAACGTTTATGGTAGGTACAAAACTGTACTTTCTGGGTCATGGAGGGTGATCTGTAGCAGGCCACAACTTGCATTGCAGATTTGCCTGATAGTTGCATATGGATGATCTCAAGAGGTATCATGCTGCGCCACTAACCTGGAGGTGTGTAGATATCCTTGAATATGGATACACCCCCCCCCCCCTTTGTGTTTTGGTCTGTGTTCTGTGGCCGAAATGTGTGATATGAGTTGTAGACTGGTAGTGCTGGGGGTGCTCTTTGGAGTCTTGAACCAGGTTTCAGTAACTGCACAGATGTCTACGTTCTCCATACTGAGGAGTGCTTCGGGCACTTGCATTTTAAGATTCAACTCCTGGCGTTGAGTAGCTTAACCCTCAGTTTTTTAATTGTGCTGTTTATGGAGGTGGGTTTTACTTGAGCCTTGCCTAAAGGCACTATGGGGGCAGCAAGAGCCTTGGCCAGTATTTGAAAGCTTAGGGATGACAGGTGCAAGCAGTCTCTTGCAAAGCAATTTGGCTTGTCGAGCCAGTCGTCCCAGGCTGAGACACTGGATCCCCTTTGAATGACACCCAAAGCTTAGCCAATTGTTGAAATTGATCATTTTTTCCTGGGCTACATGATCAGAGAGCTCTTCCATGTAGTCCAGGGAGGTAAGTCTCGGGTCATTCACACCAACATGAACAAGGAGTCGTATTTTTACTCTTTCTGGAGTGACCTG
This sequence comes from Protopterus annectens, assembly GCF_019279795.1. Lineage (NCBI taxonomy): Eukaryota > Metazoa > Chordata > Ceratodontiformes > Protopteridae > Protopterus > Protopterus annectens. The sequence continues at coordinate 154,798,372 of NC_056734.1, forward strand.
AGTGCTTGTGCTATGTGGTGGGTTCTGGCTCCCGACAGGCAGCACAGTAACCTTCTGCTTGTCCAGCCTAGTGAGTGGGACATCAGTGTGTCTGACTGTAGTCTCCTCTTACTAATGTTAGGTATGTTATTTCGCCTTACAGGCTGATTGTGCAGCACAGTGATTTTTGTCTGGTTTGTGACTAAGTGCAGGTTTTGGGAAGTCTGCTTTGGAGGTCTCTACTTTTGCAGGTTTTTATTTAGAGCCTCGAGTATGATTTTGTGTATTTTTTGCCAGTGCTGTTTTAGTAGGTCTCTGCGGTTGGCGTTATGGTGCAAGTGTTTACCTTCTCTTGACTGTCCCAGTCTTGGGTGGAGACAGCTTAGCTTCCACTTTGGCTGTATAAATGCATCTCTTGCATATGTTAGTGCTTTGTGGTAGGAGAGGGTTGTCCTATGTACATGAGGCAGTTGTAACTGCCTCAGGATACCCAGATTCACCAGCTGGACTGGTGTACCTGAAGTTGGTGAGGTACTTCTGTGGTCTTTCCAGCTGTTGCAGGTGTCTTGTAGGGTACATCCCAATGGGGTGTTGTACACTATGGCTCTGAGTAATGAGTAGTGTGGCACAATGACCTCTTTATCTGAATGTGAACCCTTTTGTGATTAGGTGGGCCACAGAAAGATTTTCTAACCACTTTGGCAATGTGATCATCAAAGGAGTGATTACTACCTACTTGGGTCCCCAGATCCCTTATGCCTTCTGTATTTAGGGGGCTACCACCTGTCTGGTAGTTTGTACTTTTTTCTAAAGGGGATAGCTTAAACTTTTTGGCAAGACTTTGACACCAGATATCTGTCTCAGTGAGACCCTTTTTGGAGGATGTCTTGTCAGCTGGAGTCTGTTATAGCCCCTAGTTTGCAGTGGTCTGTAAACTTGGTCAGCCATGGTCCTCTTATGCTTGCCTGTACCTCTGAGAAGTATATGCCGAACAGGAGGGGTCCTAGGACTGAGCCCTGGGGAATGCCACTTCTAACTGGTTTAGAGTCCGACCTAACTCCCACAACTCTCGCCATGCAAGTTCGGTCTGTGAGCCAGTTGGCAGCCTATTTTGTGACTTGGGGATTTATGTTCAGGCTGGTGAGCTGGTCTATAATACCAGAATGGGGAGTGATGTCAAAGGCATTTGAGGTCTAGCTAGGCTTATGTACCACCTTTCCCTAGTCTGTAGCCTTGGGGACTGTCTCGGTCTACCAGGTTTAGGTGGCATGATCTGAACTTAAAGCCGAACTGGGTAGGGTCCAGTGTTTGGAGGTTCCCAATGTCTCTAGTTCCACAATGATGCACTCAATAGCCTTGCAGACCAAGCTAGTCAGGCTTATAGGGCGATAGTTCCTGGGATCTGTTGTGGCTCCACCTTTGTGGAGCAGAATTAACTGTTCGCCACTCTATGGGTACGTAGCCTGTGGAGAGGCTGTTTGAACAGTGTGTTTAGGTGAGGGGTTAGTCTTTGAGCTCGTGTAGGAGGCAGCGTGGGACACTGGTCCCATTGATGCTGTGTTTTTGGCTTTGGAGAGGGCTGTTTCAACCAGAGTCTGATTTCAGGGGCACTACATTCTTCTGGTATAGTTATGAGCCCTTTTGGGGGCGAAGTTTGCACTGAACCTGTCTGATGGCAAATGTTGGCAAAATCTGTTCAGTGTTGTGCCTTTCTGCAGTAACTCTGAGCAGATCTGAGCATTGCCACTTTCACATGGCTAAAGAATGCCTCATCTTTGGAGTCCTTGGTAATTTTTCTTTCAAAGCTAGCCTTGGATGATTTTAAGGAATCTAGTTTCTTGCTGATGCTTATCGGGGATGTCTTCCCTTCTTGGGATTGTTTGTTTTTTTTTTTTTTGTTTTGTTTTTGTTTTTTTTTTGTACTAGTTTCTTCTGTTTAACTTGTTTATGGCGGGGGTCAACCAGACTGGTTTTCTTTTGTTGGAGTGAGTCTTGGTTTTGCTTGGGAGTAGCACGATCCATGCATTCTTGTAGGTGCCCATAGAATGCATTAGTAAAAGATTTTGTAGCTTGGACAGCGTTATCCTTTAGCATGGGGGCTTTGAAACTTTCCACATCGGTCTTAAGTAACGTGAGGTTTGATTTTGAAGTCTCTCACTGTGGTTTCCTTGACCGGGGGTGAGCGGAATGGGGATATCCAGAATGATTTGTTAATGGTCAGATATAACCAGTGAGGGGTTGACCTCTGGTGTGGAACACCAGTCCTATGTTGGTGATTACCAGGTCCAATGTTACCTCTGGTGGGAGTGCTGACCAGTGGATCCAGGGTGTTTTAAGTTTAAATTCTAGGAAATGTTTGGCAAGGAAGTTGATGCATCCTTTCCCTTACTATCCTGTGTTCTTGTGATAGTATCCTATTTACTTGTTGTATCGCATGCGTCTCCATGGACAGTCCTAATTACTGTGTTCATCTGTTTATCAATCTAATTTTTGGGGGTTTTACCTCCTGCAGTTTTTCATTGCTCTTAATATCTATCTCTAAATCAAGCAACTTTTGTATCATTTTTTCTATACGGGGGCACATTTTTTTGCCATTTCCTGTGGGCATTCTATAGAAAGATCCAGAGCTTTTTTTGTGCCACTTTCTTTAGTTTCACCCTGTTTGTTGCTTGCTCTTATGGGAACTCAGTGGCCTGTCACTTCACAGCATTGACTGTCAGTTGCCAGTTTCATGTTATTTTCCTTGTTGTATAGCTACAGCTTAACTTTTGTACTGGTTTCCTGTGGGAGACCATCTTCATTTGTCAACTGATGCTTCCTGCTCCATTGATTTTTTTTTTTTTTCCCCTTAATTTAGGTGTCTATTCTATCCTGTTAGGAGTTAAATTTTCTACATTAAATCCTTCACTTTGTGGCTAATCCAGAACCTCTGTTTCTATTTAACGTTTCCATTACTAATCCTCTTACTTTTCCTCTGTTTTATTTTTGCTCTAAACCTTTCCATGGCTGGATGTCTTTGCCTCTGTTGCACCACATTAAATTTATTTCCCATGTCCATATTTCTTAAGATGTTTCCTGCTCCTCTTATTTCCCCTTTCGGACTAATGTCCCATCATGCTCCTTCACTTCGCAAATAGGTTCATAGGTTCATAGTTTAGTACTAGGCTAACTGCCCTTGAGCCATTTTAAGCTTAGCCAATTATCCCTTGTGAGACTCAAACCCTGCACCTTGTGTTTGTAAGGCAAACACCTTAACCATTAGGCCACCCTCCCAACAATACTACCACTGCACCAAATATTCCATAACTTCAACTTCTCTTAACATCTACTTGACTAATCTGTTGTACATTCATTTATTTTTTATGAAATTTTCTGTATCTGGATGCCTTTGCCTAGATTTCCTCTTCACGTATCTTTGGGGCTCCCTTGTGTTGATTTGGCTTTCTTTTGCACAAGTATTGCACCATATCCCATATCTGATATTTCCCATGTCTATTTTTGTACCCTTCAAACATGCATTTTCACTTAGTCACTTTCTAAATGGCACAAGGTCTATTGGTGTTCACAGATCTGTTAACTTTTTTTTGAAGCTTCTGAATTTAAGTATTTCTCTAACTTCATTGTCATTTATAAAACCATATACCTAGAGGCAATTTATAAGGGCCTCTAGGATGACCCCATGTGAGTTTTTGAAGTTTTGTAATGTCCTTATTTGTAGAAAGCTAGCATGTTTCCTCCTATTAATCACTTAAGAATAGTGATCTATTATGTTGCAGTATTCTTGGTGTGAGATTCCCCACCTCATGCGAACTGAACGTCTGCTCCTATACCTAAGCTCAAGCCTAGCTGTTGTAGGTGTGGCATGTCACACACAGGACCATAAACCAGAGACCTTAATGTAGCATCTGCATGCACAGACCTTGGAACTTTTCGGCTGCAGTCTACCTTGGCATCTATCGTTACTTGAAAACATCTAAAGCCAAGTATCCTGTTGGGGATTTTGCCTTTTTTGCTTCAACTTGGTTTGCTGTACTCACCGTTGGCAGATGTCAACTAAGAAGGGTAAATTCCACAAGGATATGCACAACAATTGCATTTTCTGCCTAGGCAGAGAGCACGACCATACTGCTTGCTCAATATTTGTCAATCTTTTGTACCAAAGACTGAAGCAATCTGGCCACCCTCTAGTTAGAAAGCCAGACGCTCAAAAAAAAAAAAAAAAAAAAAAAAAGGGTTCTGAATCGGCTGCTGTGACAACCACCTAGGGAAAAGGCCAAGGTTTCCAGGCCTACTTCATCTGCCATCAGCCAGCTTCCTGTGTTCCACCTCTACAGTGAAAACTAATAACTTAGTTTTGTAATTTAGATATAGTAGTGTTTGGTGTATTAGAAGGTATGTTGTAGGAAACTGTTCTTTGTGTATAAAAATGGTTTTAATAGTAAAACTTTAGAAAGATACTAAAAATGTCTACTGCGAGTTAGGGCTGACAACTGGATTAGTTTTCTCAAACTCGGAAAATCTGAAACTTTTGTGTTAGGATTGTTTTAAGGTTTACAAGCATGTGATGAATTGTAGCTTTTTATTTTTCTCTGGATTTTTCATTCTGAAGTCAAGACTAAAGTGAATAATTTTGTGATGCACTAAAGTTGACCTGTTCCTCCAGCTGCCATGATGGTGTTTTTAATTCGTCTAGGTAGTCTTTGGTGTTTAGGAAGGTTACATTTAAGTGCCTCAGCATATGAGTGAATCTGCTTTGAATTGTGTGATGGGTGCAGCGTACTACTGGCAACCTTATGGACTACTTATGTGAGAGCTTTGACTCCAGTGACTGTGTAAACAAATTTCTCTTACTGGATCAGTTTGAGAATTAACTGGTCCTCTGTAAACAAGGCAATTTCTTTGTCTTAAGATGCCCATATCTGCCAAGCTGGTAACGGTTGGAAGGATCCTATCCATGGCAACACTTTTTTAGTGATTAAACAATTGTGCGAAATATAATGCAGCTCTGGGACATTGCTTGCCCCCATCCCCTACTGCCACTAATGAAATTGCAAATATACTAGACTCATTTAACATATTTCAGAGACTATTGCTAACCTTGTTCAAAAACAAACTGCTACTAATCCCCCACAACCTGCAGATACACTTAAACTTCCAGTTTCTACCCATACCAACCATGTCAAGTTATTAAACTCAAACCTACCTCACTAGCAGCTGATAAACTACCTGCTGAATTCCTTCAGCTGGCTGCTAATAACTTGCCCTCCCCATATTTTTCCTACTAAATAGATCTGTCTCAGAAATCTCAATCCTACCCATTTGGAAAACCTAATTATCCCACTCCATAAAGGTGGAACCTCCACCGATCTCACTATCGCTCCATAGCCGTTCTGTTTCCTCTGGCCAAAATACTTGAAATGCACCCACCACCAACTAATGCCATACCTGCTTAACCAGCTGCTTTCTCCTACATAGCATGGATTTAGGCCAACACATATCCCCGCCCTACTTTCCTTCACAAATGTCATCGGTTAAAACCAACACAGGCTAACTTCTGCCATATTTCTGGACCTATCCAAGGCCTTTGATATGGTCTGTAACACCAAATTGTTACATGCCCTTGCTGTGACAGACTAACCAAACTCTAGCATGGTTTCAGAACTACCTACTTGGGAGACTACAAGCAGTGCATTGGGACAATAACTTATCCTCACTGCTACCCATTACCATGGGTCCCACAAAGATCCATTTTAGGTCCCCTCCTGTTTTCCATAATCAAACAATCTTCATTTGTCAAAATACAACAGTTCTACAGTTTACTGATGAGACTACACTTGTATGTTTAGCCAATGACCTCGACACTTCTCTAACCAGTCTTCCACACCACAGAAAACTGGGTTCTTGGCAAACACCTAATTCTAAACCCCTCCCAAAAACAAACTTGCTGTTCCCACACACCAAAATTACCACCAATCTCCCCTGACACTCGCTAGGATAACAATTGCTCACTCGCCTTCTCTCAACATTATTCTATTCCTCAGCCAAAACTGAAATTGGCAAGCTCAACACTTGCCATAATCAAATTTTAAAATTTGTAGCAGGTGCCCCCTATCATACCCACCACTGCCTATCCCCAAAGCAACTTGATTGGCTTGAATTCCCTAACCACCTGAACTATTAACTATCCTTTTTTCCCCACAACCTCCTATTCGGACGACCCCATCACTGGCTAATCTGCTAGTACCCCAAGCTAATACCAGACAACAAGACTAAGATTACTAAAACCAACACAGCAGGTGACTCTTCCCAACTATATTGGCAAAATCTGGAACTCCCTACCCGCATCTATTACCTCGGCTGTCTCAAAGGACCCACTTAAACTTTTGAAGGAACCCCAAGCACTCGGTGATCTGCACATGCTCACTACCTGGCTATAACCCCCCCACCTTACACTCAACTACTCAAACTAACCTATCTTTTTTCCTGCCTCATACGTATCCCAACATCCTTTCAGCCATTGCCCCCCCCACCACTTATTCCCACTACCTAATATCCAGTTACAATTTCTTCCCTTCTACCTACCAACTCCTTCACTATTCTGTTCTACTGTACCTCCACTAGTGTGGAGTAGCTAAATATTAAACTGAATACCGAGTGCATCCTATCCAAAACTGTTAAACTTGAATCTAAGTTTGCCTTAAACGGCATATGTCAACCTTCATACCTAATATGTAAACTTGAGCTAACACTAATCTGTATGGTAACTTGAAAGCATAAATGTTAGCTATGTTGAGTCTTGCTCTCTGAATGTGAACCCCTCTATTGCTTGTAATCTGAATTTTACTGTGAATCTTTTCTCCCCGGGCATCTGCTGAAAACAGGCAAGTATCCAGTCAGATTTTCCCGGTCAAGAAATGTAAAATAAAAGTTGTCCTGTGTGCAACTAAGTATTGGTGTAATTCCTGTCGTGCGGTTGACAGGAAAAAGTCACTCAAAATGCCTGTCTACACAAGGCACTGCCAAACACTTGAGGGGAAGCTAATGAGTAGACCCTGAACATTTAAGGATGAAGTGTTTAAGTAGATATCCTAAAGTTGGGAACTAATCAAGCAGTACTTGATACAAAATTAGATTGTCGAGTGGAGTCACATGAATGGCTACTGCTTGGCTACTAGTGCTGATCTCACCACAGCTTCACTCTGCTGGCCTACAGTGCCTCTTTGCTTCTCACCAAAAGCAAAACCGCCGCAATCCCAAGATTAGAACCAGACCCCAGCCTGTTTGATCCACAGTTTTGTCCCAGATTATGCAAGGGTCTGTAGGCTTGTAGCTTTTTTCCTTGTAGATGCCTTGAATAGCAACCAGACAGTCGCACACATTCACTGCCCAACCAGAAAGTCAAGAATCCAATTAACTCCGTTCCTGTCACCAGTAGCAGGATAAAAGCATAAATTTCAAGCTGTCTCATACGAAGGCAGATAGGCTTTCCAGTGATCAGCAGCTTCCAGGAAAATGGCCCAGTGCTCCTCAGAAGATTGTAATGCTGGAACCTGTCTAGTCAGTTTAGAATTTCTTTATGCCTAGGCATACTCTGCAAAGGTGCATACCCAACAAATATTTCAATGACACTAATACCAAGAAGACTGTGGCAGTGTGGGCTTTCCAGTAACTGGCAGCCTTTCAACAGGGTGGGCACTTTGGTTTTGTGTAATACAGTGCAATGGCCAGAGGGAAGGAGATGTGGTCAAGGTTAAGGGGCAGTCCACTAGAAAGACTGACTCGAGACAGCTGTGGTGGTCTAGTTTTAATACGCATCTTCTATACTCAACCAGAAGATGCAGCAACCCTGCTGGTAGTTTTAATTCAGATTTCAATTCCCCATCACTCCCAGTTCACCACAGGTATCTAGTGCATCAGTGGGGCCAGACGATGTGTCATGTTGCCTGTTGTAGCTTAAATCAGGCCCAATAAGGTCTCTAACCAGAACCTCTGGACCAGCTTTATTCTGATAGAGGGGAGAACAGCTAGTCATCCCTGTGCATAAGGGAGGACCAACTGACCTTGGAAATTAGACCCATTAGCTTGGTTATTTCCATGGCCTTGTAAGAAAGAGTAATCCTGGACCTATTGAATGACGGGGAAAGCCTCCAAACACTGGACCCATCCCAGTTCTGCTTCAAAGGCAGACTATACCTGCTGAATCTGGTGGATTTTGAGGAAGTCACAAAGGCCAGGGATTGGGGCAGAGCAGTACATACTGCTTACCTTGACCTGGCCAAGGCATTTGACCCTATCTCCCCCCCCCTCTGGTGTTATGGATTTATGCCCAGTTTTGATGGTCCATTTGAATGTTGCCAGCCAGTTGGCTCAAGGACAGGACATGTGGTTGATTTAAAGCTCCAGTAAGTGACCAGTTACTAGTGGCATGCCACAGGGCTTGGTGCTGGGACCGCTTGAGTTTGGCATACTCAGTGTGGAAGGGTTCTGGATAAAGTTTACAGATTGCAAGATGGAGACCATTGCCATACCCCTTGACATTGTAGAGGTCTTTCGGGGGGGGTCTAAATCAAGTAAATGATTGGTGTTGGAGCCCCTGCCTGAAAGTAAATATGAAGAAATGCATTGTCAAAGGGTATTTTTTTCCTCCAACTACAAAATTACTAAGTAGTCAGAGGTGAAGGATCCAGGTACATGGCCTGAGCTTTTACAGTTTCGGGTCTAAAGTGATGAAGCCCTATGTGGCACAACTTGTAAATAAAAGGTATGGCATCCAGCTCAAGAGATGGGTCCACTGTGCACAGCCTTCATTAGAGCAGTTGAATACAGTGTGCCATTTGGAATATACTTGACTAGGCACTTGGCTGGATTGACCTCTGGGGATCCTTACTAACAATAAAAGATGACATCTCCTATGCAGATAAAGGGAAAGGTTTTCGATCTTTCAGCTAAGGGGTGACGTATGCTTAATGTAAAAGGCATTCACGAATCCAGCCTTTATGCTATATATCAGCAAGGAAAGCAGTATGGGGTGATCTATTCTAGCGATATAAATGTCAAGGAATCGAAGAATATGCTGGAGCGACAGCGGTCTGAGATGGCCCCCACTCCTTGGAGTAGGCTTCCTATTCGTGTTGAGCAATGTCCTTCCCTGGCCCTCTTCAGGATCACTCTGGATTGATGAAATGGAGAATCCTAAGTTTGCCCCTGGGGTGGCATCTGTCCCTTATGAACAGGGGCAGTCTGTAAAATACTCTAGGCATAGACGGAAATCATGCCATCCTCCTGTCCCTGGAGGCCATATACTGGGTGAAAATCTAGTTATATTTACTAGGCTTGTAAAGGCTAAGCATTTAGCCTAGTAATCTATGTACGTATGATCTGTCCCAAAGTGGTGAAACCTGTTCCCTCCTTTGGTAGGGGAAAAAATACTTTGAGTGATCTTGGTGCAAGTGTGTGCTTAGAGACCAATTCTGGATTTTTCATTCCTAAACCTGTTTGGTGTGCAAATTCATGGACTTCTCATAATTGGCCATCTCTGAAGTTTCCTAGTAACACTAGAGATGCTCATTCCCTCTTCATCCAAAACATCAGACTAAGGTTTGTCTGGATGCACATAATCAGTTGGCTGCCTTACCCTTTGTGGACATTCAGTGCAGTGGATAGTTGTCTAGCTCTAATTGTAGCTCATTGCATGCTGTAGGATATCCATATTTTTCATATTTGGATGGCTTAACTTTGCAGTCGGTGTCTGGGATCTTCTGGGATCTCTTGTGTAATTTCTCACCCAAGAGAACATTCAAGTCTTGACTCCTTAACACAGGCTTGTGTTCCTTATTTGTATCTAGGTGCATTTAAGGTTTTCCACCTAAACTTCGATCACTGTGGAAATACAGATTTTGGGTCTCATGGTTTCTTATTCTTGTGATACAGCTGGCAAGACTCCACATGAGGTTCAGTGGTCTCTAAACTCTAGTCCTAGTGCCAACACTCTCTGCCTTCCCAAATCTGTGTGGGTTTGCCAAATGGGATCATTTGATACAGTAGATATCCTTAAATCCAGCCCCCCCCCCCCATTTCAAAGCAGGTGCCACAGATGCCTCTGACTTTGGAGCAGTTTTAGGAGGGAGCAAAGTGCGTGATGTGGGATACCAAGGACAGAGAACTATAAAATCCGAACTGCTTGCTGTGATCAAGACAGTACTGTCATTGTTCTGAGAACTTTTCTCCATGTCACACAAACCGTAGTCATGTGGTAAATCAAGTGGGGGGAACCAGGTTCTACCCCACTTTGCAGACTAGCTACACTTGCTTGGGATATAGCTTAACAGCACAATCTCCCTCCAGGCATCCTGTATTCTGTCAGAGCAAAATTTTGGCAGACAAGCTGAGTACCAGGGTAGACACTAACAAATGGAAAATTTATCAATTAGTCTTTGCCTCCTTTCTGAACAGGTCTCCTTGAGAACTCCCAACAGGGCAATCAGCTGGCAAGATTCTGTTCTAGGATTCAGTGCAAAAAGGCCTGAGAGAATTGTGCCTCCAACAGGAGTATTCCTGTGTTTTTCAACCCTTTCCATTAATACCCAGTGTACTTAAATTCCCCCATGATTATTGCACTGACTCCCTTCTGACCCAGGCAGCTGTGGTTCTCCCTTTTGAAAATGACCAGCGGCCATTACCGCAAGCTTTCTCACTGATTGGAGCTACTCAAGAATGGGTGTTTGCATGCAGACATTTTGACTGCTTGGATGGTAGTCTTAATTCCTTTTGGGCACCTGTTTACTGAAGATGCTTAGCATGTAAGCAAAATCTACTACTCAAAGTCATTAGCAAATGAAAAGGTTTTCTAATTGATACCAACATAACCAGCACCAGTTCATGGCTGGTTCTCTGGTTTTATTTTGCTATCCTATGGGCTTCCCTCAATGTTCATGTCTGTTTCAACATGTCTGCCTCTGAATCCTTTTCTGTGTGGTCGCCTTTCAACAAGAAGCCTCCAAGTAAACTGGTGACCTTGCCTTTGTGTAGAGAAGCTAACACTTTCTCTCCGCTTAAACCAGTTCACCTGAGGCTCTTGACGTAGAATTCAGTGCAATCCATCTGAGCAAGAACTAGTTGTAAGCTCTTGTGGTGAGTCAACTCTTTCCACACGGTCATGGTCTTTTTGAGAAGTAATCCTTATGCTTGAAGTGGTGTCTGCATTTACTTTTAAGCAAATCTCCCTGTTTTCTTTCCTGAACCTAAAGAGGATAATCCATACTTTGGATGTTGACCCCTCTGGCTGGTAGATCTTCACATAACTAAAGCTTTCAGGTGTTCGGATCAATTTGAAAAGGGACATCTTGTCCAAAACAGATTTTTTTTCCAAATGTTTGTAGGCCATTTCCTTTCAAACTATTCCTGGCAGGGTTAGGGTCCACTGTACCAGGATATGCTTTTCTGCTAAGGGTTTGATTCTAGTAGTCTAGAAGTTGCAATTTGGTTTTGACCTACTTTTTCCAAAGCATTATAAGCCTGGTTCCTTCTCAAGGGGCTCCTGTATTCTTTCCTGGATGTAGTAAGCTACGGAAGTCTACCCATATCAATACTACTGCAGCAGTGATCAGTGTGATGAACATAGTACAGTTATAAAAGTTTTACTTTACCTTAACAGTAAATGTTAACACCATCACTGCTGCAGTAGCTGCACCCTCCCTCAGTCACCCTTGTATTTGAGATTTTACGCCAGGTTGAAAGAATGAATTTTCATTTCCCAGCATTGTTCTTTCAGGGCTCCTCCTTCCTCTCTGGAAGGAAAGCTCTGAAGGGCTTGGCACCCAAACACCTCTCTGCTCACCTTGAGCTGACTGGTTGCATAAAGCTTCCCTGAAGCTATGGAAGCTGGATGACTGTTTTATCCTTGGCAGGATAAGGATATAACCTATACAAATAAGGCTCCCTGCAGCAATGATTCCAATATCCACTGGTTTACTTGCAGCTTCTCTCAACTGTTCCCCCTCCCCCTTAGGATGTACTCTTGACTTCTCAACTGGCATGTCTTCTGTATTTGTAGACATTTTATATAATTGCTGTCCAACTCATTGAAGCTTGCCCTTTAATTGCTGGGAATGGGTAATCAGGTTTCCACTCAAATGGAGGCGAGCCGTTTGCGGTATGGAAGCGATAAATCTCTGATCATATTTTATACTCCCATTCTGTTGTGGTCTTCCATGGTTATGTAACAGACTCCACTGGTGAACTTCAGATCCTGCTAAATTGTACCTGTTCACAACTGTGCCGATGTCCAGTTTCAGTCTGAGCAAAATTGTGGCATACAAGCCGAACCATGCTGGGGCAGACAAGTGGAAGCTTAAGTCCAAGATTTTGACCCATGTATAGGGAGTTCCTCAAGTAGACACTTAGATTCTGTTTTAGGACGACTTGCAAGAAGGCCTTGGTTATAGGGTTTATGGCCTGTCAGTTTGACATTCGCACATCGGTTCTCAAGGTTACTGAAGTGCATGCAGATTGAGCTAGCATGTAGAAACTTTCCTTATCTAAGCTATAAGGACCAGAAGTGGTACCAGCAAGTTGTAGTCTGTGTACATGCCTTGTTCTAGGTTGAAACCAGAGTACTTAACTCCCCAATGTTTGCGTAACTTACGAACTTCCCAAACTAAACCCAGGGTTTAGTACAATGTTTTGAAGCTGCGTGACCAGTCACACTGAGCCACCTAGTAGAATTTCAAGTAATCCGGGGTTGCACTCACTGGGTATTTAGACTGGAATATTGAATATAGATGTTGGAAGTGCATTTGAAGTGATCTGAGCAGGCTGAATTAAGTGTAGCCAGGATTTTGATGTAAACATCAGTTGCTCATTGGTTTGATGCAGTACTTTGGTAGGCAAACCACTAACTGCTTTGTTTTCATAGGTGATTGGTGTATCTGATAGATTCATGTCTTTGATGGATGATGATGGGTCTGTGCGTGAGGACCTGAAACTTCCAGAGAATGACCTTGGTAATGAAATTGAGTGTAAATTTGATGGTGGTGAAGACATCATGGTAAGCAGAATTTGTGCTATTAAGTAAATAGTCTTAACAGGTTAACCAATATTCTGTTATTGGATATTATAAAAGTAAGTTATGTAATCAATTTAAGTGATGAGCTGTGGGACAGTGTATCGGGCATCTATTCCAGGGCAACAGCTTGTAGCTGTTGATCTGAACATTGCTTTAGATTTGTACATCTTCAGTCCTCACCTTGAAACTTTAAAACTGTCTACATTTTTGTGTGATATGACCACTGTAGCCAGAAAGTGCATTTTACAAAACATCAGAGTTTTAAAAATATGAAGTGCTTTTACTGACCTTGGTAAAGCTTTCAACACTAGTTACTTGGGAGATAATTGACAAATATGGACATTAAATCTCCATTCATGCCCTCTACATTGGAGTATGACTAAGCCTGGACACTTCACTTTGGCAACTAGCTTTCAAATTGTGGCTTGAGCATCTGCTGGTGTTTGGGGGGGGGGGGTTAACATGGATGGGTTTGCCAAAGTGCATGTCTTGGGGTTGTCTGCCACTGCAGACACCTTGTAGTTTAGTGATCCCACTGAAGCAATAACTTTGAAGAGGCAGAACCTTTTTCTGAGGTGGTGGTTGTAGAAGTTGGTGACATGCCTTCATAACCAGTCATTGCAGAATGATTGGGGTGATGCTAGATATGCCTGGAGGAGTTGGAGCCATAAAGTGAGCCCCATTGATCTGAGGGAGTTCTCCACTTTGCTCTTGTCCCTAGGTTGAACAGATGAGCCCTAGGACCTCCTATGGGAACCGATTAGTGCAGCCTGATCAGTTAGCATATTAAGACAGTAGTGCACCTTGTGCTTAAAACCCTTGTTAAACAGTGGTTGAATTGTGCCACTTTTCAGTGAAAGGGGATTGTAGCTAGCTATATGCTGCTGCAAAATGTTTTACATACAGTAAGGTTAGATATTTGGGAGCAGCACTTGATGCAGTAGTGATTGACCTCCCATCTGTCATTGATGTAACTGAGATTTGGGTGTGAGGGCTCTCAAAGCAAATATTAAGGCACCACTTTATCTATGAACAGGTATAGACCAGCATTTTCTGTAGTCCATCTGATTTAGAAGTAGGGCATACCTAATCACTTGACAGCTCATTGTACTTTTTGTCTTGGTAATCTGGCCTGTTGAATCTGAATTATCAATGTACTTGAGAGAGCATTTTCTTTAATAGAAAAATCATGGTTTAGGAAGGCTTTAGGGACACTCTAGTGGGTTGTGGTCAGATAACCAGTTTGGGGAGCCTAATGAAATTGTTGGGGTAATGAGCAATGTACCAAAGTTTATGGTGTAAGCTATTTGTGAGTGTACACGTTAAATTCTAGACATGGACAAAAATGGGGACTGAGGATTTTTTTGAAGTCCATAATCTGGGACCTTATTTATTCAGAGGGGCTTTGTTGGCATGCATTTTTCACTTCTCTATGTTGCAGAAGGGTAAATCCTGGATGCTGTGTATAGTAACCTGTGACCTAGTGTCATAACTGCTGGGGATTGTAAGAGACTATGGGAGTGAGTTGACACTGGTGACCCTATCATGTGGGGGTAGGCAGCTTGTCTCTGCATTAGTGTCATGGCAAAGATTGCTGCTCTAAAGAGCCTACAATGTTTACCAGTGGACTGTTTAGTTGCATATGTACTTCCCAAGGACAGTGATTGCCAAACTGGTAAGCTAGCATAGGATGAGAATCTGACAAATGGGCTTGTCACTGAAGTGTTCTTGATATGCAGAATATCCAGATGTCTGGACTGCATATCAGAGCCTCCATGTGCCACACTTCTGATGCGTGTCTTATGCCTAAAGTGTAGGATATGGAAGTGACATGAGAGCAATTAATCCTCAGAACTTTGCCACCAGTCTATAAACAGTTTGGTTTGAGTCATTCATGTTACTACAGCCCTAACAAATTTAGGGGATTCAAACCGTTGCCCAACTTCATTAAGGAAAATGGAGACTTCCTCCAATCTTGAGGGCCTTCAGAAGATGAGTGCCCCCATTGGGGTAATTTCCTTTATTCTAAGATTACCTTTTATGCTGTCCGGGAAGGGAAAATGTGCAAGAGGTGGATTCCCTGTGAGAGATGTAGGGTGCCTTTTGTCGTGCCTTTTGTCTAGGTGTTGCCCATTGACCATATTCTGAGATTTTCTCCTGTTTGTATAAAAGACCTTGTGCAGCTGTCTGTTCAGAAAACCAGCGATCAGCACATCTGGCTTAAGGACCAGCTACTTCTGAAACCACCTGCCCTGACATTCACCCTCCACTTCAGAAAAAATCTGAAAGGTACTGCATCTTCTGTTCAGCTTCTGGAAGCCTCTGGGTGGAATCAGATGGTTCCAAGTCTTTGTCCAAATGTCTTTCTTTCTCTCGACCTAGTTGGGGGCTGGCAGTGTGTCGCTGGCTCGCTAGCAGTGTGTCGCTGGCTCGCTAGCAGTGTGTCGCTGGCTCGCTAGCAGTGTGTCGCTGGCTCGCTAGCAGTGTGTCGCTGGCTCGCTAGCAGTGTGTCGCTGGCTCGCTAGCAGTGTGTCGCTGGCTCGCTAGCAGTGTGTCGCTGGCTCGCTAGCAGTGTGTCGCTGGCTCGCTAGCAGTGTGTCGCACCATGGCTTACGCCACCCAGGAAAGTTAATTTCCTGTGCCACTGTTCAGCAGAGGCACAAGTGATCCCTGGGGTGTATTTCCCATTTCCCATCCACTCCAGATTTTTCTTGAGTGCTAATGAATAACTTTGACATAGATGGGTAGCCTGTTCAGAGTATAGGAAGTCTCTGGGACAAGAATCTATCCCTCCAGTGTGTCCTGTTTATTGTGGTGACAAGGTTTAGATCCCTAGAGCATGTAGCTTGGAGGGATTGGGATTTTTTTAGGTGTAGCATGTCCAACAGCTGTGGGTTTGACATGGCTGTATATGTTGGGCAGAGATCACTTTGGGGTAGGCGGTATGCTACGTAGTAAAGCTGGAGTTTTTTGAGGCGGTCCGTGTTCCTTTGAGGTACTTTGGCCTTTCCAGCTGCTGCAGATGTCTTGAGGTAGATTCCAAAAGGGGCGTTGTACTCTGTGTAATGGGTCTGAGTGACGAGTAGAGGGGAACAATTACTTTTTTCCCGGATGAGAACCCTTTTATGATGGTGTGCCATGTAGGACTTCTGACTACTGTGGCGATGTGACTATCAAAGGAGAGACTGTCCACCTGGGTCCCAAGGTCTCTTCACGCATTCTGTGTTAAGTAGATTGCTGCCAATGTGGTGGTTCATGGGTACAGAGTTTTTACCAAAGGGGATGACACCACTTTTTGGCATAGAGCTTGAGGCCATGGCTGACACCAGGCATCTGTCTCAGTGAGGCCCTTTAGGATGTCCACATAATTTGGGGACTTGACTGTGGCTCCTAGTTTGCAGTCATCTGCGAACTTGGCCAGAGGCCTTCTGTGTTGGCCTGTACTTCAGAGAAGTAGATACCAAACAGGGCTTTGGAATAGGATCCCAGTTCGTATTAGGCAGAGCCCCTCACTTTCTCTCCAAGAGAAATCTTGAGTGGATGGGAGATCGAAAATTTACCCCAGGGGTCACATCTGGGTCGCTGCTAGACAGGGGCACAGTATTCTAGATTTATTCTGTACATTTTTGTACCCATTTCATGGGGTGGCAAAAGCCACATCACTATGGCTAGGCTTACAAATGCCCCAGGGCAGATAGCCTAGTACTACACTGAAACTGAGAGGTCCTGGGACGGAACCCTGTGGCACTCCACTTGTCACTGTCTTTAGGTCAGGATTGGAGTCTGCAACTTTTATAGTGTGGGTTTTGTCAGTGAGCCAGTTGGCAACCCATCTTGTGACGTAGGGATTTGCGCGTAGTTTAGTGAGTTTAGCTAAAATTCCAGAATGGGGGATGGTGTCGAAAGCCTTGGTGAGGTCGAGATGGTGTGAACCACCTTGCCCTCATCCACAGCTTTGGTGACTGCCTCAGAAGTCAATCGGGTTCAGGAGGCATGATCTGCCTTCCCCAAACCAGAACTGGGTGGGGTCCAGAGTTTGGAGGTTACCAATGTCTTAGTTCCATGGCCTTGCAGACCAGGCTTGTCAGGCTAATAGGTTGATAGTTCCCAAGATCAGTGGTGGCTCCCCCTTTGTGGAGTGGGATAACTGTTGCTGTGCGCCATTCAGTGGGCACAAAGCCTGATGGGAGGCTATTACTGAACATGGTGCTTAAGTGAGGAGCCAGTTTCTAAAGTTCATGTAAAACGCAGCCTGTGATGTTGTCCGGTCCCATGCATGCTTTTTGGCTTGAGTGCAGCTTTTACCTGCATAGTTGTGATTACAGGGACTCTGCATTCTTCCTGTATAGATATGGGCCCTTTAGGGGGTGAGAGGGGGGTAAAGTTAGCACTGGACTGATCTTCCAGGATGTTGACAATGTCAGTTTTCTGCAATTTTCGTGCCTTTGTGCTGTAACTCAGAGCAGATCTCCGTGTTGTCATCTAGATTCTTGATATGGCTATAGAATGCTTGTGTGTATTTATATGTGTGTGTATATTTATACAGTGTGTGCGTGTGAGTGCGTGCAACAGTGACAACTTAAAACTTTTCCCAGAAAAGTGATAGACTAACTGCTATATTGTAACTGCACAGATTTGCTAACGTGATAATTACCATCCTTTCGTTACTGCAAAGGTATGCATGCTGAGATGCAGGTGCTCATTGCACATAACCAGTTGAGTAGGTAGTCGTATTACATTGTGCAGCTGTTGTGTAACGGTCGGTATTAAGGAGAGGGCCAGAGTCATTCAGTCAAAATAGTATAACACTTGGATATTGCTGAGGCCTTCCTACCACCTAAATTCCACACATGACTGACGAAGCCAGGAGAAATGCTCAAGCAATATGGTAGCTCCATGCAGTCAGTCACCTAATGCTGACCTTTATCTCACTCTGGCAGTATGATCACAAATAGAATAATACAAGCCGAAGTGATGTAACCCAATGTAATTTGCAGACTGGCTTTCTATATGTCCCCAGTAACACCTCCAGTTTGCATTCTGTATGTACAGCCACCAAAATGAGAAACTGGCCCAACAGTCACTTCAGCAGTGAGACCATGTATGCAGAAGCACTTCCTTGATGCACAGTTATTTCCCCATGCAACATCCTCAATTATGTCCCAAGTATGCATGCACCCAAAACGAAATGTTTCCACAAACAAGCCTTCAGTAACATTTCCTAATTTGTGCAACCCCCCACATGAACACTTCACCCAAGCATCCCTTCAGTAGAATGTTATGCACAATGTCCAGAATTAAACACTTCCCCAAATGAAACGTCTAAGATTTGCTAGTATTAAACCATCAAATGAAGCATTCACCCAAGCGAGCCTTTCATTGTATAATGTATGCACAGGCAACAGAATGATTTCCCCGAAACAACCATTCAGTAACATTTCCTGGTATGTACAAGCACCAAATAAATTCAGAAACTGACACCTAATGTGCAGGTGTGAAATTGCATCACATTATCTGAGTAGACATGCATCATATTTCTTGTACAGGTGTGTAATACAAGACTGTCTACCATCTGTTAGGACAAAGACGGCGTGTCTTTTGGCTTTTCCCAGTTAGGGGTCGCCACAGCGAAACTAGTCCACTCACTATTGACAGTGGATTTTACGGTGCAGAGTTGCCAGCCCAATGCCCAACCTTCAATGAAGGCATGCCCATTCATGCTTGCACCTACCTGTATGCCTTTAATGCCACTTTACCGTGGGGAGGGCATGCAAACTCCCCACTCCAGCTGAGAATCTAACAGGAGAACCTCTTGCTGAGGCGACTGTTAACTCACTGCACCAACACCGCTTAAGACCAGAGTAAGTCAAAGTAGTACAGCAGTTGTATATTACTGAGCATTGGATATACCGTGCAACACAGTGAAGACCAAGTGGAGAAGCTGTGGGACAACAGTGATGTTGCAATGACCTGGACGTCTCTCCAAAATTGATGAAAAGATAAGACAAACACTGGTCATGGAGGCTGCCAAGAGACCAACATTGAAGTAGCTGCAGGAATTTCTGGCAAGTACTGGCTGTGTACTATGTGTGACACCAGTCTCACATTCTCCATGTGTCTGCACTATGGGGTAGGGTTGCAAAGTCTTTTCTTGCACAGAAAAACATCCCAGACCCAAATCCAGTAGAAAATGAGTGGTGACCTGAAGAGGGTTGTGCACAAGAAATGCCCTCGCAAATTTTGGACCAGTAAAGGACATTGGTTTTCCAGGGTTTCACTTGAAACAGCTGAGAGGTGAGCAAGTGGTCTATGGAAGTTATCTGCTTTAGATAGTCAGGAACACAACAGTATGTAAAACTGATCTGAGTTTGCAGCACATTCAAACTTGAACCTCTGTCTCTGGCAATACAATTCCAAAAATTAATACAAGTAGACCTTTCACACTGCCATGCAAAGTCATAAAAATCACAGTATTCTTCCCTTATGAAGTCAGAGTACAATGCCCCTTTCAGCATGTACCTCACCCATGAATTATGGTATGATCGCTACTCATAACCCTTAGTAATATCTGCTAGTTTGTGCAACCACCAAATGCTTTCCCCCAAGCAATCTGTTGAATAAAATGATTTATGCACAAGTGCCAGAATGTTACACAAGATCCCTTCAGTAACATTTTACTGGTATATGCATGCACCAAATGAGTCACCCAAGCATTCTTTTTTTTTAGATACACATGATACAAAGTAAAGACGGTGAAAATGAATGCTGCAGTTAAAATATTGCAGTACACTGCTTCAGTCAGCATTATTTCAGTCAGCATTATAATTTCCATAACCCAAGTCCTAAAACTCTGCTATATGCACGTGAATGCAACATGCAGACTGTTTTACCACGTTGGAACTATTAATACTGTCTTCAAAGTGCAGTTTGTTAGCTATGCACAACCTCTCCCCTAACCAGCAAATAAAACTTTTGTACAATCCTTTCAAACGTATGTCCAGATATACATAACTCCCCTGAACCCCACATGACATTCCTTTCAGTAATCTTTCCAGCTATGCATAAGCAGTCCTCTGATCATAAAAACATTTCCCTCTATGATCCCATCTGCAGTATGTCTAGGTATGCAGAGGCACTCCGACCCCCAAAAGAAACACTCCCACCAGCAGTGCAGTCTGCCCAGATGAGCACACTCCCAGACCAAATTAAACATTTTCACAGCAGTCCCTTCTGCAGTCTTTCAAAGTATGCACAAGTACTGCCCTGACCACACGCTTTCCCCAGTGGCCTATTCTGTATTCTATCCATTGTACACACAACCAGTCCCTTGACCACCAAATGATCCTTTCCCCTAATGATCATATTTGCAGTCTGTTCACATTTCTTGTGAAATAAGACTTTAAACCTCTTATGGGTAAGTCTACATTACCCATAAAGCGCCTGAAATAAGTTATTCTACTAAACCATTTTAATCTAAATACTACAGAAATAATTACTGTGTGATCTCAGAACGATGAACTATTTCAAATCAAGGTATTTGATAATGGCAACGAACTAGCTAATCAAGCATAACATTCCAAAAGTAATGAAAAACTAAAATGCATCAGTACACAGCAGTAAAACAGGCATGAAGCATATTATGTAACACATTGCCAGTCCTTGGAGTTATAAGTAGAACAAAACAATGTGACAACCAGACAGATTTGGGCCAATTCACCAGGAGCAGAGGAAAATAATCAGTGGCTCAAGCTACTACCAGAATTTTACATTTAGAAACAAAATAAACTTGTTTTAACTATAACAGCATGAGAACTGTGAACCCATTCAGTCTACAAATATCTACCACAGTATCTGATAGGGACCCATAGATAATAGAAATATTCTATTTAGACAGACTAGCATGGGGGTAAAGCTGAAAGTCGGTTATTGCAGCAAATGGCAGAAAACAGTTGAAAATTGAGATAGAAGGGGAAATAGTGGAATGGTTTCAGTATACAAGTAGATAGGTGTGGCTGAGATGGGAAATCTGAATGAAGATGTCAAAGCTGCAACCAAAGGTGCAGTAGCAGTCTGGCACAATCTACAAAATTATGACAAAGATGTAGAAAAGTTGTGTACAAAACAGTAGCACAAACTTGGGCAGCAAAGGCAGAGCAGCTGAATAAGCATAAGATGAGATGCCTGAGCTGAATAGGATACACACTGGGACAGATTAAGAGGTGGGGACATCGAGGGTGAAGCCAAAGTATACCCAACTTCAAAAAAGATCAAATGGAACAGATTCAGGTGCATGAGCAGGAAACAGAAGATGACTGGGTAAAGCGCACAGGAGATTCTGGAAGAAGGCATGAGGAGACAAGAGGACCAGTTAATGTCTGTATTGACAGAAAACCTGAGACAGTCTGACATGGCTATCTAAACAGGCAAAGTGACACTGAAGTGAGGTGACTCGACACTTAATCCCACACAGAAATGGATAAAGGGGGTTTATGCGTGTGTATAAACTGACAACCATAAACTTCTATTGCAGAAACTGAAAGCAGTACTTTGGAAACTGCACTATAGCTTGGGGTACAAATGATTTTCTCCACTGCTTCTTCCAAATTATGCATTCAACCTATACTGTGCTGTAGAGCCCCTCAATTCAGAGGCTGAACAAGGATCCATGCTAAACCCCTTTTTCTCACTTTGTTAAAATTTACACCAAAATTTTCAGTACTGAATCTCACTGTGCAGAGGATATATCAATCCTACAAACTAACAAATCCCATGCAGTTCTATGAGAATATCTACAGACAAGTTTCAAAACTTTGTCCATGCTCAATTAGCAACAAGCTAAGGCTAAACCCAGCAAAAATGAAATGTTACTTGCCTTACCCAAAAAGTACCTGATATACTTAATATTTTACGGAGTGACCCAGAAGGCACTGAATACAAATTATCTTTAATTTCAAATTGAGATAAAAAAAAAAACTGGCTTCACCCTACTCCTATTAGAAACCTGAGTGACACTACACCAGTCATTCCACACATTTCTACAAAATAACACACTTAGGAACTCTTAACATTTTGAACATGACAGTAATGTAATCAAACATTTGCCAGTGGCAGCTTGTATTGCAAGAATCTGATTGGCTGCTAGTACTTGCTTCCTGGAACACACAGAATCTGCTTGCTGAGATCACAAGCAGATACACAGTGCATGGCAAGCTGATTTGTCTCACATTTTAAATATAAACATGTTAATCCACACTGAAATGTGAAAACACGAAGTAAAGCCATGATCTGTAGTCCTATCTTGCTGTAATTTTTGCTGGATGGGTTTGGAGCTGATATTCTGCTCCGACTCAGCCTATACTAAAGCTTGAGAGCTTTTTACTGGCTCGAGGCTAACCCCTATCCCATGGTGCCTCACAGCAGTTCCCCAGTTTTTTAAAGTTTTCAAACACTATTTCCCCCCTTAGGACTAAGTGCCTGTTTAAAGTTAAAGGGCCTTTCCTCCCTGTGTGTGAATGTTCTATAAAAAAAAAAAAAAATTCTTACTTATTTTTTTAGTCTTTAACATTGTCTAAAGATAAGGATCATAAGGATAATTGCCCTTCGGGCTTCAGAAAAATGATAGGTGTGCGCAGAAATTGTCCCTTAGACAAGCCACACCGGTTGCGTATATTTTCTGGACTAAGCCCATTTTACAGGAACCTTGCACCTTTTGTTAAACAAAAGGAAGAGAGCTTATTGACAGGGGTCTCGTGACCAGTTCCTTCCAGGAACAGCTGGAACTTGGTCAGGCAGCTCCAAAATCTTGAGTAATCTGCCCCAACTTTGGAGCCAGCCAAAAAGTCTAAAGCGTCAAACCAAGGAGTTTTCCCACTCTGCTTAATCTTCGGTGTAGTCTATTCCATTGGTTCCGAGACTCTTGGTACCGAAGGTTTTGCTTGACTTAGAGACTGCATCTCCTATTGTGAGATTTATTTTGGAGAGGTCTCCTTCAGCCTCCACTCCTCAGGACCTTATCTGATGAGGGCATTGAGAGGGTGGTGGAGGTTGCTTTCAGATCCCGCTCTGGATAGAAAATTGACCTCTGCAGACCCAACGTTCTGAGCCGTCCCCCGTACCAATCGCTGTTCCTCCTCAGACTGCTTGGCGCTCTGAGCCTATTACGTCAGGTACCTCTGTCTTTGACCCTTTGCCTCCGGGGATTCAGCCTGTTTCCTCTAGCCAATTACTCTATCCTTGATGGCTCATTCTGGAGCAGAGGGTTCTGGGAGCTGATGCTCTCGTGTCAACTCAGAGGGGGCAGTCACCCTGGGTTCTCTTCAGAACCGACCCTCCCTCCCATAGCCTCTGGCCGACTTAGTTCAGCTCCCATTTCTGTTTCAGAGCTGTTCCCTTTTGTTAGTCAACCGTCTGCCCCTCTGAGCGGAGGTCTTCGGAACAGGGGGAAAAGGCTTTCAAAGCTATAGAGGGCTTTTTTCTCTGCCAAAGCCATTCCTTTGGAACCTGCCACCCCCCACAGCATGGGGAACTAGAGGCCCAGGTAGCCCCCTCTTCAGAGACCTCCCCAGATTATCCTGCTGAAGAGCTCCCTCAGAAGTTTATGCAAGAGGAAACATGTAGACTCTCCTGAGTCATCGGACACTGATTTAGAGGAATCAGAAGGGTCCCCTAGATCTCCCTCTGAGGAGGTCTCCTCTGACATCCTAGAAATCCTTAGAGGGGGTGATTGGAAGACCCTACTGAGGAATTGGTGTATCTTGAGGCCTTTGGCTCCCAACCTTCCACCTCTTGGGTGACACCACCTTATGACCAACGTTTGGGCGTCTTTACAGAAAGCATGGGTCTGTCCAGATTCAGTGGAAGCTATCCTGGGGAGGCCGAACAAATTTGACAGCACCTGAGAACAAGTCTTTCCTTAGCAAGGGAGTGCCAGTTAATGCTATGGTGGTAGCAGCGGCCACCAAGAAGGAATTATGAGAAGTCTTCTAATATTCATCCTAACAAGGAGTCCAGGACTAGGTACGGGAAGCGTACTTTTTCTTTAGCTGTATTTATACTAAGATTGCTGAATTACCTGATTTATTTCCCTCATCTGCAGAGGGATCTCCTGAAAGAGGAGATTCCCTCCAGGGTTCAGTAGCTCTGGGTTCCATGGACAAGGTTTCCGCACAACTCTCAACCCTTACTTCCATGAGGCTGATCTCGTATGCGGCAGATGGAGCGAGCAGGGCAGCCGCAGCAGGAATAGCCCTCAGACATGTGGATGTGGCTTTGTAATTTTACGGAATCATCTTTTTGGACCCCAAGTGAGACGCTTTGACTAGGTGCGAGCAGGAGGGCAAAACCTTGTGCCGTTGGTCTGTTCTCTCCCGTCCAGACCCTGTCCCAAGGGTAATACAGGAGGGAAAATGCTTCTGCAAATGCCAAAACTGTTTTCCTTGGACAGTCAACCCTCCCCCAGGGGCAGAGGGGGAGGATATAATGGAAGACGCCACCCTTGCGGCAGAGGAGGTCCGTAACATCAGGGAGACAGAAGCTTTCTCTGACAGTCCCTTCCATTGACCCTGAGGGGTTGCCAGACACGCGCTCTGGAGGCAGTTGGGTCATATATATTGCTGTACCCAAGTGCCTGGCTAACTATCACTCAAGATCTTTAAGTACGCACAGTAATATCAAGAGGTTACCTGATTCCCTTTATTTCCAAGCCCCCAACAAGTCTGTCTCTTCCAGATGTACCACCCATCCATCTAGACCGTGCAACATCAGAGGTCATCTTATTGCTACAAAAGTCATCCAGGAAGTCCCTGCAGAGCAAGTGGGATCCTGAACTTATTCTCTAGTTCCAAAAAAGACGGGACAGGATCAATTCTAGATCTCGGAAGACTCAAGCACGTAAGAAAGTCAAAGTTCCAAATGGTCACTCTGCAGTCAATATTTCCCTTTTATCAGGAAAGACAACGATGCGCTCCAAGTGGGACAGGTGCTCCAGTAGACACTTCTGGCTGGGAGCCAGCCATTTTCAGTTCAGAGCACTGCCCTTTGGCCTCACTACAGCCCCCAGAGTGTTTACCAAATGCATGGCAGTGGTAATGGCTCACCTGAGACGTCAGGGTTTCAAGTGTTTCCATACCTAGACTGGCTTCTCACTGCTACCACCAAGCATCAACTTATAAGAACCAGGCTCTATCCTTGTGCACCAGCCTAGGCATCACTGTCAACTTGCAAACGTCAGTCGTATCTCCCTCACAGCGTATTTTATATCTAGGCTCAAATACACAACCACCGTGTCAGCAAAGCTAACAGGAAAGAGTGGAATCTACGCAGTCAGATCCTTAAACAAGTCCAGGCCAGAGTAAGTACTTGGCCCTAGGGACTATGGCCTCTGCCATCATATTAGATGTTCGTGTTTCACTGTTGCAGTCATGACTAGGGTTCTCCCCTGCCAGCAGGCAGCCCTGTCGGCCAGAATCCCAAAGTCTGGGTCCGGCGTCAGCTGTTCAACTTTGCTCCCTGACGTCAAGAGCGCCAGGAGTATAAAGCTGACAGCCGACTGCATCTTCTCCAGTCTTTCTTGCCATGTGGTGATAGCAGTTCGCAAGTGCCGGTCGGTTGACTCCAGACTAATAATTCTACTTCGGTTCGAAGACTTCTCCACTCAAAGCCAAGTACCCCGTTGGGGAAACTTTTTTCTTGCTCCACTCAGATGTCAGAAAAAGTTAATTGTATTTCATGTGGGAAGCAAATTACTTCATAAGGATTTTCATTCTTACTGTATTCCTTGCTTAGGCCCTGACCACGACGTAGCTAGTTGTCGGTTTTGTGCTAGATTCAATCCATGTACAATTAAGCGAAGGTACGATTTTGCTTTTCATTACTTTGGTAGATGGAACCGTATCCAATGACATTTTGTAGTTAAAGCATCTACCGGAGTTCACAAGAGTCGCAAGGATAAAGACAGGCCTCCGAAGTCCAAATCTGATGGCGCACATATGGAGCCAGCTTCAGCCGTCGTCAGTGAGGCACTTTTGCAGCCCCTGTCGGCCATTTCAGAACAGATGGCTGAAACACTCTCAGGAGCCAACCAGGCCTTTAAATATCTCTGTTGCAGGACCTTTGGACAATGCTCCTTCGGATGAGTCCGGAGCCGCTGTGCAGGTACCGGCTTCCGAAGGGGTTTTCAGGCCTACTCTGCTTCAAGTAAAGGCAAAGCCCAAGACAACTGCAAAGACTCCTAAATCAAAGACTTCCACACAGGCCTCTTCTGAACCAGCTCCCAAGTCACAAAGTTACTCAAGATGGAGGATTTACTTACAATGATTAGGGGTTCTCATCCCCGTCCAGACAAAAGGCCAAGGCAGGATGTTTATTATGATTCCTCTGATCAGGATTCTGTTTCCTCAGTTTCTTCTGATCCGGAATATTCTTTTCCTCCTTATGAGGATTCTGATGCGGAAGAATGCATTCCTTCAGCTTCTCCTGAGGATTTTTCTTTTGGGGAAACTCTGCATGAAATGAGGGAACATTTCCACTGGGAGGGACAGGAGTATTCAGAATCCAAGAAAAGACTGAGGGATTTTCTTCCCCAACATAGACCCCTGGCTATTCCTCCTGTTTTGGATATTGTGGATGATGTATTTTTGGAGGCTAACTTAACCCCTGATTCTTTTCCTCCTGCTCCTGTTAAGCCTGATAGGTACTACAGGGTTCCTGATTCCCATCAGTTTTTATACAAGAATCCTACTGCTGACCCTGAAACCATTTCTCAGGGTCCTAAGGGTGTTCAGGCCGCTACTGCCAAAAATCCTTTTCCTACTGAAAAGGATTCTCGAGCCTTGGAAAGTTGGGGCAAAAAGGTGTACACTTTGCTACTTTGTCCATTAGGGCTTTAAACTGTCAGTTT
The DNA here is from genome assembly GCF_019279795.1 of Protopterus annectens. Classification (NCBI taxonomy): domain Eukaryota; kingdom Metazoa; phylum Chordata; order Ceratodontiformes; family Protopteridae; genus Protopterus; species Protopterus annectens. The sequence continues at coordinate 154,825,311 of NC_056734.1, forward strand.
CATATGCTTAAATATCAGCAATTTCTCTTATCTGTCTTAAAACAGAAATTTACTTCCATTTCTGCCTGTGCAGAGGCTAAGGAATTACATGACTTATTGCATGCCACTGAACAAGTTGGGAAGCATGTTTTGCACTGTGGATTTGATGCCTTGGAGGCTTCTTGTAGGGCTGTGGCCTCTGGCACAGTCATTAGAAGACATGCATGGCTAAAGGAACAAAATTTGCCTGAACAAGTAAAGGCTAAATTATTAGATGCTCCTGTTCAGCATAATGTTTTGTTTGGATCTAAAGCTGAAGAGGTGATTAAAAAGATGGAGGATAAGGCGAAATCCATGCAAACAGTTAAAGATTTCTTACAAGTACTGCCTCCTAGATTTAGCAGGAATTGGCCATCAAAAAACTGTTCCTTTCCCTCTTCAGACAGGCCTCAAAGGGGTAGATATAGACACTCCAGAGGGAGGCATCAAACAAGCTGCTTGTAGACCAAGGCAGTGGACTGCTTCTACCCAGAGAGGACAGGCCAGTCTCAAAGGAAACCAACTCAATGACTCCCTCTGGGTTGCAGGAACGTCTTGCCTGGAAGCCCCTCTTGGAGGAAAACTCTTATCAAAATTGGACTCAAATAACCCAGGACAAATGGGTTTTGGATGTGATTTTAAGAGGTTACAAATTCCATTTTCTTTCTTTGCCAAAGCCAAGCGGATGGCCAGACCTTCCAAAACATCAATGGACAGAGGCCTTAAACCAGGTGGAAGCTCTTTTGGCTATGAATGCCATAGAACTGGTACCTTCTTCAGAGATGGGAAAAGGGTTTTACTCTAGGCTTTTTCTAGTCCCAAGAAAGCAAAATTCATGGAGACCCATTCTGGATCTGTCTGTCTTTAACACCTTTCTAGAGATTCCGAAATTCAAGATGCTTACTCTACAGCACTTGCTTCCAATGTTGTCCAAGGATGCATGGATGGTGACTTTGGATTTAAAGGAGGCATATTTACACTCCCATCAGGCAGGATCGCAGAAAATACCTCCGGTTCAAGACCGGATCGAGGCACTTTCAATTCTCTGCGCTGCCCTTTGGATTGTCTACTGCGCCCAGGGTGTTTACCAAATGCCTGGCTCCAGTAGTAGCTTACTGCAGACTCGGGAATTCAAATTTACCCTTTTCTGGACGATTGTCTAATTCAGGCGGACAGCAAGGATGTCTTACTCCAGCATCTGGACTTTGTACAAAACCTCCTCAAATTCCTGGGATTCTGTCAACAAAGTCAAATTTGACGCCATCACAACAGAACTTTTCTGGGTGCTCTTCTAAACACTACAACCCAGATGGCATTTCTGACATCCGAAAAACAATTACAGTTGGCATCAACTTTCAAAATTCCTGCAGGCTTTGGGTTACATGGCCTCCTGCATCCTTCTCGTACCACATGCAAGACTACACATGAGGAAAATAGTGGTACCTAAAAAGTGTATGGTCTCAGCATTACCACAGTTTGGACATACTGATTCCTGTCCTTGTCTTCCAAAGGAATTTCTTTGGTGGTCCAGGGCATGTGCTCTAAAAGGGAAGCCCTTCCATCTACCTCCTGTCTCAGATTCTAACCACGGACGCCTCTGATTATGCTTGGGGAGCCCATTTTCAGGCAATTGTCTGCAGGGCCTTTGGGCAAAGGATCAGAAGCACCTGCATATCAACTTAAAGGAAGTGTTAGCCGTTCAGAAAGCTCTATTGGCCTTCAGGAATCTCATACAACCAGGACAACTACTAATAGGATGGACAATACCACAGTTATGAGGTACATAAGCAAGGGGATCTCATTCCTACCCCCTTTGCAGACTAGCCATGGATTTATGGAATGCAGCTCTAGCTTACAATCTGGATCTTCAAGCTTTGTTTCTGCCAGGGAAACAAACTTACTGGCAGACAGTTTGAGCAGAAACCTTTCGGATCCACACGAGTGGATGCTGGACACCAAAGTTTTCAGGATGAGAACAGCAGTATGGGGATGTCCGCACATAGATCTCTTTGCATCCCATCTAAATCATCAGTTACAGAATTTTTGCACCAGGACATTCCACAGAGGCTTGGAAAGTGGATGCCCTGTCATTCAGTTGGAGAAAGATGTGCCTTTCCGCCTCTACCTCTTCCACGAGTTTTATTAAAGATAAAACGGGACAAACCCAGGATGATCTTGTTGGCTCCAAATTGGCCTCGGCAGTTTTGGTATCCAACTCTAATGAACCTATGCCTGAAGCCACCTTGGATTTTACCTCTGTTTCCGAACCTTCTGTCCCAACATCCAGGTCAGGTACTACACATGTCAGAACTCAGCCTGGCAGCCTGGCTAATCCAGGGCCTTTGATTTCTTCTTTTCTACCCAAGCAGGTTATGGATGTCATTTTAGAAGCCAGACGTCCTAGCTCTAGGAAATCTTATGCAGGAAAATGGAAGAGATTTTGTTCCTGGATGCAGGCTCAGGATTCTGATCCTCTTCTTCGTAACATTAATTCTCCATGACGGATCTCTTGCATAAGGGTCTCTTCAAGATCCATGCTTCTGCTATTTCTGCTCATTATAATACAGACCCTCCCATCTCTTCCCACCAGCTCATGAGGCAGTTCTCAGAGGAGCTGAGAACTTAAGACCTCTTGGATCTCCTCCCATTCCTGCTTGATCTGTTATGTTTTGGAAAAACTAACCTTGCCTCCTTTTGAGCCTGCCGCTTCTGCTGACAAAGTTTTTATCTTGGAAGACAGCTATCCTGTTGGCACTAACCTCTGCCAGGAGAGTTTCAGAGTTGCAAGCTCTTATGGCGGAACCTTATATTATTTTTCATCAAGACAGGGTATCTTTGAGGACTAATCCGACCTTCATGCCTAATGTGGTTTCCAAAGTGGCTTTAAATCCAAATATCCACTTGCCTACTTTTTTCCCCACTCCTCAAAATAAAGGGGAAAAGATCTTACATTCCTTGGATGTACATAGACAGCTACGTTTTTATCTGAACAGTTTGTTTGTTATGCTTCAAGTTCCCAAGGTAAAGCCATTTCTAAACAAACCATTTCTAAATGGATTGCTCATGGAATCAGATTTTGTTCACACCATGGAAAGCAAATCCCAGGGAGCATACAGACTCATTCCACCAGAGCTGCTGCCACTTCTGCAGCCTTCCTCAGGGGAGTTCCTACAAAGGACATTTTGGAAGCTGCAACTTCGAGTTCAGTGCATACTTTCTCCAAGCACTACAATTTGCCTCTACTCTAAGTCTAGGGCAGGCTTTGCCTCTGCAGTCTTGCAGGGCCTTTTAGCCGTCCCTCTTTATGACCACCTCCCTTTCTTTCAGCTTTGGGATTCTACCCTACAGTCATGACCAACAGTGAAACACTATGAACATAGTACAGTTGTGTACACCTACCATAAATGTAGATGGTAGTGTCTTCACTGTTGCAGTCTGGGTTTCCCTCCCTCCTGTCCCCTCTTATTTTTACTTTTGTGTGGTTCCTTTTTTCACCATTCTTCTGAGGTGTATTTGCTAAGGTTTTGGGACCATTTTCATTTTGGGACTCCTGACATCTGGGGCAAGAAAGACTGGAGAAGATGGCGTCTGCTGTCAGCTTTATACTCCTGGCGCTCTGACGTCAGGGCGCAGGGTTGAACAGCCGACGCCGGACCCAGACTTTGGGATTCTGGCCGACCGAGGGCTGCCTGCTGGCAGGGGAGAACCCTACAGTCATGACTGCAACAGTGAAGACACTCTGACATCTACATTTATGGCAGGTGTACACAACTGTACTTTCCTCTTGCTTGTTTACTTATGAGGATTCTCCAATGGATGTGATTTGCACAATGGTTGATGCAAGACCTTACATTATCTCACCAGATGTTAAACGCATGCGAAAGGGATCTGACATGGTGGTTACACACGAAACTGATCTGACATGGTGGTTACACACGAAACAGCTTGTCATAGGTCGTCCACTTGTTCCTCCCCAAAAGAAGCAGTTTTGACCACTGATGCTTCCCAGATAGGGTGGGGGGTATTATCTGGGAAAGACAGTCCAAGGTACTTGGCAGAACCACAAGAACCACTTAAACATCAATGATGTCCTTCAAGGATGCGTCTGCAGTCATCACATATGGGTTGTCCTGCCTCAGGCAGCCATTCGGTCGGCCGGATTCCAAAGTCTGGGTCTGGCCTCGGCTGATGTCGCACTTTCCCCGACGTCAGAGCATCTGGGGTATAAAAGCATCAGCCAACGCCATTTTCCTCTGTCTTGCCACATGGTGCCTGAAGCAGAAGCAGTTCGCAAGTGCCGGTCAGCCAGCTCCTGTGATTCAGCTACCAAAGACTTCGTAAAAGCTAAGTACCCCGTTGGACTCTTTCTTGCCTCAGCCGATGTCAGAAAGTAAATTGTTTAACTTGTGGGAAACAAATACCTCATAAGGATTTCCACTCTTACTGCCTCCCTTGCTTAGGCCCAGACCACGACGTCTCGGCCTGCTCAGCCTGTGCTTCAACCGACGAACTCTTGGACGTCGGTCGGAGTTTGCAGAGGAATTCTTTGGGGCTAATTTTGCGTCCAAGATGCCGTCGGAGACTCCGACTTCGCATGTGGTTAAACGGAAGGACAAGGACAGACGCTCGTGGCCCGCGGTTTCGGCTGAAACCACGGTCAGGCCTACCGCGAGTGTCTCTGTTTCGGCTGAAACAGTCTCCTCGGTACTTCCCATTACCAAATCCACTCAACCGACTACCTCGGCAGAGTCTTATTGAATTACCTACTGAAACTGGTGTCCAGGAAATGTCCGACACCATTCCTTTAGAAAAGTCTACTCCTGCACGTGGGGCAGCCAGACCCCCTGCATCCATGTCCATTAAGACCTTTTCTAGGGCTAAAGCTGCTAAACTTACTAAAGCTTTGCCTCCCAAGATTACCTCAGACCTTCTACTGGTTCTCAGATTCTCAGCCTAGCAGAGGATCTTGTCTCTAATTGGAGGTTCTCAACCTCACCCAGACAGGGGCTCTCAACCACCAGACAAAGGCCCAGGGTTGAGCCCTCTGACCCCCACTCCTCAGTCTACGGATGGATCTGTGTTGTCAGACCACCAGGAGGAGGCTTATTCGGCCTACGAGGATTCTGATGCTGAAGAATCAATTCCTTCGGCCTCCCCTCCTGAAGAGTTTTCATTTGGAGAGACACTGCACTCTGAGAACATTTTCAATGGCAGGGCCAGGAATTTTCTGATTCTAGAAAGATTAAGGACCTTTTTACACTTACCTCAGCATAGGCCTTTAGCTATACCTCCTGTTTTGAATGTTATTGATGTGTACTCTGATGCTAGTACAGCCCCTGATTCTCTCTCCCTCCGGCTCCTGCCAAACCTGATAGGTACTACAGGGTCCTGGATTCTCATCTACACCTGTACAAGGCCCACTCTGCAGACCCAGAAACTATTTCCCAGGGCCCAAAAAGGGTTGCAGCTGCCACTGCTAAAAATCCTCTACCTTCTGAAAGGGAGTCCAGAGCTTTAGAGAGATCGGGAAAGAAAGTATATACTTCTGCAACTGTTTCCATGAGGGCATTAAATTGTCAATTTCATATGATTCAGTACCAAGAGTATTTGTTAGATGAATTGCATAAGAAGCTTTCCTCTTCTGAACCTCTTGACTGTAAATCGCTTCAGGATCTGGTACATAACTCACAGCAGGTTAGCAACCATTTTTTTGCAGTGTGGTTATGATGCACTGGAAGCTTCATGTAGGTCAGCTATGACAGGGGCAGTTATACATAGGCATGCCTGGTTGAAGGAACAATCTTTACCAGACCATGTTAAAGCTAAGCTTCTGGATGCTCCAATGGAAAAGCAAAAATTATTTGGTTCCACGGCTCAGGAGGTCTTAAGTTTGAAGAAAAGGCTAAATCTGTGCAAACAGTCAAGGGCTTTCTGCAAGTACAACCACAGAGATTCAGCAGAAATTGGCCTACTAAGAATTGGTCCTTTCCGGACTCGGACAGATCCCAGAGAGGCAGGAACAGGCGTGCCAGAGGTAGAGGGCAAGCTAGAGGCTAATACAGAGGCCATCAGTGGCAGCCTCCCAACCAGAGAGGTAGTGCAGGAACAACAACAACTGCTACACCAGGACAGACTCAATGACTTTATTTTGACTCTGCCGACCAGGGCTCAATTAGAAGCACCATTGGGCGGAAAGCTTTCTTTATTCTCAAACTTGGCATTACATTACAAGGGACACATGGACACTGCAAATAGACAAAGGATACAGGTTCCATTTCCATACATTGCCAAAAAGAAAAGGAATGCCAGACCTGCCACCAAATCAGAGGGCAGAGGCTTTGAAGCAAATTACCAAATTAATACAAATGAAAGCCATAGAAAAGGTACCTTTTTCAGAACAAGGCCAAGGATTTTATTCCAGATTATTCCTTGTTGCAAGAAAAGCAAATCAATGGAGGCCTATTCTCGACTTGTCCGCACTGAATACTTACCTCATTGTGCCAAAATTCAAAATGCTGACCCTACAGCAACTTCTTCCCATGCTGGGAAGGAGTCTTGGCTGGTGACTCTATCTCAAGGAGGCATACCTGCATGTCCCTATTCGACAAAGTTGCAGAAGACACCTCAGATTTCTTGCAGGATCAGAGCATTATCAATTCTCAGCATTGCCCTTTGGCTTATCTACTGCGCCCAGAGTATTCACGAAATGCCTGGCATCAGTAATTGCACACTGCAGACTTCAGGGGATTCCAATCTACCCATATCTGGACGACTGCCTTATACAAGCGGACAACAAGGAAAATTTGTTAAAGGACTTGGACTATGCCATCCACCTATTACAGGCCTTGGGATACAGTCAACATCCAAAAATCAAGACTTGTTCCATCCCAAAGAATCTGCTTTTTGGGTGCAGATCTAGACACAACCACCCAAATGGCCTTTCTCACAGAAGAAAACCAAAAACAACTTCCGGATTACTTCAAGAATCTGACGAGACAAACTTAGCTGACTGCAAGGAAAATCCTGCAGGCCCTGGGTTACATGGCATCCTGCATAATTCTGATTCCACGAGCCAGGCTGCATATGAGAAAATTGCAATGGTACCTAAGGAGTGTATGGACTCAGCACAGTCGCAGCTTAGAAACCTTGATCCCACTCATTCCTTTCCTTCAAAAGGAATTACTGTGGTGGGCTCAAGCCTGCCAGTCCAACAGAGGGTTACCTTTCAACAAACTAAAAGCAAACCAAACTTTCACCACGGACGCTTCAGACCCTGGTTGGGGAGCGCACATGGGGGACAAATGTATCCAAGGGCTATGGTCTCAAGGAGAGCTGCGCATGCACATAAACCAAAAGGAAATGCTGGCAGTGATGCACGCAATCGAGGCCTTCAAACCTTTCCTTCATCAAGGCCACCTGCTAATAAGGAGAGACCACACCACAGTTGGTACATAAACAAACAAGGAGGCACACATTCCTACCCTCTATGCAGACTGGCCATGAATCTATGGGAACTTTGCTTGAAACTCAATATACAACTGCAGTCCCAGTTCGTGCCAGGGAAAGACAATACACTGGCAGACAGCTTAAGCAGAACTACCATGGATGCACACGTCTGGGTGCAGCATCCATTCATCTTCTTACTCCTAACACAATCATGGGGAAGGCCGGAGATAGATCTGTTCGCCTCAACCCACAATCAACTGAAGACATTCTGCTCAAGGACATACCACCCACAAGCATGGAAGGTGGACTCTCTTTCTTTCAGCTGGAAAGCTCTAAAAGCCTATGCTTTCCCACCCCTCCCATTACTGTCCAAGGTTTTACTGAAGATCAGGGCATCACAGCCAAGAGTGATTCTGATAGCTCCAGACTGGCCAAGGCAGCATTGGTACCCACTGTTGAAGAGCATGTCACAGACTAAACCGTGGCCTTTCCCCTTATGGCCACTTCTACTGGCGCAGAACAATTTCAAGATCCTGCATCCCAACCTGAAAACCTTGCAGCTAACTGCCTAGAGAATACCATGACTCCTCCTCGGAATAGCTTATCCCAGAGAGTAAAGGACATTATTATGGAAGCTCGCCGGCCTTCCACAAGGAAGGCATACTCAGCAAAATGGAAAAGATTTCTCATTTGGAACACACAAGGCCTAGATGTGACAGTGATGAGCATGGCACATATACTGGAATACTTAGCAGAATTGTTCCACAATGGCCTATCTTATTCTTCCATTAAGATACATGCCTCAGCAATTTCAGCAGAATACAATGTTAATCCACCTGTCTTCTCACATCCTCTCAAGACAATTTCTGAGAGGAATCAAAAACATCAATCCTCCAAGGAAACCACCTTTACCTACTTGGGACCTTAACTTTGTGCTGGAGAAACTAACACTTCCTCCCTTTGAACCAGCAGCATCGGCAGATCTACAGTTTCTGTCTTAACTGCATTCCTTCTGGCCATAACTTCAGCAAGAAGAGTGTCTGAGTTACAAGCTTTAATGGCAGTGCAGCCATTTCTTAATTTCCATCAAGACAGTTTCATTGAGAACCAATCCTACTTTTATGCCAAAGGTGGTATCTAGGGTATCCTTGCACCAAGCAATTCACTTGCCTACATTCTTCCCAAATCCACAAAATAAAGGGGAGAAACTTCTACACACTCTGGATATACACAGACAATTACGCTGTTTGGACAGAACTAAAAGTTACAGAAAGACTGACCAACTGTTTGTAGCATATGCTGCTGGGGCACAAGGAAAAGCAATTTCCAAACAGACAATTTCAAAATGGATAGGAAATTGCATTCGTTTGTTACTCCTTTCATGGAAAGACTGTTCCTACAAACATTAGGCCTCATTCCACGAGAGCCACAGCCACTACTACAGCCTTCCTTAGAGGGGTGGCTACCAAGGACATTTTAGAAGCTGCTACATGGAGCTCCGTGCATACATTTGCCAAGCATTACAATTTACCTTTATACTCCAGATCCAGAGCAGGTTTTGCTACAGCAGTCCTGCAGGGTATCTTAACTACACCATCCTTTTTCTTAGTACCTCCACCCCCAGATTGGCTATGGTATTCTACCCATATGTGATGACTGCAGATGCATCCTTGAAGGACGTAGTACAGTTTTGTACCTACCATAAATGTAGATGTCCGATAGGTATGCATCTGCAGTCAGGTTTACCCTCCCTTCTTCCCCTATGTGGTACTCCTAGGGTGTTTACCCCTCTATTAGCTAGGGGAATCTATTATGGTGTATTTGTTTGTATGTATATATATGTATGTATATGTATATGTATATATGTATATATGCATGTATATATGTATATATGTATGTGTATGTATATATGTGTATGTGTATGTATATATGTGTATGTATATATATGTATGTGTATGTGTATATATATATATATATATATATATGTGTATGTATATATGTATATGTATGTGTATATATGTATATGTGTATATATGTATGTGTATGTGTATATATGTATGTGTATGTGTATATATGTATGTGTATGTGTATATATGTGTATGTGTATGTATATGTATGTGTATGTATATGTGTGTGTGTATGTGTATGTGTATATATGTATGTGTGTGTGTGTGTGTGTATGTGTATGTATGTGTGTGTGTGTATGTATGTGTATGTACATATACGTGTATGTACATATACGTGTATGTATGTGTATGTACATATACGTGTATGTACATATACGTGTATGTGTGTGTATGTACATATATGTGTATGTATGTGTATGTACATATATGTGTATGTATGTGTATGTACATATATGTGTATGTATGTGTATGTACATATACGTGTATGTATGTGTATGTATATATACGTGTATGTGTATGTATATATACGTGTATGTATGTGTATGTATATATACGTGTATGTATGTGTATGTATATATACGTGTATGTATGTGTATGTATATATACGTGTATGTGTGTATGTACATATACGTGTATGTGTGTGTATGTACATATACGTGTATGTGTGTGTATGTACATATACGTGTGTGTATGTACATATACGTGTGTGTATGTACATATACGTGTGTGTATGTACATATACGTGTGTGTATGTACATATACGTGTGTGTATGTACATATACGTGTATGTGTATGTACATATACGTGTATGTGTATGTACATATACGTGTATGTGTATGTATGTACATATGTGTGTGTATTTTTTTGCAATATGTTTGCAATTTTTTGGCATTTAGCCTTCATAGAGGGCACCTGGCATCTGGGGCAAGAAAAACTGAGGAAAATGGCGTTGGCTGATGCTTTTATACCCCAGACACTCTGACGTCGGGGAAAGTGCGACATCACCCAAGGCCAGACCCAGACTTTGGAATCCAGCCGACCGAAGGGCTGCCTGAGGCATCACAACCCATATGTGATGACTGCAGATGCATACCTATCGGACATCTACATTTATGGTAGGTACAAAACTACTTTCTGGAGATGAGCAGTGCTATGTGCGTTGCAAGCACTTCACAGCTGCCTTCCCACTGGAACGATTGCAATTCAGACAGACATGTCCCTTGTGTGGTACATAAACAAGGGGGAACCAGGTCTTGCCCGCTTTGCAGAGAGGCCTTAAGAGTTTGGAAATGGGTGATGGGTACTCAGTGCTTCCTGATGGCAACGCATATCCCAGGGAAATCCAATGCAGTAGTGGACAAACTCAGCCGAGCAATTCTGATGCCTCACGAGTGGTCCCTGAATCCAATTGTTGCGAAAGATCTTTCAAAAATGTGGCCAGCTTTGCTGCGCTGTATTTGCTACTCACCTGAACACCAAATGCAGCAGCTACTTTGCCCTCATTCCCCATCCGGGGATGTCACCCAGGGATGCTCTAGTTCACAATTGGCCCCCAGGACTTCTATGCCTTTTCTCCCTTTCCACTCTTACCCTAAGTAATACAGAAAGCAAGACAGTTGAGTTCTTTGATCCTCATTGCTCCTTACTGGCCCCTACAAGTTTGGTTTCCTTTCCTGTGGCCCTATCTTTTGGAGTAGCCATGGATTCTGGCTCCATCTCCAGATGATCTGATTCAATCGGGACAGTTCCACCCCCTCCATCCACACCCTCAAATTGACAGCATGGCTGCTCCAATTCCACATATAGCCAGATGCATTCCCTTCTCTCCAACAGTCAAACACATCCTAATTTCATCCCATAAACCTTCCACTCAAATTATTGTAGCAAATGGAAAAGGCTTTCCCTTTTGGGCTACAAACCAGGGCTTAGATCCATATACAGCTCCTTTAGAATCAATTTTATCCTTCCTAACAATTTTTCATGAAGGCGCGGCAACTGCTACAGTTCAGTTCGTTGCCATTTCCAATTTCGATTTTGGTTTCATGGGAAATCCAATCATGCAACACTACCTCTGTAAAACCTTCCTTTAAAATGAGTTCTTAGGCCCCCAGTAAAACAACCTTGGAACTTTAAATTTAGTCATCTTTGTCTGCACCCTTTGAACCATCCTTGTCACTTAGTTGTCATGGAAACCCCTGTTCTTGGTAGCTATAACATCGGCTAGGAGAGTCTCAGAATTTCGAGCCCTAACTATGTGATCTCCTTACATTATATTTCACAAGGATAGTCTCTTAGGACAAACTCTTCCTTTATTCCTAAGGTATGCTCAGAACAACCTGAATACTACCAATGAGCTGCCTGTTTTTTCCAAACCCTTCCTTTCTTCCTAAGGTATGCTCAGAACACAACATTAATACTACCATTGAGCTGACTGTTTTTTTTTTTTTTTTTCCAAACCACTCTTAAATAGAGTGTAGACTTCACCAGCTAGATTTATTTAACATTTGTTGGCCGGGAAAGTCCGACTAGGTTCCACAGAGCCTATTTTCAGCGGAGGCCTGAGGAGAAATGCTCCAGATGCATGTCATTGGAATGTGGGAGGAAACCTTGAGTACCCAGAGGAAACCCACACTGAGAACATCCAAACTCCACACAGGCACCCCAGCCGGGAATCTAACTGGAGAACCTCTTGCTGTGAGGCGACCACGTTGACCGCTGCACCATTGCGCCACCCTTCTCAGGTACTCGGATCCTGTATACATAGGACCAAAGAATTCATGAAATCTGATCAAATTTGTTTCATTTTCTGACCAAAGAAAAAGGCATACCTGTTTCAAAAACTGCGCTTTCAAAATGGCTTTCAGATTGCATATCCTTAGCTTATCAACAAGCTGGTAGACCATTACTGTTAAAAGCTAAAGGTCACTCTACTAGGGCTGTAGCTACTTCATGCACTTTTAGATCTAGACTCCCAATTGATATTTGTGCAGCAGCTACTTTGGCAGGACCACATGCTACTTTGGCAGGACCACATGCGTTTGTCACTCATTACAAGTTAGACTTGGCCTCCTGGGACAGGTCATGCTTTGGGTCCACTGTGCTGAAGTCTTTGCTTGAGCCACCCAGGGTAAGTGCTAGGGACGCTGTCCCATCAAGCAGGAATTAGTGAGAGGACTACATAACAGTAAGTTATGTACTTACCATAATGTTCTGTTTGTAGTCAATCTCGCCTATATTCTTGCGTCCCTCCCTCCATCCCCCTTCCCATTTCTGGGGATCTAGTGGACCTTTTTGGGGGGCTGCCTGACTTTGCTCTCTGTCCACCTGGAGGGGATTGTTTCTAATCCCTTCCTATATTTTACAACTTTTTTTATTGTTACCCGATAGGTAGTTATTATTTTTTTGCAAGCTAGATCTGGGGAATTGCTGAGAGGCACCATGGGATTGGGGCTAGCCTCGAGCCAGTAAAAAGCTCTCTAGCTTTAGTATAGGCAGAGTTGGAGCCAAATAATGGCTCCGAACCCATCCAGCAAGGATATGGGCAAGCTGGACTACAAACCTGGAACGGTACAAGTACATAACTTCCATTCACACAAAAAAACGGAACTGTTTTTCATACCATGAAAACAAGCTTGCACCTTTGAAATACTTTGTATGTAGTTCAAGTTTCATCATATACAGTTTATCAAGTATGGTGAACCTTGACGATAACCTGGAATTCATATAAAAAGCAAGCCACTGATGTTAGCGTCACTACACTTCCCACCACTTTTCTGGTACTATTGGGCCGGTGAGAACAAGGAAGAACATGGGAACAGAAAAATATGGGAATAGTTTGGGAAAAGTTGGACAGAACTTTTCACACCGCTACTGCCACAGTCTAGACACTGTTCTTCAGAAAATACATGATTAAAGCCTGCTACTCAATTCACTTTTCCGAACATTTCAACTAATTTAAACACTGGTCCTTTTAAACTTTTAAAAACTGTGGTACAGTGAGATTTCTGTAAATGTTTCATTTTTATATTGCAGCAAAACATTGACCGTAACAAATGCGTTCATAAAACTTCCCTAAATTTATAGCTGTTAAGTCTGGTGGAAGATTGGCAACAAAGCAGCCTTTGTTTCACGGTTGCAGTCCAAACATTTGGGTTATCTGCTTGCAGTAGCCCTCAGTCAGCCTGATTTATCAAAGTCTCGGGTCCTGCGTTGGTTGCGCTCTCATCTTCCATGACGGATAGTCAGGAGTATAAAGCATGCAGCCGATGCCATTGTCAGTCTTCTTGCTGTGCGGTGCCCAAAGTTAAGTGCTGGTCGGCAGACTCCTGAAAATTTTGTTTTCGAATTTCAGAACCGAAGTATTCAACTAAAGCCAAGTATCCCGTTGGGAAACTTTCTTGCTCTAAGCCGATGTCAGTAAAAGTCAATTGTATTTCTTGTGGAAAGCAAATATCTCAGATTTTCATTCGTACTGTACTCCTTGCCTAGGCCCTGACCACGACTGACTTCTATGTCTGTTTTGTGCTTTATTTAAACAACGAACTATTAGTTGTATATTTATGCTTCTAAATATTTTGGTATTCTGTTCAATTACCCGGATGTGGCTTTGGTAAGCCACCTGACTACCGACATTCCAAACAATGCAAAGATTAAGACAGTTTGCCTAGGTCCAAAGCTGCTGACTAGCTTCTAAGCTAGTCACCAGTTAGCCGGTACTCTGGGTGCTTTCGCAGCCCTTGATACCCTTCAGATTCACAGGCCTGTGCAGAGACCCATTTGGAGTCTGGTATGCCACGAGATGCTTCAACTGTGGGACCTGTTGGGAGGGTGGTCTAATGGTTAAGGTGTTTGCCTTACAATCAAGGTACAGGGTTTGAATCTCAAAGGGGATAATTGGCTAGGCTGAAAATGGCTTGCAAGGGCAGTTAGCCTAGTACTAATCTGAACCTATGTCTCTACCTTGGATGGGTCCGGAGCCACTGTGCAGGCACTGGCTTCTGAGGGTGTATTCAGGCCTACCGACTTGCCTATTAAACCGCCATCTTAAAGGCCTAAAATTCTATCCATGCCTAGAAAATGGACGCCCAGACTGTATGATCAGGCCTCTATGCCTGAAAAACAAATAATGGCCGAAGACCTTATTACTTTAATCAGGGAAAGCGAACCTTCCCCCTCTGAGACCTAGGACTGAATTTGCTTACGATTCTTATGATCAGGATTCTGAAATTTTCCTCTGATCAGGATTTACCCTTGTCTACATAATGAAAATTCTGATGCAGAGGATTCTATTCCCATTGCTTCCCCTCTAGAGGATTTCTCTTTTGGTGAAACCTTGCATACTCTTGGAGAGCATTTTTGCTGGGAAAGCCAGGATTACTCTGATTCTAAAGAGGCTTAGGGATTTCTTACTCCTGCCCCAACACAGGCCTTTAGCTATCCCCCCCTGTACTGGACATTGTTGATGCCATTTCGGAATCTAGCTTGGCCCTTGACTCCTTACCTCCTGCTCCCAGAAAACCAGATGGATATTACAGGGTTTCTGACTAAAGTTCCTGTTTAAAAATCCTACTGCAGATCCTGAGACCATTTTACAGGGACCCAAGGGTATTAAGGCTACTACTGCCAAAAATCCTAACCCCCTCTGATAGAGATTCCAGGGCACTGGATAGGTGGGGGTAAGAAGGTATACACTTCTGCAACCTTGGCCATTAGGGCCTTAAACTGCCAGTTTCAAGTATCAGTTGCATATTATTGGATTGCTTAAACAGAAAATGATTCCCGACTGCTGAAAATAAGGATTTACGGGGTTTAATGCATTCTGCTGAACACGTTGGAAAATGTACTTTGCAATGTGGTTTTGATTCACTAGAGGCATCTTGCGGGGCTGCTATCACTGGGTCTGTATTTAGAAGGCATGCTTGGCTTAAGGAGCAGTCTTTGCCAGATCATGTTAAATCTAAATTGCTGGATGCTCCCTTAAACCAGGACTGCCTATTTGGCAACAAAGCAGAAGTACTAAAGATGAATGAAAAAGCTAAATCTATGAAAAGGGTTAGATGTCCTGCAAGTACATCTTCCAAGATTTTGTAGGCATTGACCCTCTAAGAATTGGTCTTTTCCTGCCTCTTCCAGGCCTTCAGTCCAAACCTAGAACCAGCAGAACACCCAGGTTTCAGTCCCAAGGTATGCCCAGGACTAAGCAGTGGGGGGCTGCCACTTCCAAAGCAGGGAGTAGTAAGACTTCCCCTATGGTAAACTGTCTCAATGACAACTTTAAAAACTTCGAAGCCCTTCTCAACTGACTGCCCCATTGGGGGGAAAGATCGCAGGCAAAAAACTGGGAACTCATTTCCCAGGACAAGTGGGTTTTAAATAGTTTCCCAAGGATACAGATTCCACTTCCACACTTTACCACCCCCAAACGGTCAGCCAGATCTACCCCCAAATCAGTGGGCAGAGGCTCTAAAGCAAGATGTCCTTCAAGGATGCATCTGCAGTCCTTACATATGGGTTGTCCTGCCTCAGGCAGCCCTTCAGTCGGCCGGATTCCAAAGTCTGGGTCCGGTGTCGGCGGTCGCCCTTTTCCCAGAGTGCCTGGGGTATAAAAACGTCAGCAGACGCCATCTTCCTCAGTCTTTCTTGCCGCGCGGTGCCTGAAGCAGAAGCAGTTCGCAAGTGCCGGTCGGCCAGCTCCTGTGATTTCAGCTACCGAAGTCTTCAAAAAAGCGATGTACCCTGTTGGACTCTTTCTTGCCTCAGCCGATGTCGGATCAAACTTAGTTAATTGTTTAACTTTTGGGAAACAAATACCTCATAAGGATTTCCACTCTTACTGCTTACCCTGCCTAGGCCCAGACCACAACGTCTCTGCCTGTACAGCCTGTGCTTCCTTCAATAAACACACTCTTAGGTGTCGGGCAGAGTTTGCAGAGGAATATTTTGGGGAAAAATTATCTTATGCCGTCGGAGCTTCCGACATCTCATTTACCCAAAAAAACGGAAGGATAAGGACTGACACATGCGGTCCGCAGTTTCGGCAGACTCCACACCTAGGCCTACCACTAGTGTCTGTCTCTGCTGAAGCCGAATCTCTACTGCTTCTGACTGACGACACCGCACAGCTGGTAACTTCGGTACCGGAGGCCACCACTGGGTCAGTCATAGAATTTCCATCTGAAACCGGTTCTCAGGAAATATCCGACACCATTTCTGTTAAAACTACTCCAGCACGTGGGGCAGCCAGGCTTCCTGTATCCATGTCCATTAAGGCCTTTACACGTGCCAAAGCTGCTAAACAGCCAAAAACTCTCCCTCCCAGGGCTGTTCCTCAGGGATCCACTACCGGTTCACAAATTTTAAGTTTGGCTGAAGACCTTTCCTTAATCAGGGGCTCTCAACCACCTCCAGGCAAAAGGCCCAGGGTTGAGCAGACAGATCCCCAATCTTCTGATGAGGTCTCAGATGACTCTGCCCAGTCAGACTACCAGGAGGAGGCCCTTCCGGTCTACGAGGATTCTGATGCAGAGGAATCTATTCCCTCTGCTTCCCCCCTTGAAGAGTTTTCCTTTGGGGAGACCGTTCACTCCATGAGGGAGCATTTCAAATGGCAAGGCCAGGAATTCTCTGATTCCAGGAAGAGGTTAAGGACTTTTTTGCATTTACCTCAGCATAGACCTTTGGCTATTCTTCCTGTTTTGAATGTTATAGAAAATGTGTACTCGGAGTCTAGTATTTCCCCTGACTCACTTCCTCCGGCTCCAGTCAAACCCAACAGGTACTACAGGGTCCTGGACTCTCATCTGTACTTTTACAAGGGCCACTCTGCTGACCCAGAAACTATTTCACAGGGCCCTAAAGGGGTTACAACCACCACTACTAAGAATCCACTTCCTTCTGAAAGGGAATCCAGGGCTTTAGAGAGATGGGGTTAAGTGTATACTTCCACACTTTCTATGAGGGCATTAAATTGTCAATTCCATATGATACAGTATCAAGAGTATCTGTTAGATGAATTGCATAAAAAACTAACCTCGCCTGAACCCCTAGATAGCAAGGCGCTTCAGGATCTGGTGCATAACTCCCAGCAGGTTAGCAACCATTTCTTAGTGTGGTTATGATGCATTGGAAGCTTCATGTAGGTCAGCAATGACAGGTGCAGTCGTACGTAGACATGCTTGGCTGAAGGAACAAACACTGCCAGATCATGTTAAAGCAAAGCTGCTGGGTGCACCTCTGGAAAAACAAAAGTTATTTGGTTCCACAGCTCAAGAGGTCTTAAAGAAATTTGAGGAAAAGGCTAAATCAGTACAAACAAAGATTTTCTCCAGGTCCAACCACCAAGATTCAGCAGAAATTGGCCTAAGAATTGGTCCTTTTCAGACAGATTTCAGAGGCAAAAACAGACGTGGTAGAGGGCAAGCTTGAGGCTCCTACAGAGGACGTCAATGGCAGCCTCCTAACCAGAGAGGTAGTGCAGGACCTACTACTGCACAAGGACAATCTCAATGACTTGACTTTGACTCCGCCAACCAGGGCTCAATTGGAAGCACCTTTGGGCGGAAAGCTATCTTTATTCTCAAAATTGGCACAGTATTACAAAGGACAAATGGATACTGCAAATAGACAAAGGATACAGATTCCATTTTCATACATTACCAAAAAGACAAGGCATGCCAAACCTGCCACCAAATCAAAGGGCAGAGGCTTTCAAGCAAATTTCCAATCTACTAAAAATGAAGGCAATAGAAAAGGTTCCTTTCACAGAGCAAGGCCAAGGATTTTATTCCAGACTATTCCTTGTTCCAAGAAAAGCAATGGAGGCCTATTCTGGATTTGTCCGCACTGAATACTTACCTCATCGTGGCAAAATTCAAAATGCTGACCTTACAGCAACTCCTTCCCATGCTGGGCAAGGGGTCCTGGCTGGTAACTCTAGACCTCAAGGAGGCATGCCTGCATGTCCCTATCAGACAAAGTTGCAGAAGACACCTCAGATTTCTTGCAGGTTCAGAGCATTATCAATTCTCAGCATTGCCCTTTGGCTTATCTACTGCGCCCAGAGTATTCACGAAATGCCTGGCATCAGTAATTGCACATTGCAGACTTCAGGGGATTCAAATATACCCATACCTGGAAGACTGCCTTATACAAGCGGACAGCCAACAAACATTGGTAAAACACTTTAACTATGCCATCCGCCTACTACAGGCCTTGGGATACACAGTCAACATTCAGAAATCAAGATTTGTTCCATCCCAACGAATAATTTTCCTGGGTGCAAAGCTGGATACAAACACCCAAATGGCTTTTCTCACAGAAGAAAAACGAACAATTGCTGGATTATTTCAGAAAACTGACAACACAAACCCAGCTGACTGCAAGGAAAATCCTGCAGGCCCTGGGTTTCATGGCATCTTGCATTCTTCTGATTCCACAAGCAAGGCTGCATATGAGGAAACTACAATGGTACCTAAGGAGTCTATGGTCTCAACACAGTCACAGCCTAGAAGCTTTGATCCCCCTCATTCCATGCCTTCAAAAGGAATTTCTCTGGTGGGCACAAGCAAGCCAGTCAAACATGGGTCTGCTTTTCAGCAAGCCACATATCAGCCAAACCATTACAATGGACGTAGTGCACATGGAGGGCAGATCCATTCAAGGGCAATGGAACCAAAAAGAATTGCGCCTGCACATCAACCAAAAAGAAATGCTGGCAGGGATGCATTCAGTCGAGGCCTTCAAACACTTCCTGCATCAAGGTCACCTGCTGATAGACGGACAAATACCACAGTTGTGGTATATAAACAAGCAAGGAGGTACCCATTCCTACCCTCTTTGCAGGCTGGCAATGAATCTTTGGGAACTTTCCCTAAAACTCAATATAGAGTTGCAATCCCAGTTCGTACCAGGAAAGGACAATGTACTGGCGGACAGCCTAAGCAGAAACATCATGGATCCACACGGATGTTGCACCCAGACATTTTTCTTCAGATAGCACAATCATGGGGAAGGTCAGACATGGATCTTTTTGCTTCCCCCTACAACCATCAACTGAAGAAATTCTGCACAAGGACATACCATCCTCAAGCATGGAAAGTGGACGCCCTCTCCTTCAGCTGGAATGCTCTTAACAGTATATGCATTCCCACCTCTACCGTTAATGACCAAGGTCTTACTGAAGATCAGGTCAGAGCAACCAAAAGTGATTCTGATAGCTCCGGACTGGCCAAGACAACACTGGTACCCACTGTTAAAGAGCATGTCACGCATGAAACTGTGGCCTCTACCACAATGGCCACTTCTGACAGCACAATTACAAAACTCTGCACTCGAGACTAAAAACCTTGCAGCTGACAGCCTGGAAAGTACCTTGACTCCTCGCCAGGATAAACTATCCAAGAGGGTAAAGGATATAATCATGGAAGCTCGGCAGCATTCCACAAGAAAGGCATATTCAGCAAAATGGAAAAGATTTTGTATCTGGAGCACCGCAAGATCCGACAGTGATGAGCATTCCACATATCCTTGAATACTTAGCTGAAATGCTCCATAATGGCCTTTCTTTTTCTTCCATAAAAATTCATGCTTCAGCAATTTCAGCAGAGTACAACACTGATCCACCTGTATTTTCTCATCCTCTGCTAAGGCAGTTTCTAAGAGGGGAAAAAACATCAACCCTCCAAGGAAACCACCAGTGCCTACATGGAACCTTAACTTCATGTTGGAAAAATAACTACCTCCCTTTGAACCAGCAGCATCTTCAGAACTTCAATTCCTGTCTTGGAAGACTGCCTTCCTTCTGGCCATAACCTCAGCAAGAAGAGTATCTGAGTTACAGGCCCTCATGGCAGTGCAACCATTTCTCATTTTCCATCAGGACAGAGTCTCTTTGAGAACCAATCCTTCATTCATGCCAAAGGTGGTATCCAGGGTTTCACTGAACCAAGCTATCCACCTGCCTACAGTCTTTCCAAATCCACAAAATAAAGGAGAGAAACTTGTGCATACCCTGGACATTCAGACAGTTGTGCTACTACTTGGACCGAACTAAAACTTACAGAAAATCTGACCAACTCTTTGTAGCATATGCTGCTGGTGTACAAGGAAAAGCAATTTCCAAACAGACAATTTCAAAATGGATAGGAAATTGCATTCGATTCTGTTACTCTTTTCATGGAAAAGCTGTGCCAGCTAACATCAGGCCTCATTCCACCAGAGCAACAGCCACCTCCACAGCCTTCTTAAGAGGGGTGGCTACAAAGGACATTTTAGAAGCTGCTACATGGAGCTCTGTGCATACATTTTCCAAGCATTACAACTTGCCTTTATATTCCAGATCCAGAGCAGGCTTTGCTACTGCAGTCCTGCAGGGCATGGTAGCTACACCATCCTTTTCTTGGGTCCTACCACCCCCAGCTTGGCTATGGTATTCTACCCACATGTAAGGACTGCAGATGCATCCTTGAAGGACATAGTACAGTTATCTACCTACCATAAATGTAGATGTCCGATAGGTATGCATCTGCAGTCAGGATGTCCTTCAAGGATGCATCTGCAGTCATCACATATGGGTTGTCTTGCCTCAGGCAGCCCTTCGGTCGGCCGGATTCCAAAGTCTGGGTCCGGCGTCTGCTGTCGTATTTTCCCCGACGTCAGAGCGCCTGGGGTATAAAAGCATCCGCCGACACCATCTTCCCCAGTCTTTCTTGCCGCGTGGTGCCCGAAGCAGAAGCAGTTCGCAAGTGCCGGTCGGCCAGCTCCTGTAATTCAGCTACCGAAGACTTCAAAAAAGCCAAGTACCCCGTTGGGGACCCTTTCTTGCCTCCGCTGATGTCAGATAAAGTTAATAATTGTTTGACTTGTGGGAAACATACCTCAAGGATTTCCACTCTTACTGCCTCCCTTGCCTAGGCCCAGACCACGACGTCTCGGCCTGTTCAGCCTGTGCTTCCTTCAACCGACGCACTCTTAGACGTCGGGCGGAGTTTTTTGGGGGGCTAGTTTTTCGTAAAAGATGCCGTCAGACTCCGACTTCTCATTTTGTTAAACGGAAGGACAGGGACAGACACGCGGACCGCGGTTTCGGCTGAAACCGCAGCCAGGCCTACCGCGAGTGTCTCTGCTGAAACTGAGTCCTTGGTACCTCCAATTACCGAAACCGCTCAACCGACTGCCTTGGTCCCGGAGGCCCCGGCAGAGTCTGTTATTGAATTGCCAACAAGCTGGTGTCCAGGAACTTTCCGACACAGTTCCTTTAGACAAATCTACACCAGCACGTGGTGCAGCCAGGCCTCCTGCATCTGTCCATTAAGGCATTCTCCAGGGCTAAAGCTGCTAAACTTTCAAAGGCTTTGCCTCCCAAGGTTATCCCTCAGGGACCCTCTACTGGTTCACAGATTCTAAGCTTAGCAGAGGATCTTATCTCCTTAATTAGGGGCTCTCAGCCTCATCCAGACAGCTCTCAACCTCCTCCAGACAAAAGGCCCAGGGTTGAGCTCTCTGATCCCCACTCCTCAGATGAGGCCTCTGATGGCTCTGCTCTCTCAGACCATCAGGAGGAGGCTTTTTCGGCCTACGAGGATTCTGATAGAGGAATCTATTCCCTCTGCCTCCCCTCCTGAAGAGTTTTCCTTTGGGGAGACGCTACACACCATGAGAGAGCATTTCCAATGGCAGGGCCAGTAATTCTCTGATTCCAGGAAAAGATTAAGGACCTTTTTACATTTGCCTCAGCATAGGCCTTTAGCTATTCCTCCTGTTCTAAATGTAATTGATGAGGTGTACTCTGACTCCAGCACAACCCCTGATTCCCTTCCTCCGGCTCCTGCCAAACCCGATAGGTACTACAGGGTCCCGGACTCGCATCTTTACCTTTACAAGGCCCACTCTGCAGATCCAGAAACTATTTCCCAGGGCCCTAAATGGGTTGCAGCTGCCACTGCTAAAAATCCTCTCCCCTCTGAAAGGGAGTCCAGAGCTTTAGAGAGATGGGGCAAAAAAGTGTATACTTCTGCTACTTTCTATGAGGGCACTAAATTGTCAATTTCATGATACAGTACCAAGCTTATTTGTTAGATGAATTGCATAAAAAGCTGTCTTCACCTGACCCCCTAGACCGCAAATCACTTCAGGATCTGGTACATAACTCTCAACAGGTTAGCAACCATTTCTTGCAATGTGGTTATGCATTGGAAGCTTCATGTAGGTCAGCTATGACTGGTGCAGTCATACGTAGGCATGCTTGGCTGAAGGAACAATCTCTGCCAGAACATGTTAAAGCAAAGCTACTGGATGCTCCACTGGAAAAGCAAAAGTTATTTGGCTCAGACTCAGGAGGTCCTAAAGAAATTTGAAGAAAAAGCAAAATCAGTACACAGTCAAAGATTTTCTCCAAGTACAACCACCAAGATTCAGCAGGAATTGGCCTTCCAAGAATTGGTCCTTTCCAGACAGAGGTTTCAGAGGCAAGAACAGGCGTGCCAGAGGTAGAGGGCAAGCTAGAGGCTCCAACAGAGGACGTCAATGGCAGCCTCCCAACCAGAGGTAATGCAGGACCTTCAACTGCTGCACAAGGACAGGCTCAATGACTTTACTTTGTCACTTCCAACCAGGGCTCAATTGGAAGCACCTTTGGGCGGAAAGCTTTCTTTTCAGAAAACTGGCACAGTATTACAAGGGACAAATGGACACTGCAAATAATAGACAAAGGATACAGGTTTCATTTCCACACTACCAAAAAGAAAGGGCATGCCAGACCTGCCTCCAAATCAAAGGGCAGAGGCTTTGAAACAAATTTCCAGCTTAATGCAAATGAAAGCTATAGAAAGTCCCTCTCTCAGAACAAGGCCAAGGATTTTATTCCAGACTATTCCTTGTTCCAAGGAAAGAACAATGGAGGCCTATTCTCGACTTGTCCGCAGTGAACACTTATCTCATTGTACCAAAGTTCAAAATGCTGACTCTACAGCAGCTCCTTCCCATGCTGGGCAAGGGGTCTTGGCTGGTAACTCTAGACCTCAAGGAGGCATACCTGCATGTCCCTGTCAGACAAAGTTGCAGAAGACACCTCAGATTTCTTGCAGGGTCAGAGCATTCTCTATTCTCAGCATTGCCCTTTGGCTTATCTACTGCACCCAGAGTATTTACGAAATGCCTGGCATCAGTAATTGCACACTGCAGACTTCAGGGGATGCAAATATACCCATATCTGGACGACTGCCTTATACAAGCGGACAGTCAACAAACTTTGGTGAAACACTTGAATTATGCCATCCACCTACTTCAGGCCTTGGGATATACAGTCAACTTTCACAAATCAAGACTTGTTCCATCCCAAAGAATAACCTTTCTGGGTGCAGATCTAGATACAACCACCCAAATGGCCTATTACTTCAAAAATCTGACAAGACAAACCCAGCTGACTGCAAGGAAAATCCTGCAAGCCCTGGGTTACATGGCTTCTTGCATACTTCTGATTCCGCAAGCAAGACTACATATGAAGAAGCTACAATGGTACCTAAGGAGTTTATGGACTTAGCGCAGTCACAGCCTGGAAACTTTGATACCACTCATTCCATGCCTTCAAAAGGAATTTCTGTGGTGGGCTCAAGCAAGCCAGTCAAACAGGGGTCTGCCTTTCAGCAAACCAATTGCCAGCCAAACCATTACAACAGACTCTTCAGACCACGGATGGGGAGTGCACATGGAGGGCAGATGCATTCAAGGTCTATGGTCACAAAAAGAGCTACTCATGCACATAAACCAAAAGGAAATGCTGGCAGTGATACATGCAGTCGAAGCCTTCAAACCCTTTCTGCATCATGGCAATCTGTTAAGGACAGACAACACCACGGTTATGTGGTACATAAGCAAGGAGGCACCCATTCCTATCCTCTTTGCAGGCTGCAATGAATCTATGGGAACTTTCCTTAACTCAATATACAGTTACAATCCCAGTTTATGCCAGGGAAAGACGATATACTGGCGGACAGCTTAAGCAGATATATCATGGATGCACACTAATGGATGCTGCACCCAGACATCTTTCTACAGATAACACAATCATGGGGGAGACCGGATTTGGATCTTTTTGCCTCCCCCCCCCACAATCAACTGAAGAAATTCTGCTCAAGGACATACCATCCACAAGCATGGAAAGTGGATGCCCTTTCTTTCAGCTGGAAAAATGTAAGTGTATGCATTTCCACCTCTCCCATTAATGACAAAGGTTTTACTGAAGATCAGGACAGAGCAGCCAAATGTGATTCTGATAGCTCCGGACTGGCCAAGACAGCACTGGTACCCACTGTTAAAGAGCATGTCACGTACAAAACCATGGCCTCTTCCTCTATGGCCACTTCTACTGACAGCACAATTACAAAACTCTGCATCCCAACCTGAAAACCTTACAACTAACAGCCTGGAAAATCCCTTGACTACTCCTCGGGACAAGCTATCCCAGAGTGTGAAAGATATCATTATGGAAGCTCGCCAGCCTTCCACAAGAAAGGCATATTCGGCAAAATGGAAAATTTCACATTTGGAACACCACACAGGGCCTAGATGCGACAGTGATGAGCATGGCACATATCCTGGAATACTTGGCAGAAATGTTCCACAATGGTCTGTCTTACTCATCCATTAAAATTCATGCTTCAGCAATTTCAGCAGAGTACAATACTGATCCGCCTGTCTTCTCTCATCCTCTCCTAAGACAGTTTCTAAGAGGAATCAAAAACATCAATCCTCCAAGGAAACCACCTCTGCCTACTTGGGACCTTAACTTCGTGTTGGAAAAACTAACACTGCCTCCCTTTGAACCAGCAGCATCTGCAGAACTGCAGTTACTGTCTTGGAAGACTGCTTTCCTTCTGGCCATAACCTCAGCAAGAAGAGTATCTGAGTTACAGGCCCTTATGGCAGTACAGCCTTTTCTTATTTTTCATCAGGACAGAGTTTCACTGAGAACCAATCCTACATTTATGCCAAAGGTGGTATCCAGGATTTCATTTAAATCAAGCTATTCATTTGCCTACCTTCTTTCCAAATCCACAAAACAAAGGGGATAAACTTCTGCACACTCTGGACATACACAGACAGTTGCGCTACTACTTGGACAGAACTAAAGATTACAGAAAAACTGACCAGCTGTTGGTAGCATATGCTGCTGGTACACAAGGAAAAGCAATTTCCTAACAGACAATTGCAAAATAGATAGGAAATTGCATTCGTTTTTGTTACTGCTTTCATGGAAAAACTGCCAGCAAAGATTAGACCTCATTCCACAAGAGCCACAGCCACCTCCACAGCCTTCTTAAGAGGGGTGGCTACCAAGGACATTTTAGAAGCTGCTACATGGAGCTCTGTGCATACATTTGCCAAGCATTACAATTTACCTTTATGTTCCAGATCCAGAGCAGGCTTTGCTACAGCAGTCCTGCAGGGCATTTTAGCTACACCATCCTTTACATCCTCCACCCCCAGATTGGCTATGGTATTCTACCCATATGTGATGACTGCAGATGCATCCTTGAAGGACATAGTACAGTTTTGTACCTACCATAAATGTGCATGTCCGATAGGTATGCATCTGCAGTCAGGTTTACCCTCCCTCATTCCCCTCTGGTATTTCTTTGGTACTTACCTCTCTAATAGCTAGCTGGGGGATCTGTTATGGTGTATGTTTTTATATTGTGCATGTTTGGATTTTTAAATGCATCTCTCCAAATTTAGTCTTCCTTAGAGGGCACCTGGTATCTGGGGCAAGAAAAGCTGAGGAAGATGGCGTCGGCAGATGCTTTTATACCCCAGGCGCTCTGACAGGGAAAATGCGACATCAGCCGACGCCAGACCCAGACTTTGGAATCCGGCCGACCGAAGGGCTGCCTGAGGCAGGTCAACCCATATGTAAGGACTGCAGATGCAAACCTATTGGACATCTACATTTATGGTAGGTACAAAACTGTACTTTCTCAAGTATAAGGGCTGTTCAAACTGTCCCAGAAGAAAGCGGACAAGGTTTCTACTCAAGAATTTTCTTGATGCCCAGAAAAGACAACTGGTGTCCTATCCTGGATCTCTCTCCCAAACACATTTTTGGTGTTCCCAAAATTCAAGATGCTAACTCTTCAACAGTTGTTTCCTATGCTTGGCAAGGATGCCTGGTTGGCAACACTGGATTTAAAGGAAGCCTACCTGCACATCCCAATCGGGAATCTTGCAGAAGATGCCTACGCTTCAAACCAAACTGCATGCACCATCAGTTCTCTGCACTGCCCTTTGGCTTATCTACTGCGCCCAGGGTATTCACAAAGTTTCTAGCTCCAGTTATTGCATTTTGCAGGCAAAGAAATATTCAAATATCCATACTGGGACGATTGTCTAATTCGGGCAGAAAGCCAGGACATACTTTGAATCATCTGGCATTTGTACAAAAGATGCTAACTTCTCTGGGGTACACCATAAACTAAATGAAATCGCATCTTGTACCTTGCTAAATTCTATTCCTGGGAGCAGGCTTGAACACAACTTCCCAGATGGCTTTCCTCACGCCAGAGACAAGTCAGTTGACTGTTTACTTCAAACTAATGGCTACAAAGACCCTGCTATCTGCAAGAGAAATACTGCAAGCCTTGTGGGTTTATGGCCTCCTGCATTCTCCTAATTCCATATGCAAGACTGCATATGAGGAAACTACAATGGTATCAACATTTTCAGGATCTAGAAGCAATTCCTATCCTACTTTGCCTACAGTTAGGTCCTTTGGGCAGTGGCCTGCCACCAAAACAATGGACTGCCATTCACTCTACCCTGTGCTGCCCAAATCCTAACAGATGCATCAGACTATGCATGAGGGGGCTCACTTGGCAAGAAGTACATTCAGGGCAAATTAACCCCAAGTCAAATGCACCTGCATATCAATCAAAAAGAAATGTTAGCTGTACAGAATGCTGTGACAGCCTTCAAGGACCACGTTCTTCCAGGACAATTAATGGTAAAGACAACACCACTGTTAGCAGGGGTGAACCCACTCACCCTCTCTGCAGACTAGCTATGGCTCTGTGGAACACACCCTTGAGCTACCAAATGCACCTACAGGCCCAATTCCTGCCAGGAAAGCTAAATACACTGGCAGACGAACTAAGCAGAAGTCTCATGGACCCACACGAGTGAAAACTGGAACCAGAGACATTCATGTTAAATGGGGGGGGGGCCCAGATATAGACCTATTGCCCCCAGAACTACCAGTTGGACAAATTCTGCACAAGGACTCCCCACAAGCTTGGAAAGTGCATGCCCTGTCCTTCACCTGGAAAACTATCAGTTTATGCCTTTCCTCTTCTGCCTATCCTCCCCCAAGGTACTACTAAAGATCAAACAGGACAAACCAAGGACTATACTAATTGCACCAGACTGGCCATGCCAACACTGGTACCTCTTGAGCAGTCACTGCTGGCACCATGGCACCTGCCTCAGACCCCTACCCTGCTGTCCCAGCAGGAGGTCCAGATTATGCACCCTCCGCTTCAAACCCTGAACCTGGCAGCCTGGCTAATTACCTGATCTCTCTATTACCATCCCTCAGTAAACGTGTTGGATGTCATTCTGGAGGCAAGGTCGTCTAGTACTAGAAAATCTTGTGCTGAAAAAATGGAAAAGATTCTGTTCCTGGAACCAAACTCACGGGATGGGCACAGCAACACCCAATTTACCTTAGATCTTTCAATACTTAACTGATATGCTTAACAAGGTCTTTATCCTCCAAAATTCATGCCTGACATTTCATCTCATTACAACACAGAACCACACCCCTCTTCTCCCATCCACTGCTCGAGCAGTTCCTCAGAGGGGCTGAAAACCTAAGACCACCCAGAAGAGCCCCAACCCCAGCCTGGGACCTTAACTTTTGTACTGGAAAAACTCACTCTACCGCCTTTTGAGCCAGCTGCAAGTGCAGAGTTGAAATTTCTCTTGGAAAACTGCCTTCAATTTAGGCATTTCAGCAAGAGGGGTGTCTGAATTACAGGCCCTTATGGCAGTGATGTGGACAGGGTGTCCCTCAGGACCAATCCCCATTTCATGCCCAAGGTAGTATCCAGTGTAGCTCTTAATCAGTCCGTTCATTTGCCAACCTTTCTAACCCACAGAACAAAGGGGGAACATATACTGCACTTAGATGTGCACAGGCAACTTAGATTTTCCTTGGACAGGACTAAACCTCTCAGGGAAATCTGAACAGCTGCTGGTGGCATTTGCTGCAGGGGCAGAGGGGAATGCCATTTCAAAGCAAACAGTTTCTAAATGGATAGGCCATTGCATTAATTTCTGCTATAAGCACCATAGAAAACCTATCCCACAAGGGGATAAGACCGCATGCAACCAGGGCTGCATCTACCTCTACAGCCTCTGAGGTGTCCCTACCAGGGACGTCCAAGAAGCTGCTACCTGGAGTTTTGTACATACTTCAAGCATTACCATTTGCCAATTTTCTCTAAATCCAGAGTTGCCTTTGCCACTGCATTATTGCAGGACCTTATTGCTAGTCCTAATGCTATCTGATTTCTTCCTCCCATCCTTAGCTTTGGGAATCTACTCAAATGTGATGACTGCAACAGAGAAACATAGTACAGTTGTGTGCACTTACCATAAATGTAGATGTTAGTGTATTCACTGTTGCAGTCCTACTTACCCTCCCTCCAGCCCCCTGACTTCTATTGGCTATATTTCTATTCTTGCTTACTATGTTTAAAGGTTTTTGGTGTGTTTGCTTTTTTGTTGGAGGTGTAACCTTGTATATATAATTGCTTCCCATTATGGGGGCATCTGACATCTGGGGCAAGAAAAAATGGTGTCTGCTGCATGTTTTATACCCCTGACTACCTGACATCATGGAAGATGAGACTGCAACCAGCGCAGGACCCAAGACTGCTAATCAGGCCGACTGAGGGCTACTGCAAGCAGATAACCCAAATGTGATGACTGCCACAATGAATGCACTCAACGTCTACATTTATGGTAAGTGTACACAACTGTACTTTCCTATTTTACCCAGGCAGCAAAAACTGAAAAAAATCAAGCAAGGTCACATTTAAGGAACTGAGGGTGTTACCTGGCTAGAGCGACAGAGCTGCTACAAAAGCAAAAACATTGAAATTGCACAAAACTGAAGCAAATAAGTGCAGATTCCATGACCTGTCACTTAATGTAAGCACTGCGACTGGAAAAGTGTTTTGCAAGCTGCATGTTTGACACTGTTCCTTTAAAGTATGCAATACTTTTATGTTGGAATCACATTGCAGCAAGAAATCCGGACAAAGCCTAAAATAAGGGAGCAATAATGGGGATGAATTTTAGTACTGACCTTATAAACTTAAAGGTGCTGAAATTGCAAGACTAGGACTTGGTTGAGTTTTGTGTAGGACATGAAATCAAAAACAGATGTGTCATTGCATACAAAGTTCAAAACAGCAGAGGGGAGCCATAAGGAATGATCCATTAAACATCAAACGTATAAGTGAAAGTTCATAAAAATTAAATTTATTTGCTGAAACATTTAATTAACAAACTAACAACACACAGTAAAACAACTTTGGATTTAGAACCAACGCAGACAGATGTGCAAGTGGCGGCTAGGATTGCAAGAATCAGATTGGCTGCCACCACTTGCTTTCCTGAAACACAATTGGCTTGCTGTCATCACAAGCCAAGTATTAACCTGATGTTACTCCACACTAAGTTGAGAAGGTACCTGACAAATTTGGGTACTTTTTCAAATTAATTTTTAGCAGTTGAGCTAAAACAGTGCTCGTTATGGAAGGCTCTCTGGTTGAACAGCATACAGTTTCTTGCATCAGAGTGCTCTGATGCAAGTACTAAGCCGCCCTGAGAAGGTACTCTGGGTTAATGTCTCATTATTTTCTGTTGGCAAGTGTTCAGATTTTTTAAGCATGTTTTTATTTATGGATCTGATGAAGCACTCTCGTGAAAGCGCTTATCCAGTTTTGTTACTATTGCATTAAACTTTGCACATTCACAGCTGTGGTGGCCGTTTGGTGTTTTTCTACTGCTATATTTTGTCTAAACTACCTTTGGCTGCTTGTATATTTCATCTCCTGTCCCAAGACTAAGGTCTTGAGTTTCTTGGCCTTTCCTTAGTCTGCTTCAAGTCTCTTCCACTCTTAGCCAGATTCCTTGTTCCTTCGTTCCCTCAGATTGTTTCAAGTCTGGCAATGCATAACTACAGGAACATGTTAATTCTTGGTTTGGAAGTCCCTTCTGTTCCCTCCAGGGATTTCCCAACCCCTCTCCCTTGCCAATTCCATACTTGCTTTTAAGACCTTTTGGTTCAATTAACCAGCTGTTTTCATGCCCTCAGTAGGGCCAAGATTTTAGTCAGGTGTTCTGGTTCACAGGAAGGAGGGCTCTTGGAGGCCCATTCTGGATTTTCTGTTAAATGTCACTTGTTTACCCATTCTCTATTTCCTGGTCATGTTTTGGATGTCCACCTTCACATTCCTGTTCACCTTATCTTCAGTATTTTCCTTACATTACTTCTCTACCTTGCCTTTTGGTCTTCCTACAGCTCTGAGTGTTACCAAATATCTAGCCACAGTGGTAGCCCTCTTCAGACTTGATTCCAGATTTTCCCTTATTTGGATGACCTGTTAATTCAACCCCCCCCCCCCCCCCCGACACTCAGCACCACCTATGGTTCCTTTCAACAGACTCCACTGGAGAGTTTCAGTGGTATTTCAGAGCAGACTTCATTGCCATCCTCTGGATTTTCTTATCCCTTTTGCCTTGCCTCAAACTAGAGTGCTTCCAGCGGATTCAAGAGATTTGATTCCTGGCCTGCCTTTTCAGGTTACTGCTTCCAGTCATGACTTGTACACAGGTGCTTTCGACATCAGGGTCCAGAGTTTGGTTTTCTCATTAACAGCATAAGAGATGAGAGCTCTGATTCTGGCTCTCTATGCTTTGGATTCTAGGTCCTTTGAGAACTTTCACAACTGTCACCACAGTTGTGGTATACAAGCAAGGGGTCATAATCTGCCATCAACTGATTTCTCTAAAGGCAGCTCTTAACATATTTCATTTTAACCTCAACTGGGTTTAGATCAGACTCCTTAAAGGTCATGGTAATCAAAGCTAACTTCTCCCTTACCCTTTATGCACCAACCCCTAACATACCTTTGATCCCGTTTGCTGCTTTTCACGAAAAGGCATGGTAATCTATAGTTCTAGCTTCATTGCTACGGTAGCATTTTGAAAGCGCGTTTTGTTTTTTCTATTAATCCCGTACCCTTGTACTAGTAGTTTGTGTACCAGTTGACATTCTTCCATCACATTAGTGTATTACCATTGTTGGTAATTTTTTAGGGGAGATGAGGAAAATGAGATCTGCTTTTGCTGTTGGTAAATTGACAAAGGCCCTTCCGATTACAAAGTGAAGTGTGGGTACATGCTGCATGTTTTGGACACACTCTGCATTTACTGTTAAGGTTTGCAGCAGCACCTTCAAGAATGTTCTCTGCCACAGTTTCAACTCCATGCATTAGTGGGCAAACTATTTCTGAAAGGTTTGTTTTCATCATTCAGAGAGGCTATTTCAAGGGCTCAATTCTTCACTAAAGTCCAGAGGGTTGAAATCTCAAATTGCTTCTACTTCCTCAGCTCCACCCTTGGAGTTGTCCAGCAAGAAGACTGATTCGAGGAGGGCCTCAAACCTCTTCCCCTCAGATCTTGAGGTTTTACTTAACATCCTCAGCCTACCAAAAAACATTCTGAGCAGACAGTCTGATACTATTTTGCCTAGGACGAGTACAGTCTGGATTCAATTCTTTCCAAGGTCCCATCTCACTTTTTGGGAAGGAGCCATGTAAAGTCACCTTCCCTGCGCTCGTCTCACTCAGAGGTGTTTGAAGTTGATATGGATCAGATGGTGAAGCTTCTCTTGGTGCAGATGTAGATGGGTGTTATTTCAGGTGAAGAGTCACATGCATCAACCACTCAACTACATTGGATTCCTTTGGTTGCTTCAGAGTCTGGATCAGTCTCCTGGGTCTTTTGGGCTTGGTCACGCAACAAGAAAGTGAAAAGTAGGTTATTTGTCAGTGGGGCCAGCTTTGCTGCAATCTTTTTGCTTCTCCCATAAACAGCAAATGCAACAGCTACTTTGCCCTAATCCCCCCCCAATAGGAGGAATAAGAGATACTGTCCTTTACGATTGCCTACCTGGTCTGCTTTATGCCTTCCCACTTCCATCAATTCAAATTTCTGCAGAAAGCTGCCAGGTTGAATAGCAGTCTTCGTGACACCTGACTAGACAAGTTCGGTTCCCATTCTTGTGGCCGCCTTTGATTCTGGATCAGATTCCAAACCTGTCATTCACCCAGACATCTCAAACATCAAGCTAACAGCCTGGTTTCGCCTGTTTTATTTTGATAGCCAGACCAGCTATTCTCTTCCCCTGTATCCTTTTCTTTCTGTAAGCCCTAATCACGAAAGCTTAAAGTAAATCGAAAAGATTTGTTTACTAGGCACAGCAAAATCCTATTTATCCTTTCTCAGCTGCAACACAACTAACTTGATTTTAGCTGTACTCTGACATTGAAGAAGTTTGCTCCTTTAAGGTTCAGTTGTCAGCAATAGCTAATTTTCATATTGGATTTGAAGGGTTCCTCAGCAGCCTCTGTTGTGCAAAGGGTTCTTGAGAGGCACTCTATTTTAAAGACCCTACTCAGTCTGATCTGAACTGGATTACTGCAAGCTTTAATGCATCCCCATTTGAATCAGCAGCTAAACGTGATCTTAATTTTTTGAAAATGCTTTGGTAGCCATTACCTCTGCTAAAAACTTCAGAAATTAAAGCTTTGTCTTCTAAAACCTCCTTACTTGATTTTTCATAAGTATAGTATTAATCGGTCTGTCTTTCCCATGGTGGTGTCAGAATCCATGAGCAATCAGTCCATTAATTTTCCAATATTTTCCTAAATTTGCAAGCAAAGGTGATTGTTGCACTTGTTCATAGGTTGGTACTAGGCTGTCGGCCCTAGGGCCTATACAAGCCTAGCCATAACAATTCCCTGGCTATTTGTCCCACAGTATTTACTTCCCTGGATCCCTGTCTAGCAGGGCAACTGTGATCCCGGAGTGAATTTCCTATCCCATCCAATCAAGGTTCCTTTTGAAGAGTGCCAAAGAGGTGCTCTGCTTGACATGTATGGGAAGTCTATTCCAGAGTCTGGGGAGTCTCTGGTTCAGGAACCTATCCCTCCAGCATATTTTGTTCATTGTGATGACAAGGATGTCCTTCAAGGATGCATCTGCAGTCATCACATATGGGTTGTCCTGCCTCAGGCAGCCCTTCGGTCGGCCGGATTCCAAAGTCTGGGTCCGGCGTCGGCTGTCGCACTTTCCCCAACGTCAGAGCATCTGGGGTATAAAAGCATCAGCCAACGCCATCTTCCTCTCTTTCTTGCTGTGTGGTGCCCGAAGCAGAAGCAGTTCGCAAGTGCCAGTCGGCCAGCTCCTGTAATTCAGCTACCGAAGACTTCAAAAAGCCAAGTACCCCGTTGGGGACTTTCTTGCCTCAGCCGATGTCAAAGTTAATTGCTTAACTTGTGGGAAACAAATACCTCATAAGGATTTCCACTCTTACTGCCTCCCCTGCCTAGACCCAGACCACAACGTCTCTGCCTGTTCAGCCTGTGCTTCCTTCAACTGACAAACTCTTAGACGTCTGAGTTTGCAGAGGAATTTTTTGGGGCTAGTTTTGCTTATAAGATGCTGTCTGAGACTCCGACTTCTCCTTTAGTTAAACGGAAGGACAAGGACCGACACGAAGACCGCAGTTTCAGCTGAAACCACAGCCAGGCCTACCGCGAGTGTCTCTGTCTCGGCTGAAACAGAGTCCTTGGTACCTCTGACTACTGAAACCGCACAACCGACTACCTCGGCCCCGGCTGAGTCTGTTATTGAATTACCTACTGAAACTGGTGTCCTGGAACCTTCCGACACCATTCCTTTAGACAAATCTAC